>NW_027098863.1:301250-602500 GCF_037042795.1 Molothrus aeneus
AACCACAGATGATAGTGAGAAAAGATATATCACCAAATGATAAGAGATACAATGATGTTGACTGGTGCAATTATACTGCCAAAACATTATCTAAGTCCTCTCTGTTTCCCAGAGTGCTTCCCAAGGGAGTGTTTCTCATCTGTGGTGACAGGGAGTGGGCAGGGATCCCCTCGAAGATCAAAGGGGGCCCCTGCAGTCTTGGCCAGCTTACTACCCTCACCCCAAACTCTACCCAAATTAAAAATTGGAAACAAGAAACTCAATTGGCGCCCCAGAAAAGATCGTACTCCCAATTCAATCAAAATTGTGATGGCCAAATTTATAATTGGGGAAGACGAAGAGGGTCACTGTTTCCATCTTTCTACCATGGGTTGCAGCTGCGAAGGCCCTCGGTGAGCTTTCTCACCTGGAGTGCTGGCTTAGTAAGCAGACCAAGGCTACATCCGCTGCCTTATCAGACCTTCTAGCGGACGAGGAAACCACTAGACATGCCACCCTTCAGAACAGAGCGGCCATCGACTTCCTGCTGCTCTCCCGTGGCCATGGTTGTGAAGATTTCAAAGAACTTTGTTGTTTTAACCTGTCATGGAAAAGCATATTGATCCAGGCCAACATCAAAAAAATGCAAGAGCAAATGAAGACTCTTACTGAAAATAAAGTTGTGGACATGATGGACAAAATTCTCATGCAGTGGAGCCTTTCTGTGTGGGTGACCCCCGTTCTTAAAAGTTTATTGTGCGTCCTTCTCATAGTTGTTATCATTTCAGCAGCACTGATGTGTTTTAAGAAAAGAATTCACAAAAGACTGGGAAATGTTTATTTAATAAATAAAAAAGGGGGAGATGTGAGAGACAGCCATGGAGAAGACGAACCTGGGATGTCATTGGAGGACACCACTGTTTAAGTTAAGGTGAGAGACTGGTGCAATTCCCCACGGTTCTTTGCTTGTTTATGTGAATGTGCTGTTGTCAATCGACTGCTGCTCGTCCCCCAGTTCCAGAAAGTTCTGTACTCCCCATTCCTCCATTGGCTTTCCCTGAGAGACCCCTCCCCTCTGCTCCCCCATTGGTGCGTCCCGTGTCACCCCACCTTAACTCCAGCCCTGACTCCCTTCCCCATTGGATAATTTGTACCCTGAGCCCTCCTGCCTTCCTCCAGTTATATACCCTGGCCCCAGCCCTGCTCCTGGCTCTTTGCCTCTGGTTCCCTTCAGCAGAGGTTGTGTTCCTGCTTGCTCCTGTTTCCCTCTTCACCCTCACTTCAGCTGGGCCCTTGGATTTTCCCTTACTAAACCTGGCTGGATCTGCTCTGCGAGGAGTCCTCTCGTCCCTCTGGTGAGGCTTTGATTGCACCATCCGGGCTTAGGCGTCTGCTGGGCTGGGGGAGTTGTCAAGGCAGCCCCAAGTGGAGACGCTTTCGGTGCTGCAGGATCCTGACAGCACCTGCCTGGGGAAGCTGCTCTGGCCACCTGCAGCAACCAATTCCTTTTCCCAGGCAGCAGCTCCCAGCGTCCTCCTGCGAAGCCCAGAGAGAGAGGGAGCAGCTGCCCTCAGCCCTGTCCTTTACCGCATCCCAATTCTCATGTAATGTCCCCCCTGGGAGAGAAACTGCCAGAGAAGAGAAGTGCGACCAGATCCCCTCCTCCCCTGAGCTTGAACACTTCTTTTGTTTCTTAAGGACCCAGTCTTATCAGAGCAGTGGTATTGCACTGACAGCTGGGACACCAGCAGGGGATCACCCCACAGTGCCCGGCGTGCACCAGGCTCAACAAGGTCTCCTTCCCCCCTGATTCCACCAGGCCTCTTCCCTTGGCTGTGGTTTTGCTGGATAGTGGGTCAGGACAGTGAGAATCTCCTTCATCCATTCATTCAGTGTTTAGGGTCCAGCAGACACTTCCTCAATTTCTCTCCAAGGTGACCTCAGAAAACCAATGACATCACAGCTCTTGTCCATCTGGTCAAGAATCTCCCAC
This sequence comes from Molothrus aeneus, assembly GCF_037042795.1. Classification (NCBI taxonomy): domain Eukaryota; kingdom Metazoa; phylum Chordata; class Aves; order Passeriformes; family Icteridae; genus Molothrus; species Molothrus aeneus. The sequence continues at coordinate 303,223 of NW_027098863.1, forward strand.
GAGGACACTCTGGTCTCTCCTCCAAGGGCACAAAGCAGCAAAATCCCTGAGGAAAATTTTCCCCCGTGGGCCCTGCGCCTCCTTGGGTGAGTTCCAGAGCAAACAATCAAGGCAGTGGCCTGAAATGTTTTCCCAGCTGGGCCATAACACTTCTCTGATGGGTGCACATTGTCCCTGGGGAAAGAGATGTGCAGAACCCTTCACTAATGCCCTGGAATGTCAAACAGGAATCACAGCCATGGACAGCTCTCAGGAAGCACTTCAGTGTGGATTTTCCTTCTTGGAAGCCCAAGGTGTCTGAATGTGCTCCTGGTGCCTCAGGGCCTGGGTAAACAGGGCTTGTCAGAGAGGCTGGCAGGGCACCAACACCCCTCCTCCTCACAGGGCACCTCTGTTACCCCAATTAGCTCCGAGTGGCTGCCTGGCGACAGGTGCCCACTTCCCCATGTCCCTGGGATGGGCACATCCTGCTCAGGGCCAGTGCTGGCCTGGGCCCAGAGCCAGGGCCATGACCCAGGTGCTCTGGGAGGGCTCAGTGGCTGCAGGTGTGACAGGATGAGGGGCAGGGCAGGGCATATTCCCCTCGGGACAGTGCTGTGGGCATAGAGCTTGGTGGGGTTTGGCATCTGCAGGGAAAGGGATATCGGGTTGTGTGGATGTGGGAATTGTCACTCCTGAGGCATTCCCCAGCCCTCAGCCTTGTCTGCAGGTGCTCAGCATTGCCCAGTGCTGCCCAGTGTCTGCAGTGACTGAGATGCCAATCAGCCACCTGATCACATGTCCCTTGTTCCCCTTGTTCTCCCACATGTTGGGTTTGGGGCTGGGCTCAGCTCTGGGGTGTCCCCCAGGGAAAGCTCTGGGAGGGGAGGGGCAGCAGGAGATGGGGGATCTGGCACTGGGGGCTGTTGGAGGATGGATTGTGTTGGACTGGGGGCTGTCCCCACAGGGTCCCCAGGTGCCTTTGGCTCCCTGCCTGCCCCCCTTGGCCCCCCAGGTGCCTGGGCCCTTCCAGGGGCAGCTGCCCTGTGCAGGAAGCTGGAGGGATGCCAGGCAAGGGGGCTGGATCCGTGCCACAGGTGGGGTGGGGTGGACTCTGTGCCAGGGCTGGGCTTGTGGCCAGGGCTGGGGGCTGTGCCTAGCCGGGCTTTGGCCTGGGGGCTGGCAGGGAGGGTGCAGGGAGGAGTCCCGGCAGGGATAAAGGTGCTCCTCACCTGCTGCAGCCTCAGGCAGCGCTGCCCAGAGCCAGAGGAAGATGAAGGTGGCTGTGCTCAGCGTGGCCCTGCTCTTCTCCATCCTGCTGTGCCCCCGGCAACGGCCAAGGTGAGGCACCAGCCAAACGCTGTCCCCACATCCTGCCCTTTCTGGCCTCCCTTCCCATCCTTTTGGTGCCTCCTCTGTGTCCCATTCAGGGTCCCCAAACACCCTCCCATTGACCATTCCTGAGCCCTTTCCTTCCATGTCCCCCCTCAATCCTTTGCCTTTCTTCCTGGCCATTGTAGCAGGGTCCTCCTATAGAATTCCCTGACTCACTCCCCATACTCCAATGATCTCCCAGTCCCGTTGGTTTTGTCCCCACCTGTCCTCATTCTTCTGTGCCCACCAAGGCCCTCCCTTGCCCTCCCATGTCCCTACACCTCAATTCCTTTCTCCTCCCCTGTACCTCACACCCTGCTCCTTCCACAGCCCCAGCCCTGTCCCCTGGGCCCTCAAGTGACCCCAGATCAGTGTCTTTGGGTCTCCCCCCACCTCAAACAGATCTCCTTGGAGGCCCTGAATTCCCATCCCTCTGCCTGCGCCCTGCTCCCTGCACCCGTGTCCCCCCAGCCCCACAAGGTCCAGTCCAGACCCAGCCTTTGTTCTCCTTTCCAGGCACTCCTGGAAGGAACCCAAGATGATCTCCGGGAGGTGAGTGGGCTGCTGGCATGGGAGGGCATCCCCTCAGGGCATTGGGGGGCAGTGGTGTCCCCCCATCCCTTGCTGGCACCGGGGACATCCCAGTGACCAGCGAGGTCTCCTGGATGATGGTGGCGGCAGTCAGGGAGGGACAGCGAAACAATCCTCCACCACGAGAAAGAAGTGGCATGAGGAGAGGTCCCGGGATTTAGGAGGACCTCCAACTGGAGGGAGAGAAGGAGTAGTGTGCTACTATTGTGGTGGAAAAGGACACGTGAAGAGGGAAGGTCGAAAGAGGCTTAGGGATGAGAAAATGTTCAAAGAGGATTAGGGGGTCAAGGGCTCTATCTATTGGGGACCCAAATGTCCTTGGAGCCCTTGGTAAAACTTAAGGTGGGTCCCCAGCAAACCCCCATAACCTTCCTTGTAGATACAGGGGCCGAGAGATCAACAGTTCTATCTTTGTCCCTGGGATGTAAGATTTCACCTTCCACAGTAAAGGTTATTGGGGCAAAAGGAGAACCCTTCAAGGTTCCTGTAATTAAAGATGTCTTAATAGAATCAGAGAAGAAAATAGGGGTAGGATCACTGCTACTGGTTCCCGAAGCCAATTACAATTTATTAGGAAGAGATTTAATGGTGGAATTCGGGATAAATATAAATATTGAAGAAAAACAGCTGAAAGTCAGGTTGTGCCCCTTACTGGGTCACTGACAAAGAGAAAATCAACCCAGAAGTCTGGTATACCCCTGATACAGCAGGAAGATTGAATATAGAGCCCTTCACAGTCAACATTCAAAACCCAGAAATCCCAGTAAGGATAAAACAATATCCCATGTCAGATGAGGGGCGAAGGGGACTAAAACCAGAGGTAGAATGGTTAATACAACAAGGGCTCTTGGAACCTTGCATGTCTTCCTTCAACATCCCCATCTTACCTGTAAAGAAACCAGACGGAAAATACCGATTAGTACATGATCTAAGGGAAATAAATAAGAGAACCATTGCCCGGTTCCCTGTAGTAGCAAACCCCCATACATTGCTCAGTCAATTGAAACCAGATGATCACTGGTATAGTGTTATAGATTTGAAAGACACCTTTTGGGCGTGCCCCTTGAAAGAAGAATGTAGAGATTATTTTATATTTGAATGGGAAGATCCCGATACCCACTGAAAGCAACAACTAAGGTGGACAGTGCTCCCACAGGGATTCACAGAATCCCCGAATTTCTTTGGGCAGGCACTAGAGCAAATAATGAAATCCTATACCCAAACCAAGGAATAACCATTGTTCAATATGTAGATGACCTTTTAATTGCTGGAAAAAGCGAGGAATCAGAGAAGAAAGCATTAAGCTTCTGAACTTTTTAAGCATCCAGGGGCTGAAAGTGTCCAAAAGTAAATTGCAATTTGCAGAAGAAGAAGTGAAGTACCTAGGACACCGACTTAGTAAAGGAACTAAAACATCAGACCCAGGGAGGGTTAAGGGAATCCTCTCCCTTCCTCCCCCAAGAAATAAGAGACAAATCAGGCAGCTATTGGGTCTTGTAGGATACTGCAGACAATGGATTGAAAACTTTAGTGGTAAAGTAAAATTTTTGTATGAAAAACTAACTGCTGAAGGTTTGATGAAATGGACTGAGAAGGATGATGAATCATCAGAACAATTAAAAGAGGAATTGGCTAATGCCCCGGTGCTAAGCCTCCCGGATGTTAGGAGACCCTTTTATTTGTTCGTTAACACTGAGGCAGGAGTAGCATTTGGGGTACCAGCTCAGGACTGGGCCGGCAGTCGAAAACCAGTAGCATTTATTTCTGAAATCCTAGACCCCGTAAGTAGAGGATGGCCAACATGTTTGCAGATTATAGTGGCAACAGCCCTCTTAGTGGAAGAAGCTCTCAAAATTACCTATGGAGGAGAACTGAAAGTCTTTACCCTCCATAACATATGGGCAGTATTGCAACAAAAGGCAGAAAAATGGATAACAGACTCAAGACTTTTGAAATACGAGGGCATTTTACTGTCATCCCCTCGGTTGATACTTGAAACCACCTCTCTGCAAAACCCCGCTGAATTCTTGTTTGGAGATCCATAGGAGAATTGAACTCATGACTGCTTACCTAGCATAGAAAAACAAAAATTCGGCCAGACCTCGAAGAGGAAGAACTGGAAGGGGGAGAAAGGTTATTTGTGGATGGGTCCTCTAGAGTTGTTGAGGGAAAGCGAATCTCTGGATATGTGATTGTGGGAGGTGAAAATTTGGAAATAATAGAATCTGGACCTTTGAGTCCTAGTTGGTCAGCCCAGGCCTGTGAGCTGTATGCAGTATTGCGGGCTCTAAAATTCTTGGAAGCTAAGGTTGGGACCATCTACACAGACTCCAAATATGCCTTTGGAGTGGTACATACTTTTGGGAAAATTTGGGAAGAAATAGGGTTAATCAACTCCTGAGGAAGAGAATTAATACATCAGGAACTAATTACTCAGGTACTACAAGCTTCAAGAGGCCCAAAGAAAATAGCAATAGTACATGTTAAAGGACATCAAAAGGGTCTCTCCCATTTGATCAGAGGAAACAACACAGCAGACAGAGAGGCAAAGGAAGCTGCTCTCAGAAAATTCCAGGATCAGGGGATAAAGAGAATGCGAGATGATGAGAAAGTTTGAGTCCTGAGCTTCAGAGCCCAGGAAAAGAAGAAATTAGACAAAATGGGTATAAAAGAGAATGGGGGTATTCGAAAATTGCCAGATGATAGGGAGGTACTGCCAAAATCTATGGCCCAAGAATAGTGCAGCAGCTGCATGACCAGACTCATTGGGGAACCCAAGCCTCAGTAGATCAGTTTACTATTAAGTACATGTGTATAGGAATTTATGACATAGCAAAACAAGTAGTTAGGAGATGTATAACATGCCAAAGAGTTAACAGACATCAAGCTCGAGAAAGGATTCCAGGAGGAAGGGAATTAGCCCACTGACCTTTTTCACATGTACAAATAGATTTCACCGAGCTACCGAAAGTAGGGAGATACAAGTACTTCTTGGTACTGGTAGATCATCTAACCCACTTTGTAGAAGCATATCCTACATCGCAGGCTACTGCAAATGTGGTGATTAAAACCCTGCTGGAAGAAATAATCCCTAGGTATGGACTAGTAGAAATATTAGACTCTGATAGAGGTCCCCATTTTGCAAACAAAGTACTGAGAGAGGTAACCATGGCCTTAGGCACTAAATGGCAATATCACAGCCCTTGGCACCCTCAAAGCTCAGGGAGGGTGGAAAGGGCAAATGGAGAAATCAAGAAGCAACTCACCAAGCTCATGGTAGAAACTAAAATGTCTTGGGTCAGATGTTTACCCATGGCATTGCTAAACATTAGAACCCAACCTAGGATGGATGTGGGAATCTCTCCCTTTGAAATGCTTTATGGAATGCCTTACGACTTAGAACTCCCAGGGAACCATCCTTGCATCCAAGATAGTCAAATTCAGGGTTACATACAACAGTTAATGAAACAGAGGGAGGAATTAAAACGAAAAGGGCTATTGGTACAAAGACCCCCTTTGGATATAATAATGCATAAGCTTAAACCTGGAGATAGGCTCCTAATTAAGACTTGGAAAGAGACATCCCTAACACCCCACTGGGAAGGTCCCTATGTTGTCCTGTTTACCACAGAAACAGCCATCCCAACTGCTGAAAAAGGCTGGACACATGCCAGTCGAGTGAAAGGACCCATCACTGCAGACACCCCCTGGGAGGTGACCAGTCGCCCTGGAGATCCTATGGCTAACCCTGTGGAAGGCACAGGAACCTGTGCCAGCTGGGAACGGGCATGACTGAATTAGGGGACAGAGAACTATACCGATTGAGACTCTTGGTAAGAAAACCCCTACAGCAACTGGAACAGGAGTTCAAGTGCCCTCTGCCGTGGAAAACCTGGAATGAACTGACACTTGCTCTTTCAGTAGTGGCTGAAGTGAGGCGAGAATTATTCAATTAGACTGAGTGTCTTAAATGTCGGGAATCTTCTTGTCAGGCGTGGGTAAAAATCTTTTCCGGGGGCTGTAAAGACAAATGGTGGATTCTCCAGTCACATTTGGTGGGGAGTGCATGGTGTCTTACTCATGATTGGGATTGGAGAAGAGCAAATCCATTAAGAGCCTTAAGAGAATTTAGAAGGATCCCTGGAGAGCGGGAGATCCCTGACAGAGAAGCAGAGTCACTAGTTGAAAATCTAGAACAGAGAAGAGATTGGGCCCTGGCATGGGAATTCCAACACCAATTGCATAGGATCACACACCAAAACCAGACAGTCTGTCCTGGTTTAGGGCAAATTTGGAGGAGAATTTCCAAATTAGGGCCCCTCCAGTAAGCAAACCCCCACGGCCCGTCCCCCAACCGGTTTGGGAAGGATTCCATAGAGAGAAGTGGAAGGAACCTGTTTATTTAACAGGCACAGCACCCCCCAGCACACAAAATGAACAATACCGGATGGCAACACTCTGAAAAGAGATGATAAATTCAGAAAGTCTCTCTTGGGGGGTGGTCACTCTGTTCTCAGTCCCTCCGGCGCTGGGGCAGCTGCTTCAGGCAACGAGGTGCAGAATCTTGGTGTTTCCCAGGTCCCAGTCCGGAGCAGGTTCGAAATGGTCAGAAAAAAGGAAAGGAGAAATGGTCCATGAAGAAATTTGGACTGTTTAGCTAAACTAGCTAATGAGCAAAGCAAGCAGAAGCGAAGCAAGCAAGAGTGAGAGAGAGCAAAGCAAAAAGCAAAAGCAGCAAAAGCAAAAGCTGTAGTGTCTGTGTCCCGCCAGGCTGATAAGAAAACCAAAACAAAACTTTCCCTCTTCAGAGCCAGTCTTAAAGGTAGAGAATAGAATATCCAACATTAACAGAACACATGAATGGGGATACAAGCATCATAACGTCCCCCTAGGACATTCCACCCCTTATCCCCATATCATCAACATACTACCACACATCATGCATTTATTCACACAAAATTTCCATCTGCTCCCCCCTTTCACCTTACTCACTCAAAGCTCCATCTTCCACTTGCCCAGACCTTCATCACTTACACATTTCCTTCTATCTCATGTCTGTATGGTTTAATGTACAGACAATGGCAGTAACATCCAATGAACAGTGATATTGCATATCATTCTCACCCCACAATCAGATCTCCCTGTGGTACACATCGTGTTGTTCCATCTCTTTGCATTATCCACCACGTGCAACCTGGTCCCTGAACAAAGACAACCCCACGAATGGGTTTGTCTGTACTCAAGGCAGAATTGACCCACACAGTCTTCCCTAACAAACCTCTGACACCTACCACTGGGACTTGATCTCCATCTATTACATTCAGGGACTCAGACTGGGCAGGACCTGCTCGGTTGGTGGAACCTTGGGTGTTAACTAACCAAGTGGCCTTTGCTAAATGCTGCTCCCAATTTTCGAAAGATCCCCCACCCAAAGCTTTCAGCTGGGTTTTTAGTAGTCCATTGTACCTCTCCACTTTGCCTGCAGCTGGTGCATGGTAGGGGATATGATACACCCACTCAATGCCATGTTCGCTAGCCCAGGTGTTGATAAGGCTGTTCTTGAAATGAGTCCCATTGTCTGACTCAATCCTCTCAGGAGTACCATGCCTCCAAAGGACCTGCTTTTCAAGGCCCAGGATGGTGTTCCGGGCAGTAGCATGAGACACAGGGTAGGTTTCCAACCATCCAGTGGAGGCTTCCACCATGGTCAGCACATAGCCCTTGCCCTGGCGTGTCTGGGGCAGTGTGATGGAGTCAATCTGCCAGGCCTCCCCATACTTGTTCTTGGACCCCCGCCCACCATACCGCAGGGGCTTCACTCGCTTGGCCTGCTTGATGGCAGCACACGTCTCACAGTCATGGATAACCTGTGAAATCCTGTCCATGGTTAAATCCACCCCTCGGTCTCTTGCCCACTTATAGGTGGCATCTCTGCCCTGATGGCCTGAGGCATCATGGGCCCATTGAGCTAGGAATAACTCTCCCTTGTGTTCCCAATCTAGGTCTATCTTTGACACCCCTATCTTTGCTGCCTGGTCTACCTGCTCATTGTTTTGGTGCTCCTCATTGGCTCTACTCTTGGGGACATGGGCATCTACATGGCGGACTTTCACAGGTAGCCTCCCTACCCTGGTAGCAATATCTTTCCACTCATCAGCAGCCCAAATTGGTTTTCCTCTACGCTGCCAGTTAGCCTTTTTCCACCTCTCCAGCCATCCCCACAGAGCATTGGCTACCATCCATGAATCAGTGTAGAGGTAGAGCTTCGGCCATTTCTCTCTTTCTGCAATGTCCAGGGCCAGTTGAACAGCTTTGAGTTCTGCAAGTTGACTTGATCCACCTTCTCCTTCGGTAGCTTGTGCAACCTGTCATGTGGGGCTCCATACGGCTGCTTTCCACTTCTGGTTCATCCCTAAGATGAGACAGGAACCATCAGCGAAAAGAGCATAGCATGTTTCCTCTGTGGGCAGTTGGTTATATGGAGCAGCCTCTTCAGCCCGTGTCACTGGTTCTTGTTCTTCATCTGTGACACCAAAATTCTCACCTTCGGGCCAATTTGTAATTACCTCCAAAATCCCAGGGCGATTCAGTTTACCTATATGGGTGTGCTGAGTGATAAGAGCAATCCACTTGCTCCATGTGGCACCGGTGGCATGGTGAGTGGAAGGAACCTTGCCTTTGAACATCCACCCCAGCACCGGTAGTCGGGGTGCCAGGAGGAGTTGCGCTTCTGTGCCAATCACCTCTGAGGCGGCTTGGACTCCTTCATAGGCAGCTAAGATTTCCTTCTCTGTGGGAGTGTAGTTGGCTTCAGACCCTCTGTAGCTTTGACTCCAAAATCCCAGTGGTCCACCCCGAGTCTCCCCAGGCACCTTCTGCCAAAGGCTCCAGGACAAGCCATGGTTCCCGGCTGCAGAATAGAGCATGTTCTTCACATCTGGTCCCGTCCTAACTGGGCCAAGAGCTACTGCATGAGCGATCTCCTGCTTGATCTAGACAAAGGCTGGTTGCTTCTCAGGGCCCCAGTGGAAAGTGTTCTTCTTGCGGGTGACCAGCTAAAGAGGGCTCATGATCTGACTATACTCAGGAATGTGCATCCTCCAAAAGCCTATGGCACCTAGGAAAGCTTGTGTCTCTTTCTTATTGGTGGGTGGAGACATTGCTGTGATCTTGTTGATGACGTCTGTAGGAATCTGACGCCATCCATCTTGCCACTTCGCTCCCAGGAACTGAATCTCACGAGCTGGTCCCTTTACTTTGCTCTTTTTAATGGTGAAACCAGCTCCCAGGAGGATTTGGATGATTCCCTTTCCTTTCTCAAACACTTCCGCAGTTGTGTTCCCCCACACAATGATGTCATCAATATATTGCAGATGTTCTGGAGCCTCACCCCTTTCTAGTGCAGTCTGGATCAGTCCATGGCAGATGGTGGGACTGTGCTTCCATCCCTGGGGCAGTTAGTTCCACGTATACTGCACTCCCCTCCATGTGAAAGCAAACTGAGGCCTGCATTCTGCTGCCAGAGGAATGGAGAAAAATGCATTGGCAATGTCTATAGTGGCGTACCACCTCGCTGCCTTGGACTCAAGCTCGTACTGGAGCTCTAATATGTCTGGCACAGCAGCACTCAGTGGTGGAGTCACCTCATTCAATGCACGGCAGTCCACAGTCAATCTCCATTCTCCTTCAGATTTTCACACAGGCCAAATGGGGCTGTTGAAGGGTGAGTGGGTCTTGCTGACCACCCCTTGGCTCTCCAGCTCTCGGATCATCTTATGGATGGGGATCACAGCATCTCGAGTGGTTCTATACTGTCGTCGATGCACTATGGAGGTGGCAATTGGCACTCGTTGCTCTTCTCCCATCAGGCGTCCTACTGCAGATGGATTCTCAGACAGCCCAGGCAAGGTGTTCAATTGCTGGCTGCCCTCTGTCTCTACAGCAGCTATCCCAAATGCCCACTTGAGTCCTTTTGGGTCTTTGAAATACCCACTTCGAAGGTAGTCTATGCCCAAAATACATGGGGCCTCTGGGCCAGTCACAATAGGATGTTTCTTCCACTCATTCCCAGTCAGGCTCACATCAGCTTCCACCAAAGTCAAATCCTGGGATCCCCCTGTCACACCAGCAATAGAAACAGACTCTGTCCCCACATGTCTCGACGGAATTAATGTACATTGAGCACCAGTATCAACCAAAGCTTTATACTCTTGTGGCTCCCATGTGCCAGGCCAACGAATCCACACAGACCAGAAAACACGATTTTCCCTAGCCTCTACCTGGCTAGAGGCAGGGCCCCTCTAAGCCTGCTTATCCTTCTTTCCCTGGGCATATGTCTTGGATGTTCCTTCAAGGGGATCAGACATGGCATCATCAGCATCCTACCTGGTGGTTCGGCTATGGGCAACTGGAGCTGCTTTCTTTCTGGAGGCTTCCTTCAATTCACGCACCCATCGTGCCAGAACAGCAGAAGGTTTTCCATCCCACCTCCTCATGTTTTCTCCACAGTCACGCAGGTAGAACCACAGCTCTGTTTGTGGGGTGTACCTTCTCTCGCCATCTGGGAAACGTCTGCCTTGGATACCAGAACCTCTGATCTGTACTGCCGAGATTTGGAGAAGGTCTTCTTTAATCTCCTCTCTGAGCCTCTTATGATTCTCCTCTATCTTATCCTCTAAGTTCTGCAGACGTGTTTCTACCACTGCAATTCTGGCATGTGTTGGGCCATGCACAGCATCTGCATATGCTCGGAGCTTCCTTGCCATATGCAGCACAGTCTCATCCCTCTCATCCCGCTTCATTATGGCTAGGGCAGAAGCATATTCGTGTGGCCCAAGTCACACAAGTTTCCGCCACATCACAGACGTGCATGGCACCAAGTCTGGGTTCCTAGTTGTTACATCATCTGAGAAGATAATCTCTGCCACTGCCATTTCTCTAAGGTGTTGGATCCCTTGCTCTATGGTCTTCCACTGTGTTTGTTGCATGTAAAGATCATCTGCACACAGGTATCTTTGTGCAACACTTTCCAAGACCCGTGCCCAGAGGCTCTGAGGGTTTGCCCCCCTCATCATTCCTTGGTCGATGACAGGATCATGTGACAGGGATCCCAAATGCCTCACTTCAGTGCCATCCAGAATTGTAGCCTCGCCTGCAGCATCCCAGAGACGGACTAACCAACTAATTATGGATTCATCAGGTTGTCGGGTGTAATCCTTCCATAAGCCATGAAGGTCCTTCAGGGAAAAAGACTCAATATTTGCATCTGATCTTGTGCCTGCTGCTTTGACTCCTGATTTTATGTCAGGAGGCACTGAGGTTCCTTCTCCTGCATCATCATCATCATCCACTGGTCGATTGGTCTTGTCCGTGCATTTCCCACTTCTAGTACTGGTAGCAACAGCCATTGGTTTAGCTGCTGGCTTAGGCTCGCTATCTGGTTTGGCTGCGGGCTTCGAGCCTGGGCTGTTGGCTGCAGCCTGAGTGACTGGGATAGCTGCTGATTTATCTCCCTGCCCCCCTGCCTCCGTCTGCTGTCCTACAGTCTCCAACAGAGTGCGATAAGCATATGCCAGGGCCCAGCTCACTGCAATGACCTTTCTCTCCTTAGGCTCATCCTGGTATTTCTCTTTCAGATATTTCCCCACCTCAGCTGGCGTCTGAATTTGTTCATGGGGAAAATCCCAGACTATAGGGTCAGAGAATTCCTTCAGGATTTGGCCCATATCCTCCCATTTCCCACACCACTCAGGATGTTCCACGCCTGGGTCTACTCCTGAGTCAGGGGTCTCATCAGCCCGTCTAGAAATCTCAGCCCTCATTCTGGAGAAGCAGCAGACTGTATAGAGGAAGGTTACCAGGTTGAATACCAGAAAGATGGTTTCTTTAACGTTCATGGGAAACTGAACATCCTTCACTACTGATGCAACCGATTCATAGGAGAAGAAGGAAAGCAAAGGCTGAAAAGCCTCATTCCCTGCTGCTCCTCCTCTAACAAACTGGATGCATAACCATAGCCAGGAACCATTCATACCTGGAGCGGACCCCAACATGTTTATAAGCTCCTTAAAAATCATTACCACCAAGCCCAGCAGGAGAGCTATTCTGGTCACTGCCTCTCTACTGTAAAAACTACCTATTAGGGACAATACTAGAGCTGTTTCTGGATAAGATAATAAACCTAGGGACAGACCATAGAGGTATTAAGATCTCAAAAAACCCTAGGGACCAGAAATGCATGCAAGCCTTCACCCCAATAGACATTATGAATTCAGAAAACATGGCTATTAACTGCTATATACCAAGACAGAATAATGGCAGCTAAAATGTACTCAAAGCAGGGTTTTTCCACTCTCTCTTGAGCCCCACGCGTTGGGCACCAAATTTTGTCCTGGTTTCGGGCAAATTTGGTAGAGAATCTCCAAAAGGGGACCCCTCCAGTAAGGAAACCCACACAGTCCCTCCCCCAACCAGTGTGGGAAGAATTCCTCCGAGAGAGGTGGAAAGAACCTGTTTATTTAACAGGCACAGCACCCCCAGCACACAAAATGAAAAATACCAGGTGACACCACTCTTTCACCGCTCTGAAAAAAGATGACAAATTCAGAAAGTCTCTCTTGGAGGTGGTCGCTCTGTTCTCAGTCCGTCCTGTGCTGGGGTAGCTGCTGCAGGCCACAAGGTGCAAACTCTCGGTGCTCCTCGGTCCCAGTCCGCAGCAGGTTCAACCTAGTTCAAAAAAGGAAAGAAGAAACAGTCCAGGAAGAAATTGGACTGTTTAGCTAAACTAGCTAATGAGCAGAAGCAAGAGCAAGCAGAAGCAAGGAAGAAGCAAGAGCAAGAGAGCAAAGCGAAAAGCAAAAGCAAAAAGCAAAAGCAGCACTATGTACTGCCCTGTCTCTGTGTCCTGCCAGGCTGATAAGAAAACCCAAACAAAACTTTGACTCTTTAGAGCCAGTCTTAAAGGCACAGAACATAACAGCCAGCATAAACAGAACACATGAATGGGGATACAAGCATCATAACGTCACCCTAGGACACACGGGGACAGGGGCCAGGGCCCTGGGGGTGGCACAGGGGGACAGGGACCCCCCGGCAGCGTCCCCATGTCCCCATGTCCCCCAGGGCCAGAGCCTGGGCCAGTGCTCCTTCACCCTGCTACCAACAAGGCCTTGAGAGCGCTGAAAAAATCCCCAGCAAGGGAGCAGCAAAAACCAGATTTAATCTTAAGGAACAGCAGCACAAAGTTCCTTGGCAAGAGTCACTCTGCTCCTGACTGGACACTTCAGGCACACCAGGGAAACAAAGCAACAACAAAACCAAACAGAATCCAGGCAATCAAACCAGAAATGAACCGAGAACTGTCCCTCTGTGTGTGTGTGTGACAAAAGGACAGTGAGGACAGGGATAAAAGGAATACGGCCTAAAAGCTTAACAGAGCTCAAACCTAACAGGACTTAACTTATACCTTAACCTTAACTGATACTTTCAACATCACAAATTTGCACAAGAGCCGAGCGTAACAGCATTTAACCTAACTTAAACCTATGACTTCGCAATTTAACTGAGGAATAACACTTTACAGTATTTAACTTAGCTGATAACTTAGATTGAAGGTAACAACTTAGCAACTTAAAACAACTCTTAGCAGCAGTTAATTTCACTTAGACCTTGTGATTGAACCTTCCCTACAGGCCTGACTGACTCAGCTATCCAAGGCACTCCAAGCCCTCAGAGAGCAGCATTTCTGCCACATTTCCCCAGCACAGGCACTCCTGTGTGCACACAGACACAAAGAGTCAGTGCAAGGCACCTGTGAGCAATTCCCCTGAGGGCAGGGAATGCTCCCTGCTGATGCTTTGGCATCTCCCCAGCTGGCAAAGGGTTGAGCCTGGAGGAGTGGAGGGATGGGCCCAGGCTCTGTGCTTGTTCAGGATCCCCGAGTGCAGCAAACGGGAGAGTTCCCGGCTGGGAGAGGCCCCGCTCAGAGGGAGTCGCTGGCCCAGGAGAGCTCCAAGGGCTCCTTTTGGAGCGCTGTTTGCAGGGCCCCAAGAGAGGGGCTTCAGTCCCAGCAATGACTCATCCTGGCCGCACTGGGCACCAACAGCTTTCTTTGGCAGGGTGAGAACAGGGATCTTGTGCCACTGAGGGAACAAAAACAGTTCCCAGGGCTGCTGCTAAAGGAACCAGGAGCTGGTTGGGCAGCAGCAGTGCCTGGAGCAGACAGTGTTTGTGATGAGCTGCAGAGGAGCTGAGCCCAGGGGCTGTTGGCCAAGGCCGAGGCCCAAGGAGCATTTCTCAGCTGGCAGGGCGGCCTGAGAAGGGCAGGGGGGAATGCACCAGCACAGGGCCATGGAACCAAGGCACCATTGTGACACTGTGGGGCCCTGTGAGATAGAGGGACCACTGTGACATTGCTGGGCCTCATGGAACCAAGGGGACTGTACTGACGCTGTGTGGCTCCATGGAATGTAGGGATCATTGTGACACTGAGAGGCCTCATCAAACCAAGGGTCCATTGTGACAGCAGGGGGCCTCATGGCACCATGGATACCATTATGACACTTTGGGGTGTCATGGAACCAAGGGGCCATTGTGACACTGCAAGGCTCCATGGAACCAAAGGTTCATTGGGACATTGCAAGGCCTCATGGAACCATGCAAAGACAATTAAGACACTTTACAGCCTTATGGAACCAAAGAGCCATTGTGACACTGAGGGGCACCATGGAATCATGGAGACCATTGTGCCCCTGGGGGGCCCCACAGAACCAAGAGGACCATTGTGATATTGTGGGGCCTTGTGAAACCAAGAGGCCTTTGTGACACTGCAGGGCTGCATGGAACCAAAGGTCCAAGGGACCTTTGCATGTTGAGGGTCACTTCTCATCTGCTGCTGAAACCGTGGGACTCTGTGCTTTCCTTCCCAATAGAAAAGAACTGTCCTTCTGCTCCAGGCACCCATGGCCAGAATTGGGATTTCACCTCCAAATTTCCTTCAGTCCAGGGATTGTTCCCATAGGAATATTGCCAGGACAAGACTGGCTGGCAGTGGTTTCACAATGGTCACCTCTCATCTGTCCCCAAAACATTGGGGGAGGCTCCATGCTCTCCTTCCCATGGGAAAGAACTGTCCTGCTTCTCCAGGTGCCCATGGCCGAGATTGGGTTTCCACCTCCAAAATTCCCTAAATCCAAAATCTGCTATTACTGACAAGTCTGGCTGGCCTTGGCCTACTGAGGCTCTCACCTGCCTTCCAAACCTTGGAGCTCTGTGCTTTCCTTCCTATGGAAAAGAACTGTCCTTCTCAGCCAGGTGCCCATGGCCACAACTGGGATTGCACCTCCAACACTGCCTGTTGTGACAGACTGGAGGAGATTGTTGGCTCCAAATATTTTGTGTGTGAGGGAGGAAGGGGCAGGTCCAGCCTTGCCCTGCCCTGTAAGCCCAGCCCTGCCCTGCCCTGTGACCCCAATGCCCCCAGGGGCCTCCAGTGCGTTTACGGTTTCTACCTGAACCGCGGCACACTGAACCCCCAGCACTGCCGTCCGAGCCTGGGCACTGGGGCCCTCTTGGCTCTACTCAGTGCTTCTGCTGTACTCGGAGTACCCCAAACCCCGGTAGGGACCCGTGTCCCCCCACTCCAGGGATCGTGCGCGACTCACACTGCCCCGATCCTCCCCACACCCGGAGCTCCATTCGGGGTTTGCGTGCCAACTCACCAATTCGTCTGCCACCCTCAGCACGCCCTGAGGGCGCCTACCAAGCCTGAAGGGGGAAGGCCGACCCCTTGCGTGCCACTCACATTTCTATTCCTCCCACGCCCGGAGGGGGGCCCACCTTATCCCCCTGGGAGACGTCTCACTCACTCAGGCTTCTCCTGCTTCCCTCCGTTTCTGGCCAGTCCCCTCGCAGGAGTCCGGAACCGCGGTACTCGGAGGCCCACAGCTGCTTCGGGGCTCCGAGCTGCCGGGCCCCGTCTCACATACACTTCTTTCGCTTGCCTCCTACTCCTGACACCACCTTTACTTACCCATGCTCCTCCACACTCTTTGGTCCTAGGCTGCTGCCGACCGCTCCACATAGGGCCAGATATCCCGCAGGCCCTCAGTCCTCTTCGGGTGTGGCCTGTCCCGGACCAGTCCCCCAGACTGTTATGAATGGCACGTGAGCAGCTCTTTAGTGATTTCAGCTTTACTGGAAACAGTCTAGGCAGGGGACCCATGGGGTGTGCGCACACCACCGCTCCTCCCGAGACAGCGTTGAGGAGGAGGAGGTCAGCTCTGTCCTCCAGCAGAGCTGGGTCTTCTTTCCTCACAAGAGTCTCTGAGTAGATACCTGTTGGTTTCAGGTTCATAATCTTTATAATGCTCTTGGCCCGCTCTGGTTAGGTTGATGAAGGCAAAAAGTTCTGACCAGGATCTTTGATATTGTCTTATGTTCTCTTTGTTTAGAGGTGGTATTTTGATTCTTTATTTGCATGGTGGTTTGTTGTTCGAGGGGTTTTTGTTATGTTATCCTTTTCTGCTAAGTCTTATGGGAGTTTCATATTTTTGTTTATTAGGTGCCGTAATCATCCTCTTTATGGTCTCGGGTGGTTTGCCATTTTAGATGAGAGTGGGAGCAGCGGGGGGAATACCCAACAGTAAGGGGATTTACATAATTATAAAACCTTTAAATAACCTATTAAAACTAAGACTGGAACTTTACATAACTATAACACATTAAACAAACAATCTATACCTATCATTGGAACTTTCTATTAACTCCTTTAACAATGTATTCTCGACAACACTCTGGCAAGTTGTGGAACCAAGGGGATCATTGTGGCACTGTTGGGGCCCATGGAACCAAGGGGCCAGTGTGGAAACAAGAGGCCATTGTGAGCCTGTGGGGTGTAACAGCCCAGAACACTGAAATGCTGCAGGTAAACAAAGGCTCCTTTACTTGAGTTTGGTGCACAGGAGGAACACCAGCCAGATATTCTCAAGAGGTCAAAATGACACAAAATTATACTGGCAAAGTACAAAAACACAAGAAACTTTGGAAGAGGATTTCATGCAACATCCAATTACACAGAAAACACTTATCATAGCAGTAACTTCATTAACTTAGCTCATGTAACCTAGAAATCATTGAACACGTAAGCTGCTGAGGTACCCAAAAAATGTTGCATATAAAGAGCATTAGAAGGAGAAGAAAGAGAGAAAGACAGAAAGACAGAAGCTCTATAGAAAGACATGCATATGACTAACAGCTCCTAGGGTTCCAGTGTGGGTGAGACACAAACCCCAGGAGAAGGCAGAGTCCATACCAGGGGCTGACCTTGTGCTCTGTGTTTTTAAGCCCCTGGGCCTTTGTGGGCCTCCCCCAGGTGGGATTTCTGATTGCTCAGGCAATCAGGGCTGGGTTAGCACTGTCCCCACTGTGTGACTGATTGACAGCTCATCCCACGGTGTCTCAGGACATTGATCTCATCCAGCCTCTGACAGTGACCATGGTGACACCGGGGAACCTCATGGAACCATGGGTCAGTTGTGACCAGGTGGGTCCAAGGACACCACGGTGACACTGGGGAACCTCATGGGAACAAGTGAAGCTGTTCCACAGCCATTGTGAAGCTGTGGATCCCCATGGAACCAAGGGAACATGGAACAGGCTGATGCCTTCAGTTTTAGCTGTCATATCTCCAGATTCTGTACTGCATTAGTCTGTAACTCTGGACTTCATACAGAGTGTTAGCAAGTTCTCTTTACAGTGTAGTCAGACAAAACAATCCTTTTCCAGCCCCAGAACCAGATGAAGTTGCAGCTTCAGGCCTCAAAAAGGGGCAAACAACAGCAAATTGAGGAGAGCAAACTGGGAGGATGGGACTGCATCACCTGAGGCTGTAATTGGACATTTGACCCCAATATTTAAATGGACCAAACCTTATAAAAGTGTGAAAACTCCTGACCAGTCATCCATTTTGAGTGTAGCCTTGGCTGGGCTCTTGTCCTGCTCAAGGTGAATCCTTTGAAGGCCTTGTAATAAATCCCTACTTTATTCCTTTAACTCTCGCCAGCCTCTATTCCAGGGAGCCTCTCCAGGCATCAAGCTGATCAGTGCCCGCAGGGCAAAGGATTGCTGAGAAAGTCTCCCTCACCCTCGGACAGTCCCATCTGACCAGGGCAAAAATCCAGTGGGGAGGAGAACATTATCTTGGGCCCTGGAAGGTGTGTTCTGCCTTTGCTTTGCACTTCCTTTCCTTGGACATTTGTGACATCTCCTTTGAGGAATTGAGGCTCATGGAGTTGCCACCAAATCTCCCATGGGGCTCCTCAGAGTGCACAAAGCCCAAAGGAGCTGCACCTCGACCACAATTAGCTTCAAGAATTAATTTTGTCAGGAGTGGAATTAATGAAAAAGATTTCAATGAGCAATTACCTCAAATGATTTTTTCCCATTTTCAAGATTTCCTCTCCTTAGTTTTCTTTTCATAAGAGGCAATATAACATTATTTTCTAATTGATATTGAAGCAGGGTGTTCCCTAAGGAAGTCTTGATTGGTAGGAAAGGTCTTCCTTGAGGTCAAGCACTGCCTCTATGGATGAAACTTTGCTTCTCACATTTTCAATATTGCCATTTCTCTCTGGGCCTCCGGGCACCTGCATCCCTTTTCACCTTCTGGAAGGCAGTGAGCTAGGGCTGCCTGTGGCAACAGCAAGGATATAAAAGGGAGAGCAGCCATTGTGTGGATGAGCCAGCCACGTGGTTACCAGCCACAAAGTGGGGGAGGTTCCCAGCACTGTCACTTTTTCCTTATTTAGTCCTTTTGTTGTAAGTTTTGTTAAGTTTTTAATAGACCTTTCAAAATTTTGAGACATGAACAGTCATTTCTCACAGGGAGAAAAAGTTTTAATAGAAAGCTTTTTTTAAAATTTTTTTTTCTTTTAAACCCAGGCCATTCCTACCACGCTCACAGTGAACCACAGCCTTTCTCACCACCTGCACAGGCACCCCCCACTCAACCCACTCCCCCCGGACTCTGCACAGCTCCCAACACACCATTTGTCTGGGGGAATGCACAGACTGTGTCAAGGCAGCAGAGCCCAGACCTGGCCTGACTTCCCCAGACCACTGGAGAGGAGGAAATCCAGACCCACGGACACACACCTGGACACAGAGCAAAGCTTTGCTCAAAGGGTTTATTGATTCTTGATTGATTATTCTTCAGGGGAATCGGCCCAGGGCTCAAAGGGTTCAGGGGGTTCCTGCAGGGATGATCATCTCCTCATGCCACTGGAGAGGAAAAAGGACACTGGTCCTTGCAAGCCTAAAAGACAAAGCCCAGAAGGTGACCTCTGGAGCCCACTGGGCCATGGCAGGGCTTTGTCCCCAGCCCTGTCCCTGCAGGCACGGCTCACCTAGGCATCCAGAGAGGCAGCCAGGCGCTTCTGCCGCAGGAGAGCCCGCAGCTCTTTAGCCACAGGGGGCTGGGGACAAAGGCAGCATTAGAGACACTGGGGGCACTGGGCTGCACTGGGAGGCAGGGGAGAGCAGGGGGGCCTTGGGGAAGGGGCTGTGGGAGCAATGGGGTACAGGAGCTGCTGTGCTGCTGCCCAGAAGCACTGGGCTCCTGGCCAAGAGGCACAGCTGGGGCAGGGGCTGCGTCCTGGCTCATCCAGGGGCTCCTGGGCTGACAGGGATGGGAATGCAGCAGGGCCCTGGGCAAAGGCTTCCCTGGGGAGCAGCCCTCGGGCAGGGCATTGTCTGGGCTGTCAGGAGGGGTGCACTGGGCTCTGCTGGGACAGACTGGGATGGCCTGGGCTGTGGTGGCCAGGCAAGGGGAGGCTCTGACAGCGGCAGAACTCGTGGTACCCACCAGAGGCGTCTCCAGGACCGCGACATTGTCTAAATCATCCTGCAGAGAGACCAGGAGACCTCGCTGGTCACTGGGATGTCCCCAGTGCCAGCAAGGGATGGGGGGACACCACTGCCCCCCAATGCCCTGAGGGGATGCCCTCCCATGCCAGCAGCCCACTCACCTCCCGGAGATCATCTTGGGTTCCTTCCAGGAGTGCCTGGAAAGGAGAACAAAGGCTGGGTCTGGACTGGACCTTGTGGGGCTGGGGGGGGACACGGGTGTAGGGAGCAGGGCGCAGGCAGAGGGATGGGAATTCAGGACTTCCAAGGAGATCTGTTTGAGGTGAGGGGAGAACCAAAGACACTGATCTGGGGTCACTTGAGGGCCCAGGGGACAGGGCTGGGGCTGTGGAAGGAGCAGGGTGTGAGGTACAGGGGAGGAGAAAGGAATTGAGGTGTAGGGACATGGGAGTGCAAGGGAGGGACTTGGCGGGGACAGAAGAATGAGGACAGGTGGGGACAAAACCAATGGGACTGGGAGATCATTGGAGTATGGGGAGTGAGTCAGGGAATTCTATAGGAGGACCCTGCTGCAGTGGCCAGGAAGAAAGGCAAAGGACTGAGGGGGGACATGGAAGGAACGGCCTCAGGAATGGTCAATAGGAGGGTGTTTGGGGACCCTGAACGGGACCCAGAAGAGGGACCAAAAGGGTGGGATGGGAGGCCAGAAAGGGCAGGATGTGGGGACAGCGTTTGGCTGGTGCCTCACCTTGGCCTGTGCCGGGGGGCACAGCAGGATGGAGAAGAGCAGGGCCACGCTGAGCACAGCCACCTTCATCTTCCTCTGGCTCTGGGCAGCGCTGCCTGAGGCTGCAGCAGGTGAGGAGCACCTTTATCCCTGCCAGGACTCCTCCCTGCACCCTCCCTGCCAGCCCCCAGGCCAAAGCCCGGCTTGGCACAGCACCCAGCCCTGGCCACAAGCCCAGCCCTAGCACAGAGTCGACCCCACCCCACCTGTGGCACGGATCCAGCCCCCTTGCCCAGCATCCCTCCAGCTTCCTGCACGGGGCAGCTGCCCCTGGAAGGGCCCAGGCACCTGGGGGGCCAAGGGGGGCAGGCAGGGAGCCAAAGGCACCTGGGGACCCTGTGGGGACAGCCCCCAGTCCAACACAATCCATCCTCCAACAGCCCCCAGTGCCAGATCCCCCATCTCCTGCTGCCCCTCCCCTCCCAGAGCTTTCCCTGGGGGACACCCCAGAGCTGAGCCCAGCCCCAAACCCAACATGTGGGAGAACAAGGGGAACAAGGGACATGTGATCAGGTGGCTGATTGGCATCTCAGTCACTGCAGACACTGGGCAGCACTGGGCAATGCTGAGCACCTGCAGACAAGGCTGAGGGCTGGGGAATGCCTCAGGAGTGACAATTCCCACATCCACACAACCCGATATCCCTTTCCCTGCAGATGCCAAACCCCACCAAGCTCTATGCCCACAGCACTGTCCCGAGGGGAATATGCCCTGCCCTGCCCCTCATCCTGTCACACCTGCAGCCACCGAGCCCTCCCAGAGCACCTGGGTCATGGCCCTGGCTCTGGGCCCAGGCCAGCACTGGCCCTGAGCAGGATGCGCCCATCCCAGGGACATGGGGAAGTGGGCACCTGTCGCCAGGCAGCCACTCGGAGCTAATTGGGGTAACAGAGGTGCCCTGTGAGGAGGAGGGGTGTTGGTGCCCTGCCAGCCTCTCTGACAAGCCCTGTTTACCCAGGCCCTGAGGCACCAGGAGCACATTCAGACACCTTGGGCTTCCAGGAAGGAAAATCCACACTGAAGTGCTTCCTGAGAGCTGTCCATGGCTGTGATTCCTGTTTGACATTCCAGGGCATTAGTGAAGAGTTCTGCACATCTCTTTCCCCAGGGACAATGTGCACCCATCAGAGAAGTGTTATGGCCCAGCTGGGAAAACATTTCAGGCCACTGCCTTGATTGTTTGCTCTGGAACTCACCCAAGGAGGCGCAGGGCCCAAGGGGGAAGATTTTCCTCAGGGGTTTTGCTGCTTTGTGCCCTTGGAGGAGAGACCAGAGTGTCCTCGTGGGGGATTCTGGACCAGATGGACAAGAGCTGTGATGTCATTGGTTTTCTGAGGTCACCTTGGAGAGAAATTGAGGAAGTGTCTGCAGGACCCTAAAGAGTGAATGAATGGATGAAGGAGATTCTCACTGTCCTGACCCACTATCCAGCAAAACCACAGCCAAGGGAAGAGGCCTGGTGGAATCAGGGGGGAAGGAGACCTTGTTGAGCCTGGTGCACACTGGGCAGTGTTAGGTGATCCCCTGCTGGTGTCCCAGCTGTCAGTGCAATACCACTGCTCTGATAAGACTGGGTCCTTAAGAAACAAAAGAAGTGTTCAAGCTCAGGGGAGGAGGGGATCTGGTCGCACTTCTCTTCTCTGGCAGTTTCTCTCCCAGGGGGACATTACATGAGAATTGGGATGCGGTAAAGGACAGGGCTGAGGGCAGCTGCTCCCTCTCTCTCTGGGCTTCGCAGGAGGACGCTGGGAGCTGCTGCCTGGGAAAAGGAATTGGTTTCTGCGGGTGGCCAGAGCAGCTTCCCCAGGCAGGCGCTGTCAGGCACCTGCAGCACCGAAAGCATCTCCACTTGGGGCTGCCTTGACAACTCCCCCAGCCCAGCAGACGCCTGAGCCCGGATGGTGCAATCAAAGCCTCACCAGAGGGACGAGAGGACTCCTCGCAGAGCAGATCCAGCCAGGTTTAGTAAGGGAAAATCCAAGGGCCCAGCTGAAGTGAGGGGGAAGAGGGAAACAGGAGCAAGCAGGAGCACAGCCTCTGCTGAAGCGAACCAGAGGCAAAGAGCCAGGAGCAGGGCTGGGGCCAGAGTATATAACTGGAGGAAGGCAGGAGGGCTCAGGGTACAAATTATCCAATGGGGAAGGGAGTCAGGGCTGGAGTTAAGGTGGGGTGACACGGGACGCACCAATGGGGGAGCAGAGGGGAGGGGTCTCTCAGGGAAAGCCAATGGAGGAATGGGGAGTACAGAACTTTCTGGAACTGGGGGACGAGCAGCAGTCGATTGACAACAGCACATTCACATTAACAAGCAAAGAACCGTGGGGAATTGCACCAGTCTCTCACCTCAACTTAAACAGTGGTGTCCTCCAATGACATCCCAGGTTCATCTTCTCCATGGCTGTCTCTCACATCTTCCCCCTTTTTTATTTATTAAATAAGCATTTCTCAGTGTTTTGTCAATTATTTTCTTAAAACACATCAGTGCTGCTGAAATGATAACAACTATGAGAAGGACGCACAATAAACTTTTAAGAATGGGGGCCACCCACACAGGAAGGCCCCACCGCATGAGAGTTTTGTCCATCATGTCCACAACTTTATTTTCAGTAAGAAGAGTCTTCACTTGCTCTTGCATTTGTTTGATGGTGGCCTGGATTGATGTGCTATTCCATGACAGGTTAAAACAACAAAGTCCTTTGAAATCTTCACAACCATGGCCATGGGAGAGCAGCAGGAAGTTGATGGCCGCTCTGTTCTGAAGGGTTGTGGGAACTCAGCACATCACTCCGGATGTCCAGAGTTACCGAGAGAACCCTTGGGGGGGCTCAGAAATCCTGGAATTTTTCCAGGAGCATCTGGTGGCTTGCTTTTGATCCTTCTAAGGATGTGACGCCTGTGTTAGGACGTGAGAGTCACTTGGGAGTGAGTGCTGCAAGAAAGATATATTTACAGGTTGAAATATAGATTTTAGGGTTTTTGGTACAGGGAGGTTATGGAGACAAGATGGAGGGATCAGGGCGTGTCTCGTCCTTCTTCTTTCTTCTTCTTGTCATCCATTTTCTGTGGTGATGTTGGCACTTGGGGATTGGTTCATGGTAAAGGTGTACTTGCTAATATGGGTGAAAGGTATTGGGAAATAAAGGTAAGTATGATATACGTAGTTTTACGTATAAAAAGACACGACCACCCCATGGGTGGTCAGAGTGCCCGTGGCTGCCTTGCAGGTCAGACCTCTGTTGGGCAGAAAGAAAATTCTGTAGATAAGAAATAATAAACAATCTGAAGACCGAGAAACTGAAGAGTCCAGACTCGTCCTTTGAAGCGCGGGCCGCCCCAGAACCACCCTACCCGTGTCTGGGCAGAGATAGAAAGCCAAACCGGACAAAGGGTGGCATGTCTGGTGGTTTCCTCGTCCGCTAGAAGGTCTGATAAGGCAGCAGATGTAGCCTTGGTCTGCTTACTAAGCCAGCACTCCAGGTGAGAAAGCTCACCGAGGGCCTTCACAGCTGCAACCCATGGTAGAAAGATGGAAACAGCGACCCTCTTCGTCTTCCCCAATTATAAATTTGGCCATCACAATTTTGATTGAATTGGGAGTACGATCTTTTCTGGGGCGCCAATTGAGTTTCTTGTTTCCAATTTTTAATTTGGGTAGAGTTTGGGGTGAGGGTAGTAAGCTGGCCAAGACTGCAGGGGCCCCCTTTGATCTTCGAGGGGATCCCTGCCCACACCCTGTCACCACAGATGAGAAACACTCCCTCGGGAAGCACTCTGGGAAACGGAGAGGACTTAGATAATGTTTTGGCAGTATAATTGCACCAGTCAACATCATTGTATCTCTTATCATTTGATGATATATCTTTTCTCACTATCATCTGTGGTTCAGGTTTCTCATGCCAATTTTGTTGGGGTGGCTTGTCGAAAAAGTTGACACAAGAAGTCGCTTTGAGGAGCCCGGTAGGTCTAGTTCTTGGAGGTCCTGTGGTGCATGGGGTAAGATCTTCATGCACTCGTCCCAGGTGTCTACCAGGGTGGGCTTCTTACCTGCACAGGCATATTCATTTGGCGACAGGGGGATTCCCACCAGACATGTAGACAGCGGGTCTTTTGCACCTCCCATGGCCTTGCAAAAGTTATCCTGCTTGAGAGATTTCCCGAGTGTGACCCATAAGTTTTCTGTTGGCTGTGGCACGACCCATCCAACCGCTCTTTGGATGCACAGGAGCACAGTGACGGTGGCAGCAGCTGTTAAGGTATTTTGGGGTGTCCTGGGAGTGGCCATCTGCTCCTCCAGTGAGTCAGGTATCGACTGTTCGAGCACTGATAGAAACATGAATGGTCAAGTTAGTTGTCACTGTAATTTTCTTTGTTTTGTCCCTATGGTAGGGAGGGCGAGGGATTGGCAATTGGGGCAGGTGGAGACAATTGCCTTGGCTTGGTCTCTGGAAATCTTAAATTGACCTACTAAAGCTGGAGCATTCTGAGGGAAGAATGCATGGCTTAGACAAGCCTGTTGAAAGACATGTGGTGCAGCGGGGGAAATGTGGGTGGCACTTGCTGCCATTGCTAACAAGTCTGCTCTCCGGTTGCCCTCAGTGATGTATCTTGGCAGCTCTGTGTGCGACCGGACATGCAGGATGTGATAAGGTTGCTCTCTGTGGGAGATGAACCAAATTAATTCAGAGAGCAAGCTGTAGAATTTTTTATTTTGGACTTCCTTGAGCAGGGCACGCTCTGCCCGCTCTGCTATCCCAGTGACATATGCAGAATCTGTGACTAAATTGAAGGGTTGTTGGAATGTTTGAAACGCCCTCACAGCTGCAGCAAGTTCTGCAGTCTGGGGGGAACCTTCAACAACCTGGATATCAGACTCCCACTTCTGAGTGTCCGGGTCCCTCCAGGTGAACACTGACTGGTGAGATTTGCCTGAACCGTCAGTGAACTCCGTGATAGAGTTTTTGAGTGGAGTTTTACTTTTATCTGATTTTGGGGCCAAATGCAGTGAATCTTTAAAAAGCCCGTGTTTAGGATAATGAATTGAAAATTTCCCAGGATATCTGTCGAATGAAATTTGCAGATGTTCATTTGTTTGTAATAGAGAATCCAATTGTTCCAAAGTATAAGGGAGGTAAATGCACGCTGGATCGCAAGCTGCGAGGGTCCGGAGGCGATGTCAGCCTTTAATAATAAGTTTGGCTACAAGTTCTGGTGGGGTGGTAACTGTTTGATGTGGTTGGTGCGGCAGAAAAAGCCACTCGATGATGATGATGAGTGGGGTTTTTGAAGTATCATCCCTCTGAAAGAGCCGCGCATGGAAGTTTGGGCACTTACCAAAAATACCGAGGCTGAGGGGAAGGGACCGGTCTGTCCGATGTGCCTGGCAGTGTTTGATGGCGCTGGCGACTCTCTCCAAAGCCTCCCAGGCTTCTGGCATTAGCGAGCGTGGGGAAGCCAGGTCGCCGTCTCCTCGTAGAAGGTCGAAGAGCGGTGCCAGTTCTTCTGTGGTGAGGCCCAGGAGAGGTCGGATCCACGTGATGACGCCGCACAGCTGTTGCATGTCTCTTAATGTCTGGGGGTGCTCGTTGATGGACAGAGTTTGAGGCACGACGGTCCTTCCTGTGATTAAAAACCTGAGGTACTTCCATGGGCTCGATAGCTGGATTTTTTCCCTGAGCTATCTGAAACCCCACGCTTTCGACAGCTGCGACAGTCGTGGAAAGTGCTGCGTCTGAGTAAGACTTGGTGGAAGCACAGATTAGTACGTTGTCCATGTAATGTAGGTGTGAGACTCTGTCCGAAGTTTCTTTCATCTGCCTCACGATCATCATTGGGGACCACTGAAGAAAAGCCCCTTGTCTGAAGTTTCTGGCCCTGTTGGAGAAAGTTACATGCCAAGGGCTCCGAGACCTGAGCACAGCTCCTGGCATTGCTAAGCTATTGTTCACAGGTGTGTTTGCTGTATGCTACACTGAACCCAATGAAAGGAAGAAGGGGGCCCCTTGCCTTTTTGCAACACTAGCCTTGGAAGTTGTCCCACCTCTCGGCCTGGCTGGACTTCTCCTGAGTTGTGGGTGGTCCCCCACAGAAGACCCCTCACTTGTCTTACAACCGCCGTGACAGACAGACTGAGATGTACGAAGCCTCTCCATCAAAGACCGAGACATGAAATCCCTATGTGAAAAGGCCCCCCCACACTCTTTCCAAGGACTGGGACTGAGACCCCTAACCTGGGGGAGGTGTGCGGGGGAGGCAAGCTAACCAAAGCAAGATGGATGTTGCAGGTGCGAGCAGTGGACCAAGAAGACGATGGCTCTCACCCACTGCAGAGAACATGGACTGTGTGTACCCTTCTCTAAATACCATTTTTCCCCCAAAAATACAATAGACTACCCTTGATTCGGTTTCAAGTTTTACCCCTTCCCCCATCAACAAAAAGAGTATAATAAGAGTTTGGATGAACTGCAACCCTGAGATCTCCCCAGACGTGACATGGTGAACGCCATTGGTTGGACATCAAAGGACTTGGCTGTTCTACGTTTGGTAGCTCTATACCTTCCTTTCTCTTCCTCCCTCTTTTTCCCTTTTCCCCAATTCCTCCCCAATGCATTTTCTTGTGGTTATTCAATAAAGGTACATTTGTTCTGATTATCACTGCAGCCCCCTGTACCGTGTCGGTGTTTTTTGCACTCTGAGATCAACCCACGAACCATCACGAAACCCGTTCGTAAGGACGGATTGTGACACTTGCATACATACTATAGAAACCTTCTATCAAACCTTAAAAATTCTCTACAAATTCATTTCCAACATTACTGGGTCTGGCACCGCCCAGATCTGGTGTTTGCTGCCACCTCCAGTGCCCAGATCTGGAAATTCCCTTGTTCCGGCAGAGCCAAGTCCAGCAATTTTCTGGTAAAGAAAGCCACAATCTGGCAATTTCCTACTGATGGCACCAGCAATGCCAAGATCTGATGTTTTCTGCCACCGCCCATACCCCAATCTGGACATACTCGGTTCCAACACAGCCCAAGTGCAGCAATTTTTTGGAAAAAGAAGACAAAACGCAGCAATTTCCTGGTGCCAAGACTGTCACCACCCAGACCTGGTGTTTGATGGCACCGCCCATGCCCAGATCTGAACATTTCCCTGTGCCACCACAGCCCAAGTCCAGCAATTTGCTGGCAAAGAAAGCCAAAACCAGGCAAATACCTGGTGCCTACACTACTCCGATCTCGTGTGTGCTGACACGGCCAGTGCCCAGATCCGGAATTTTTCAGATGCCTGCACAGCACAATTCCAGCAGTTTGCTGGCACAGAAAGGTCACATTTGGCAATTTTCCAGTGCCAGCACATTCCCCGCCAAGATCTGGTGTGCGCTGGCACCGCCAGTGCCCTCATCTGGCAATTTCCCAGTGCTGGCACAACCCAAATGCAGCAATTGTCTGGCAAAGAAAGCCAAAACCCGGCACCTACCAGATCTGGTATGTTGGGGTTGGTTTCAAAGAAGAGGGAGACCTCGGCTTAAGGCCGTGGGAAAACCCTCTTTAGTTGGGGTCAGCAGGAGCTCCCGCCCATAATCCTCTTGTTCAGTTATGCAGATTGTTACTAGAAAGTTCTGAGTTCTCTTTGCTACCATTGGTTACATTTTACTGCAAAAATTGTAATATTCATAATCCTTCCTTCCTCTTGGATCCTTCCCTCAGATCCCACATTAACACCTCCCCATATATAAATGGATAAATATCCCTTCTAGACCCTGGACCCAGGCTTTTTTCTGCTTTGCTCTGTGTACTGTGCACGCCGTCCTGTTTGTTGTGTTTGCCTTCATTAAAGTTCTGTTTCCAGACAAGCAGATGAAAGCAGTCTCTGTCTGTAAAGTGGCCAGAGCTGGTTCTCAGGGAAACCACTGGCCAATGGTCCGGAGAAGGACCAAAAAGTTTTCACTGGTGTTTTCTGGCACCGCCAGTGCCCAGATCTGGAAATTTCCCTATTCTGACACAGCCCAAGGGCAGCAATTTGCTCGCACAGAAATCCAAAACCCAGCAACTTTCTGCTACTGGCTCTGGCACCGCCCACATCTTGTGTTTGCTGTGCCAGTACCCAGATTTGGAAATTTCCCGGTGCCAGCAGAGCCCAAATTCGGCAGATTTCTGTCGCTGCCAACGACACCACCCAGATCTGGTGTTTGCTGGCAGCGCCAGCGCCCAGATCTGAAAACTTCCAGGTGCCAGCACAGCCCAAGTCCAGTGATTTGCTGGCACAGAAAGCCAAAATTTGCAAATTTCCAGGTTCTGGCTCCAGCACCATCCAGATCTGGTGTTTGCTGGGACCACCAGTGCCCAGATTTGGAAATTTCCCAGTGCCTTCACAGCCCAGGTCCAGCAAGTTCCTGGGACTGTGACTTTCCTTTTTCTTGGAACTGTTTAAACCTGTTCTGGACCGAAAACCTGGAAAAACACCTGCAGCTCACACCTGTGGCCCACCGAGGTCTGGGATGCTGCATTCCAGCACCAGAGGGACTTAGAAGAGACCGAGTGAGCCAACTACAACCCACAAAAAGGGTTTTCTGAATTTGCCATCTCTTCAGCACTGTCAGAGGTTTCATTTAATATTATTCATTTTTCATGCTTGGGAATACTTTACTTGATAAATAAACTGGGTTTCTTTTCGCTTTTCTTGAGGGAAGTCTTTTCCTGAACTAGTAGGGGGAGAGGCCACTTGATCTTGCTCTCTAGACGGACCCCTTTTGGAGGTTTCCTCCCAAAATTTGCCCTAAACCAGCACAAAGAGTCACAATGGAAACTTCACCAGTGGCACAACACCCCAGCCCACCAGGAAAAGAAAGGACATGTAAAGTTCTCCAAACATTTGTCCTGCTTTGCTGCAAAAGTCCTGCTGCAGACACTGTGCAGTGTGGAAAGCCAAGAGAAGCTGCAGCTGGTGGCAAATCTTGGGACAGAAGCTTGACCTTGTTCTCCAGGAGAGATTCTTGGCAAGAGCAGACAGGAGAAGATTCCTGGAAAACTGGAACAGCTTTCCAGAAGGGAAATGAAAATGAAAGAAACAATCCAAGATGTTTTCCTCTATTTATTTCTATGCTCCCCTTTTCCATGTGGCATTACTTCTCCATCCCAGTAATTCCAGATGCACTGCACCTCTAAGATCGGTGACTTAGTTATTTTTAGACACTCTAAAATACCATGAGGCACACAGAGTTTTCCTTCCCCTGTTTTTACTGGAAGGCAACACTGGAGATGTAAGTGCAGTGCTGGGCTCAGGTAGGAATCCTAGCCCAAGGGAAGGTGTCCCGACAGTGTTTGCCCCTCAGCCAGGCCAATGCAGAGCAGCAAGCGAGGGGATTGCTGTGCCAGTGTGCAGGAGTCAGGGCTCTGCACCTGGGCTCAAGGCTGCAAAGTTCCCGTATTTGGCCAGACTCAGGGGCTGTGCCCGGGGCGCGCGGGGCTCGAACGTGGGGCTCGTGAGGCGAGCGGGGAACGGACACGGGGACGAACGGCCCCGGTGCTTCAGTTGCAGCGGCGGCGGCGGCGGCAGCAGCAGCGGTGGCAACAGCGGCAGAAGCAGAAAAGCAGATAATCTATAACGATCTTTCTCTTTCTCTCTTTCCTTGTCTTTCTCTCTTTCTTGGTCTTTCTCTCTTTCTGTCTCTGTGTCTCCCTTTCCCGCTGTCGGGCACCCTTCTCCCGGGGTCCCTTGCCCGGCATCCCTCTCCTCTCCCCGCCTCCCTCTCCTCTCCCCGCCTCCCTCTCCCCCTGCCGGGCCGGGCCATGCC
This sequence comes from Molothrus aeneus, assembly GCF_037042795.1. Taxonomy (NCBI): domain Eukaryota; kingdom Metazoa; phylum Chordata; class Aves; order Passeriformes; family Icteridae; genus Molothrus; species Molothrus aeneus. The sequence continues at coordinate 333,606 of NW_027098863.1, forward strand.
CCCGGCCCGCCCCCGGCCCCGGGCGGGGCTGCCCCGTGCCCGGCCCCGCCCGTCCCGCCGCGGTCTCGCCTCCGCCCGGCTCTGGCCGTACTGGCGGTGGCGCTGCTGGGCAGGCATCAGTGCCTGGTGCGGGGGCGGCATCGCCGCCCTTCGCCTCCGCCTGGCCCGAGCCCGGCCCCGGCCCCGAGGCAGGCTCCAGCCCCGAGCCCGGCCCCGGCCCCGAGGCAGGCTCCAGCCCCGAGCCCGGCCCCGGCCCCGGCCCCGGCTCCTCCCGAGGCCCGCGGAGGACACAGGCGGCGCAGCCGCTGCCGCCGCCTCCGCTGGGGCTTCCCTGGCCCGAGCTCCGCCGCTCGGCAGCGCGGCCGCTGGCCCCGAGCTTCCCGTGCCGCGTTGCGAGGAGCGAAGGCCTGGGCATGGCCGGCCCGGGGCGGCTGAGGGGCGCTCGGGGGCCGTTGCTGGCCCCGGGCCGAGCGCTGACAGCCGCGTCCCGCCCGCAGGGACGGCGCACGAGGCCCAGAAGGAGCGCTACCGCCTGGGGTCGCTGCTGGGGCTCGGAGGATTCGGCAGCGTCTTCGCGGCCACGCGGCTCTCGGACGGCGCCCCGGTGAGCGGCGGGGCCGGCGGCGGGCGCAGGACGAGGGGACGGAGGAGGAGGAGGAGGAGGAGGATGGGGCTAGGCAGGGCGGGCGGCGAGCTGAACCCGCTGCTGTCCTTGGCTTGCAGGTGGCCATCAAGAGGGTGCCACGGAACCGCGTCCGGCACTGGGGCGAGCTGGTGAGTGAGCGGGGCCAGCGGCAGCAGCCGGGGCTGCCGGGCGGGGATGAGCCGAGGCCCGGCACGGTGGAAGCCGCCAGGACGCCTCGAGGGGGAGCGGGCGTGGGCGCAGCGCAGGGCGCAGAGCGTCCCGGGCTGGCTCAGGGCTTCCCCAGGCCTGGCACGGCATCGGCCCCACTGAGGGCATCGTGCTCCTCCCGCAGCCCGATGGCAGCAGGGCCCCTCTGGAGATCGTGCTGCAGGCCAAGGTGTCCACTGGCTTCCCTGGTGTGGTGCAGCTGCTGGAGTGGTTCGAGCTGCCCACCCACATCGTGATGGTGATGGAGCGGCCAGAGCGGTGTCAGGACCTGCATCGTGTCATTCGGGCACGGCGGTTCGTGCCCGAGGAGGTGGCGCGGGAGCTGTTCCGCCAGGTGCTGGAGGCCGTGCGGCACTGCACCAGCTGCGGGGTCCTGCACAGGGATATCAAGCCCGAGAACATCGTGCTTGACCTGGCCACCGGGCAGGCCAAACTGATTGACTTTGGCTGTGGCATCTACCTGCAAGAGACAGCCTACACTCACTTTGCAGGTGAGCCCACGTAGGGTGTACTCCTGGTCCTGGGATCTCATGGCCCAACATCTCCCAGCCCAAGCTGGCTGTGGCAGTGGGGATTCTCCCTTTTGCTGCCAGTCAGGGGACTGAGTCTTCAGCTGAATTGCTTTAGAGCGGGGCTGGGTGGGGAGCCATCTTCCAGGCCTGCTGGCAGCCTTTGCCAGCCACTCTGCCCAGGACTGGGACTGGGCTGGGGCAGCCAGCCCGACCACTACCCCTGTGCATGGGGGTAGCAGAGAGGGGGGTGGAACCTGTGCCCCAGGCAGTTTGGTGTGCAGGCGAGAGGAAGGGCTTGCACTGCTCAACTCTCCCTGTTTGCCTTTGCTTCCTAATATTTTTGGGGCAATGCAGGCAGGGAGCATAAGGGCATGTTTTCCCCAGCACAGAGAGGGTTTTTCCTTTGCATGTCATGGTCAGGCTTAGCCAGGGCTTCCTCTGCCCTCTTCTGACACCAGTGGCTTCTTTTCCAAGCCTAAGTTTGTGCACAAGTCCCAGGTGCTGGCGAGAGGGCAGTGGTCACCCTGTGTGCCACTGATGCAGCCCCTGCAGGCCCAGGTTTGCTGGGGCCAGGCTCTGGGAGCAGCAGCATCCCCCTGCTGAACTCCATCTGTATTCCATAGGAACACCGTCCTACAGCCCCCCGGAATGGAACGACTTTGGCTGGTACCATGGCGAGGCAGCAACGATCTGGTCCCTGGGCATCCTGCTGCACCAGATGGTCTGCGGGGAGCACCCTTTCAGGAGGGGCCGGAACCTCAGCTGGGGCCAGCTCCCGCTGCCACAAGGGCTCTCTCAAGGTGGATCCTCTTCTCTGGGCACGGGGGGAATCCCAGTGCTGGGAGCCAGCAGCGGGCTCGTGAGCATCCTGCTCTGGCAGCTGCTGAGGAGGTGGCACATGTCCTGCTCTCCTCCAAAACAGGGAATTGATGGGAAAGTTTAGGCCCAGCCCTGAGCGCATCCAGCAAGGCCTGGGCATGGCAATAGTGGGGCAAAGCAGACAGGAGCCTTCTCTGGCTGACCGGCAGTTTCTGCTTTCTCTGCCCAGAGTGCAAAGATCTGATCTGGTGGTGTTTATCCGTGAACTCCTTGGACAGACCCACATTAGAAGACCTGTTCTGTGATCCTTGGGTGCAGGATATTCCTCGGCCGTAGAAGAAGGGAGAGAGCCACAGGCACACTTTGATCCAGGGCCCTGGTAAGTTGCAGCTCCACACATGCCTTGGCAATCAGAAGCAAAGGAACCCAGACCTTTTTGTGCTGCCTGTGTCACTGCACCGGGGTCATGGGATGGGAACACGCAGCCCTTGTGCTGCAGCTGAGCTGCTCTGCCCAGCACTGGTGGCCTCCATCCAAGCTGGTTTTGCTTGTGCTGGTTTCCTGACAGCTGGGGCCCTGGGCAGAGCCCTGAGAGCCTGGTCTCCCCCCAGGGAAGGAGAAGGAGCCCCTGGAGAAGCTGTACCGGGTGGGGATGCTGCTGCTGCTGCTGCTGGAGACAGCCAGGATGACATCAAGGATGACAAGCTCTTCCTCAGCCTGGCCACTGGAGGCTGAAGGTGATGGACTTTGATTCTGGCACCTTCTTCAAAGCCAGACTCCACAGGGAATTTGCAGATGAGTCCCCACCCAGGGAAATGCTGCCAGATTTGGGCATGGTCCAGCCTGGCTGGGAAGCAAAGGTTCCCCTTTGCTGGGGCAGATGCAACTCATTCTTCAGTCACTGCCCAGCTGCTTTTGGCAGGGCTGGGGCATGGGCTGGGGTGGGTACGAAATGGGAGTGGGCTCCTGGCCCTGCCAACAGCCCCCAGCAGCCACCGTGGCCTGGGCTGGGGCTGGGGCTGGGGCTGGGGCAGCCAGCCCGACTCAAACAAAGCCCCATGCTGGGAGCAGAGGTGGGACTCCAGAAGCTGTGCAGGGGCTGCTTTGCTCTGCAGGCAAGGAAGGGCTGGGCTGCTGCACTGCCCTTGTTTGCTTTGGATCACCGTGATTTTGGGGGCAGTGCAGGGTGGAAGAGAGAAAGTGTGGGCTTCCCTCAGCCATGGCTGGGTTTTTCCCTACCGTGTAGGAGTTGGGCCTTCCTTAAGGCCCTGACAGAGATAAGAGTTTTTCCTGTTTTCTTGTTTTCCCCTTTTGTCTCTAATATCTTTTCAAGAATGTGTTGTTTGTTTTTCCAGAGGAAGCGTTCCAGGCGGTCCAGTGCAGATGGGGAAGTGCTTGGGAGCAGCTGTGGCGTGGATGGGCGGTGCCCTTGGAGAAGGCTGAGGACATGGTTTGGGAGCAGCTTTTCTTGCAGCCGTGGCTGGCGTGAGGTGGGTCCCTGTGTGCTTGGCAGGGTGGGATCAGAGCTTTTGGGAGATGGCAGCGAGCACAGGAGCATCCTGCTCTGGGCAGCTGCTGAGGGCTGGATGTGCCGTGGCTGGCTGCAGGCTGGGCACATGTCCTGCCCTCCTGCTCTGCTGCCAAAGGCAGCAGGGATGGGCAGCTCTGGGCACAGCTCTGGGCACAGCCAGCATGGCCTGGGCACCGCAGGCCTTGGCACAAGGGCACAGGAGCCCTCAGCTGACGGGCACTTTCTGCTTTCTCTCCTTGCAGCCGGGCTCTGCGGCTGCTGAGGCTGCTCTGGGCTCTGCCAGGGCTCTGCTGGGCTCAGCCCTGGGCCCAGCTGGGCTGGCTCTGCCCTCACATTGCTCTGACAGCTTTGCATCAGATGAGCCCCTTGCGAGCACAGCGCCTGAGCTTTCTGCTTTGGCAGCTGAGTGAGACTCTGCTGCAGGCCCAGAGATTGCAGCTGGGGACACACATGCAATTGGCAAGAACCCAAACTCTCCACAGTCCCAGCTGAACGCCTGGATCTGCACAGGGTGTTTGTCTGTCCCATTCTTCCTTCTTGATTGGCTGGAATTGTGCAATTGCACTTTCTTCCTCCTCTAGAAGTGCCTGAGTGGGCCAAAGCTGGCAAGTGGGCCGTGTTTCTGAGGCAGTGCAGTCTGGAGCTGATGGATGGAGAATTGCCCTTCTGCACTGCCAAACCAGAGCAAAAAGCCCTAAGTGGCACTTTGTGTCTCTAAGAAATCCCTGACAGTTTCAAAGGGAATGTGCAGCTCCTTCCCAGGCTGAGAAGGAAGGGCATCTTCTAAAGGATTTGGGCTTTGACAGAGTTTCCATTCCCAGTCCTGCTTGGAGCGGGAAGGGCACAAAGCAATTTCCTCTTGCTTTGAGCACAATTTCAAATGGCAATGTTGAAACAAAGCCCAAAATCTTTTAAAAGGCTGCTGGGGTCAGTAAGATGGATCCATGCCATCAGCACATTTACAATGAAAATAATTGACTTCTCTTTTTGAAAAGATCATTTACCTCTTAATGCAAAGAGTGTGACTTTGCATTTATGTTTTGTTTTTTTCACTAACATTATGTTATGTTTTTCACTAACACTTGGATTTTTTTCTTATATTTTACAATTTACCTATTTTTCCTTTTTCCCTTTTTTTTCCTTTAAATAGAAAACATGTCCTACAAAAGGAGTGTCCTTTGCTCCTGGTTCCTGTGTGGAGCAGCTCCCTTCCTGCTGGCTGAGCTGCTCAGGCAGAGCCCGGCAGCTCCTGGCCCTGCAGGGCTGAGGCTTTTCCCCGTTGCTGGGCACAGACTGATGGAGCAGCACTGCTGAACACGGGCACACACAGAGGGCCCAGCAGCAGCTGCCTTTGGCCACCTGAGGCTCCAAGGCCCAACCTCTGAGCAGCCAGGGCTGGAGGAGACTGGCAGCATCTGATCCCTGACTCTGGGCCAGGGCTGCACAAATGACCCCACAGCAGCAGCAGCAGCAGCAGCAGCAGCAGATGGAGCTGACTTTCAGCACAGCCCCTGCCCCTGTTCCCTCCCATGTGCAGCGGTGTCACAGCAGCCTGAGGCACCTGGGAGCCCCCAGTGCCAGCAGGGACTTGAGATGGCAGCCCTGGGCTCCTGGAGGCTGTGCAAGGAACGGAGCTGAGCACTCCCTGTCCATGGGGAGCTTCCAGATGGAAAAGGCTGCTGTGCCCAGGCAGCTCCAAGGGCACAGAAAGGAGGCTCTGGAGCACTGGATCTGTGCCAGTGCCACAGTCCTGGGCAGCAGCCAGCCAGCCCTGGGGGAACAGAGGGCACAGCAAGAGGGACAGAAGCAGGCAAGGGCAGAGACTGGGAAGAACCAGGCCCGCGAGCAGGAACAGCTGCTCCATTGCACTCTTGGAGAAAGCTCTTGGCTGCTTCAAAGTGCTGAAAGGCGTGAAGGGCAGAGAGGAGGCCACAGCAAACAATGCTCTTGTTTGCACAGCCTCCCCTCTCCGTGTCCCAGAAGGAATTGGATGGACTGGATTCGTCTCTCCGAGTGCTCTCGTTCAGCATGAGCAGCTCAGCACCAGGAGCTGAAGGAGCTGAAGCCTCAGGCCACAGGAGCTGGGCAAGAGGGAACTTCTGGAGCAAAGTAATGCTGCTGAAATAGCCCCAGCTGAATGCAGCGGATATCATCATGGAATCACAGAATCCTTTCTGTTGGAAAAGCCCTCTGAGCTCACCCCGTGCAGCCGCTCAGCCAGCAGTGCCAAGCCCAGCACTAAAGCACGTCCCTGAAGTGCCAAGGCCTGGACAGCAGCCCTGAGTGAGGCCTGGACAGCAGGCCCTGAGCCAAAGGTGGCCTCTGGAGGAACCTTCCAAGCAAAGGTTATCTTTGTATCTGCTCCCTGCTGAGATGTGCATGGTCATTAGCACTGTGGTAGATGTAGCCACTCCTTAGTGAAACATGGATGGACTTTGTGTATTTAGAAGCCAGAGAAGGCCATGAAATCTGACATCTGGCCTTGTGTGGGGCTGAAGGATCAAAGTCAGCTGCCTTGGCTCCTCCTTGAGGCCTGGCCAGGCTTTGGGAGGGAGCCAAGAGAAGGATGAAAGCAGATGTTGGCACACTAGCAGTGCTGTCAGTTTGTTCATGCAGCACTGCCAGAGCTGGGCCCTCTCCCAGCGGGCTTGGAGCCTCAGCTGGGGCTGGAGGCACCTGCAGGAATTGCCAGTGCCCAGGAGTGGCTCTGCAGCCCTTGGCTGTGACAGCTTCCCCAGCTGCTGTGTGCACCTGGGGGATGGGAAAGGCTGAGGGTAAATGCTGCTGCATCTTTCTTAATCACTGCAGGCAATCTTTGGTGGGGATGGTTGGGTGCATTGCTGAGCTGCTCCTTTTGTGATTCTTTGCTGCTCTGAACTGCAGGAAATGACACTGATTCCTTCAGTTGGAGTCTGTGTCTTTGGTGCTGACTTTGGCCACTGGTCAAACCAAACTGGCCCAGTCTGGCCAGATCCCAACCAAATGTCACTTGTTCAGTGTCAATGTGAGGCATCAGTGCCATCAGAAATTCCCAGATGGGAAGCCCTTCCCTGGAGTTCCCTGGCTCTGGAGTGGGCTGAGGTGGGAGCCCCGTGGGAGCAGTGGGGCAGTCGGGTAAAAGAAGCTGCAGCCCTGGATGTCTTCAAATGCATCCAAAAACTGCACATGGAAAAGGAAAAGGACTTGTGGGTTTGGGCAGACAAAGATGAATTTGTTAAGAGTCCAATGGAAACAGCACCTTCAGAAGGAACAATTATTGTTGGAATGCTCCCACATGGAGCAAGAGAAGAAGGTTTCAATCTTGAGCTCAGCTGCATTTGTGCCAGTGAAATATCAATATAATAACTAACTATATGTATTTATTGTATAATAAGACCTTAATATATATATATATTTGTATATTTATAGATATATATAATATATATATGTCTGTATCTATCTGTCTATATGTATATCAGTATGTATATCTACATATGAAATAATAATAATGTGAAATGGTGCTGACAATACTAATTTGGTAGCTTTGGCTGCTCAGGGATGTAACTCTAAATAACCAGACTATGCACAAGCTGCAGGATTGGTTGAACGGGTGAAGGGGTTGTTAAAAGAGCAGTTAAAAAATGAGGAGATGGGAACCTTTGCCCATGAAGAACCCACCTCCCAGATGTGCTCCATGCCCTTAACAATGGCCCACGGGGGAAATGGAAACCCCCTGGCTGTGCACGGCTGCCCCCAGTTTGCAAATCCAACCATGGGCAGTGAGATTTGGGCTGCCTGGGAAATTGTTCTGGCTGTGATGGCCCCTGGCAGGGCCAGCCCAGAGGCTGCAGGGCTGGGCCTTCATGCATTGGAATTAATGAGGATGAATTCAAAGCAAATGAGAGCCATCAATACTGAAACAGGAATTCAGATTCCTCCAGGACACTTTGCTTTGGTAACTGCTCCCTTGGAGCTTGGCCTTGCCAAGTGTTCATGTCATGGCAGGAGGAATTGATGCAGAATATCCAGGAGAAATTACAGTAATTCTGTGAAACAATAGTGACCAGGATTGGATTATTCAACCCCATGACAGGGTAGCACAATTATTGATATTGCAATTTTAGGAACGATTGTGAAAAAAGGAGCTCCCGCTCCAATCACCACCGTTTGTGGAGATAAAGGGTTTGGATGCAGCCGTCCTAATAATGGAGCCAGAGTGTGGGTCCGGAGGCCAAATGGCCCTCCCGAGGCAGCTGAAGGAGCAGCTCCTGGGAAAGACAACTCGGAGTCCTGAAACCTGGGCAGGAACAATGGGAATGTGTCCCTGCAGCCAAGGATTGTGTGTGAGAGCAAGTAGATCTGACAGGATATTGTTTTACACATGCTGCCAGACCAAATCTCCCTGTTTGCCCCAAGGGCCCCTTTGGCAAATGCTCTGATCCACGGGGCTCCATGGGAAGGCTGCTGTGACACTGAGGGACTTGCACAGGAATTGCATCCAGGAGCCTGGGTGCCCCTCAGGGACTGGGACCCGGCCCCTTCCAGCCAGAGGGGAAAGGGCCCCCCAAGCCTTGTTAGCCCCAGACAACATGGTAAAGCTGAACAGCAAAGGGCCTGGGGACATTATTCTGGAATTAAAAAGGTGCCAGCTCCATGGACAACAGAATTCTTGTTCCTAACTCCAAGGAGATTGAGAAAAAAGAATGAAGAACGGTGTCACCAAAGTACTACTGATGTCTGTAAGGTGTACCTTGATAGTCAGCCAGAATCTTTGTCTGCCACAAACACCTCTAGTGTTTGACCAAGGGGTTAGTCATCAAAATGTAATGATGAGTTCTGATGGATTGCTGAACTTCTTTTGTAATTCTTTGCTAATGATGATGTGCTTTGCTGAGCTTATCCTTTTGTCATTCTTTGCAGCTGTGCATGATATAAATGCCACAATTCCTTCAGTTGGTGTCTGTGTCTTTGGTAGTGACCCTGCCCACCGGTGAAACAGGGCCCCCTCTTGCCTAAGTGTTCCCTGGGAAGGCAAAAAGCCTCCCTCCAGAATTGCCCCCTTCCTCCTTGTTCCCCCCCTTCATAGCCTGAGCATGATGTGCTCTGCTCTGGGCTGTGCCCGGGGTCAGTTGGGGTCACCTGTCCTGGCTGTGTCCCCTGCCAAGCTCCCCCGCAGCCCCAGCCCCTCCCCAGCATGGCTGGACGAGGGGCAGGACAGGCCTTGGCTGTGCTGCAGCTCAGCAAGAACAAAACCATCTCTGCGTGCTCAGCGCTGTGCTCAGCACCCGGCCCAGCAGTGTCTCAGTGCCAGGGGCTGTGCCCTCAGTGCCTGCCAGGGCTTTCCATGGCAGCTGCCAGGCCAGGTGACCCAGGTGTCCCCCCCAGTGCCGGTTGCCATGGAAACAGTGCCCAGCCCTGCCCCTTTCTGTCTGGCTGACCTGGCCTTTGGCCCTGGCAGTGCCCTTGGCTGCTGGTTCCTGGTGCCCGAGCGGCCAGCGCGGCACAGGGCAGGTGGCCATGGCACAGCCCCCAGCAAGGGATCCCCTCTGGCTCTGGGCACTGACACCAGCCCTGAGCAAGGGGCCCAGGGCAGCTTTCCATGGCCACCAACCATCACAATGCTTTTGCCCAGAAAAAGGTACTTGGGCATCTGTAACTCTTTGTTCTTATTGTCTCGTATTCTCCTAAATCCTAATTGTCCACATTTTTATTACTTTAATTATATTACTGTTTTATAAAACAATTTAATTGTTTCATAACAATTTTTTAAAAGTTTAAAAACAAGTGATTGGCGTTTTTCACACAGTGCCCAACACACAACATCCCATGTACTGATGTTTCTGGGGGAGCCATTTACAACACCAGGGGATCATAGGATGTGAAAAACGCCAATCACTTGTTTTTTAAATTTTTAAAAGTTTCATAGTAATAAAATGGTTAGAAAAAGAGCAATATAATTCAAGTAAAAATAACTTGGATAATTTGGATTAGGACAATATGAGACAATACAAACAAAGAGTTATGGACATCTGGGTACCTTTTTCTGGGCAAAAGAAGCCTGAAAAAAGACACACTTTAAGAGAGGATTAACCCTTAAAAACAATAACCTGTTGCATATTCATATACTTCATACATGATGCATAAATTCCATTCAAACCAAGGAGTCTGTTCAGTGTCGACTTCTTCCTCTGAATCCTGACGGCGTCTTCAGGGCTGAGCAGGCAGGAAGAAGTTCATTTCCTCTGATAGGAAAGCAATAAATTCTCTTTCTCTGAAAGATTTAGGTGTCCTGTGGCTGCTATCTCGCTGCAAGTCCTTTCTTTAAAAAAAAAAAGTATCTCACATAGCATAGTTTCTATTTTGACATTAGGTTATACCCTAAAACTAGATTTAACACACTACTTAAGAAAATTTATACAGCATAACTTTCTGACATAACACATATAATATTCATTTGAATATTTGTGAAAAGCCAATCATAAAATTGCATTTTTCCCACAGGAGGACTGGGCTCCCCCAGTTATTCCCCGTACAGGCGGGACCTCCCCTTCCCCTCAGACCTCTCCCGCCTTCTCCGCGACGGCCAAAGTCCCGCTGTGCTGTCCCCGGCCGGCGGCCACGGCGACATCGCCAACCCGCCCGGGCCCCCGGGCTGCCCCGAGACCTCTCTGGCGTCCAAGGGCGACGAGCAAGCCCCGCCGCTGGCCCCGATGGCCCCGATGGCCCCGCCCATGGCCAAAGTCCATGGTCCCGCCCACGGCCCCGCCCACGGCCCCGCCCACTGCCCCCGCCCATGGCCCCCGCCCATGGGCCCCGCCCATGGCCCCCGCCCATGGCCCCGCCCATGGCGCCGCCGCCGCCGCTCTGTCCGGCCGGGCCGTGCCCGGGCCGTGCCCCGCGAGCTCCGCTAGGCGGCGCCCCCGCCTCCGGGCTGAGGGGCCGCTGCCGCTTCCCGCCCTTCGCGCCCGCCCTCAGCAGCCGCCGGCAGCTGGGGCCGCCCGGCCCGCCCTTTTATCGGAGCCATGGAGAAGGAAAACCGCTTTAAATTGTTCATGCCGCCGCGCCTGAGCGCTGGGCAGGTGTCTGCGGGCAGATCCCAGGTGAGCACTCGGCCGCGGGGCCGCTGAGGGCGGCCCCAAACCCCCCCTCCCCGGCCGCCCCCTCGGGCTGTGCTGCTCTGGAGGCCGCGGCTGAGGAGGGGGACCGGGGGAAAGCGCTGGGGCCCTTCCCCGGGGACAGTGCTGGACCCGGGGAGTGCCCGGCACAGCCCGGGCTGGAGCACACACACACCTGCCCCTTGCCCCGGCACAGCCCTGGGCTGGAGCACACACACACCTGCCCCTTGCCCCGGCACAGCCCCGGGCTGGAGCACACACACACCTGCCCCTTGCCCCGGCACAGCCCGGGCTGGAGCACACACACACCTGCCCCTTGCCCCGGCACAGCCCCGGGCTGGAGCACACACACACCTGCCCCTTGCCCCGGCACAGCCCCGGGCTGGAGCACACACACACCTGCCCCTGCGTGGGCCGGGACAGCTCCTGCCTACTCGTTTCTGGCATATGCACAGACATCTTCGGTTTGAATTTCAAAGACTTTTGTTGTTGTTTTCTATCAAAACTGAAGGGAATCATCTTCTCGAGCATCCGCTCTGTGCTGTAAGCCCGCGTTTGATGTGGGTAATTCAGCCCAGAGGGCGAGCAGGGCTCTATCGCCGGCCGGGGTCTGTGTACAAATCACAAACGGGACGGGACTGCTGAGGAACTGCCTTGAGCTGTTTTCTTTTCCAGCATCGGTCTCATTACATGGTGATGACAATGGGAAGATGTCAGCAGCTCACATCCCAGGCAGCAGACAAAGAACTTAATTTTACAACTTACTTTCAAAGTTTTTTGACCAATCACACAAAGCAAAAGCATATTGACAGTAGTTCTTACAGTACCACTGTAAGCACAGGTACCTTTGGTTCAAACAATGCTTGCCTTTTTTGAATACAATACCTGCTGCTTGTAAGCCTTAAAACACAATGCACGGAGCTCCATTATTAAGCTTAGAACTTCCTAATATCTCGCTAGATAAACTTTTCTGTAACTTAGGGAGTTATTCTAGACAAGCGTTAATACACAGACCATTGTTCTATTTGCCCTTACTTTTCTACTTTTTAAATAATTTTTCTGCTGACCTATCTCATGGCTACTGCTTGGCTCTAATCACAGTTCTGCTGTCTCTGAGGCTGCCTTTTGCAGCTTTCCCAAACCCCTCTGATTTGATGGATTCCCACAGGCCCCACTCAGATGCTGGCACTGGTGTTGGTGTCTTGGTCTCACCAGATCAGGTGTGCAGTGAAAATGTTCTGTCCCCACACTGAGTTATGGGAATTCAACAAGTTATGTTTTCATGTCAAAGCTCCTTATGAAATATGTTGAGATTCAACAGGATATTCTGACAGCAGATGAGTTAGCTGTTTACAGGATGAACTTCTGTGACTTAAAAACCTTGTGAAAGGGTATTTTCATGCTGAAACATAATCAGATATAGTTTAGAAGTGCCCTTGGAAGCAAAGCAAAAAAGAAATATCAACTACTGGTCTTCAAAAAAGTAATTGGTCTCCTTGAGTCCTTTGCCATGCACCAGGGCCCAGCCAGGCAGGAGCTGCTGAGTTCCCTGCATTGAAAGCTCCCCTTTGGCCACAGTCTATAAATCAAACTGCAGGACACCAACAGTTTGATAAACCACTGGGCAGTAAGAAGTGAGTTCCAAAGCCATTACCAATACCTTGGGCTTTGAAATTTGTAGGCAGCTGTTTTATTAATGACCAATTCTATTTTCACATCATCTGTAGGGATTTTTTATGGATTTTATAATTCTTCTTTACAAATCTACCCATAAGGAACTAATGTTTAAATTTGTGCAGGGTTTGAACAGATGCTCAGATGATGACTTTAAGCTGCCATTTGATGTGTCGAACCGTGGCGAAATCACTGATTCAGGTACGATTGGAACATTTGCCATGCACCTTCTTTAAATTTTTATATATTGTCAAGGTTTAATTTTCATGAGTAGTCTCACAGTTTCATATCTGTAACTGTTAAATACAGTTTCACTGTTACTTTTTTTAGAAAGACATTGATCAAAATCTCTTCATGTTTCAGATACAATTTCACAGCAAGTGAAACTTTGCTCTGAAGTAGATGAAGAGGTCAGCTAAGTATCAACTCTGCACATCTAATTCCTTGGGGTCTTTTGAATTTGTTCCCAAACAGTGCCTAAAGCATTATTCAGTAGATATTTCAGGGCTAAAGGAAGTAGTTAAAAGGGAATAATGTTTTTTGTCTCCTGTTTAAAGCTGAATCACTTAGAGGAGATATTTGTGATTTAGTGAACATGCCTGGAAACAAATCTTTAAAAATTAAGGTGATTGCAATATTGCTGTTGTTCTTTCTTTGTTTCTTTGTCCATGAGCTTTAATTAGAGTAAGATTTAAACACTTAAGTATTCTTGTGGAACTGGTTCTGAATATTCTGTTGAGGGGCAGAAGGGTTGAAGTCAGAGTATTCTTTGGAAAACTGAAGTAGATTATCCCCATTGCTTTGTCTGGCTTTGTTTTATCTGTAAAACAATGAATTCAGTGGTTTCCAGCCTTGTCTGGCTTTGTTTTATCTGTAAAACAATGAATTCAGTGGTTTCCTCAAGCACTGGATTCTTTTGACAGTGTCTTTACCAGCAGATCTCTGCTTTAGCACAACTCAGTCCAGCTCATTTTTTTTGCAATAGCTTCTGTACTTTGCAGCTACAAAACACTCTTTGCTACCACAAAAGAAAACCCATTTCTTGCACTCTCCCTGCTGATTTTCATATCCCTGACAACTTTTTGGACTTTTTTAATCCTAAGCTATTAAAGCACCATCAGGACTGGAACAAAACTGTGATGCAGCCAAAACAAGGATGGTGTTTGGGGGTGTTGTAAGTGAACCAAAGGGCCCTTTGGGCTCGTGTGTTGCTCTCCCTGCCTCGACCACTGGCCCAGCACTGCTTGTAGGACACTTTCAAGGTGTTCTAAGGGCACAAGGGTGGTGGTTTTCCTTCCTGCTGCGTGTGTGAGCAGAGAACTGCTGGGACACTTGGGTATTTGTAAATCCCTGGGTCCAGATGGGATCCATGCCAGGGTGAGGAGGGAGCTGGCAGATGAGCTTGCCAAGCCTCTCTCCATCATTTATCAAGAGTTGTGGCTCACTGGAGAGGTTCCAGATGATTGGACACTGGCCAGTGTGACACCCATTTACAAAAAAGGTAGGAAGGAGGATCCTGGTAATCACAGGCCAGTTAGCCTGGCCTCAGTGCCAGGTGAGATAATGGAGCAGTTCATAGTGAGTGCTATCACACAGCACTCACAGGATGGCCAGGCTATCAGACCCAGCCAGCGTGGCTCTACGAAGGGTAGGGCATGTCTGACCAACCTGGTCTCCTTCTGTGACCAGGTGCCCCGCCTGGTGCATGCAGGAAAGGCTGTGGATGTTGTGTATCTGGGCTCCAGCAGGGCCTTTGGCACTGTCTCCCCCAGCACACTCCTGGAGAAGCTGCAGCCCATGGCTTGGACAGGAGCACTCTGTGCTGGGCTCAGAACTGGCTGCATGGCCGGGCCAGAGAGTGATGGTGAATGGTGCTGCATCCAGCTGGCAGCCAGGCACCAGTGCTGTCCCTCAGGGCTCTGTACTGGGACCAGTTCTGTTCAATGTTTTTACAGACGACGGGGATGAGGGCATCGAGTCCTTCATTAGTGAATTTGCAGAGGACACTAAGCTGGGAGCTTGTGATGATCTACTGGAAGGAAGGAAGGAAGGAAGGAAGGAAGGAAGGAAGGAAGGAAGGAAGGAAGGAAGGAAGGAAGGAAGGAAGGAAGGAAGGAAGGAAGGAAGGAAGGAAGGAAGGAAGGAAGGAAGGAAGGAAGGAAGGAAGGAAGGAAGGAAGGAAGGAAGGAAGGAAGGAAGGAAGGAAGGAAGGAAGGAAGGAAGGAAGGAAGGAAGGAAGGAAGGAAGGAAGGAAGGAAGGAAGGAAGGAAGGAAGGAAGGAAGGAAGGAAGGAAGGAAGGAAGGAAGGAAGGAAGGAAGGAAGGAAGGAAGGAAGGAAGAAGAGCTCTGCAGAGAGACTTAGATCAGTTGGATGGATGGGCAGAGTGCAGCAGCATGAAGTTCAGTAAGTCCAAGTGCTGAGTTCCACATTTTGGCCACAGAAATCCCCTACAACGTTCCAAGCTGGGGACAGTGTGGCTGGACAGTGCTGAGGCAGAAAGGGACCTGGGGGTGCTGCTGACAGCCGGTTGAATATGAGCCAGCAATGTGCCCTGGTGGCCAAGAAGGCCAATGGCTCCTGGCCTGCATCAGGAATGGTGTGGGCAGCAGGAGCAGGGAGGTCATTCTGCCCCTGTGCTGGGCACTGGTGAGGCTGCACCTTGAGTGCTGTGTCCAGTTCTGGGCCCTCAGTTTAGGAAGGATGTTGAGGTGCCTGAGCACATCCAGAGGAGGGCAACAAGGCTGCTGAGGGGTTTGGAGCACAAGCCCTGTGAGGAGCGTTTGAAGGAGCTGGGCTTGTTTAGCCTGGAGAAGAGGAGGCTTAGGGGTGACCTTATTGCTCTCTCCACCTGCCTGAAGGGAGGTTGTAGCCAGGTGGGGTCGGTCTCTTCCACCGGGCAGCACTGACAGAACCAGAGGACACAGTCTCAAGCTACAGCAGGGAAGGGATAGGTTGGATATTTGGAGGAAATTTTTCACCAAAAGAATAATGAAGCACTGGAATGCTCTTCCCAGGGAGGTGGTAGAATCACCATCTCTGGATGTGTTTATAAAAAGACTGGACATGGCCCTTGGTGCTATAGCCGAGGTGTTGGGGCAGAGGTTGGACTCGATGATCTGAGAGGTCTCTTCCAACCTCATTATTCTGTGACTCTGTGATTGTGTGTGTGTTCATGGCAAGATCACAGGTACTCTTGGGCAAAGTCTCTGAAGCTGCTTTTACTTAACTCAGCAGTGTCTGTCAGAAGGAGAGGACAGAAATGGTGTGAAGAACCTGCTAGAAGGAATTTTGGCTTCACTGATAATTCTGGCAAAACTTTTATTGATTTTGGTGGACTGCAGTTATCCATGTCTTTAAGCCCATCTATTTGGTGATGTCTGAAGGGGGTTTGGGATATTTCATTGTATTTGTTTCTCCTGAGAGAAATACATTATCTCCAACAGTATTAATTAGATATTAATTAGATATTATGTACTATTAATTAGATAGTATTTGAGATTAAATTGTGGAACCTGTTTCAATAGAATACAGAAACAATGAATGAATTGTTCTCAAAACTCTACAAAGAGGCTGAGAAGATCAAGCAGTGGAAACTGACTGTGGAAACGGAATTAAACCAGAAAGAAAGAAAGCTCCAGGAAAATAAAAAGACTATTGAAGCACAGAATAAAGCCATTCAAGAACTGCAGGCCAGTATTGTATAGTATACATTAAATAAAGAAAGTTAAGTGCTTCCTGATTCAGTATGACACTATTATTGATCCAATTAAATCTTAAAGACTGTTGCAGTTTGGTTTGTGCCTTGAGAAAATGATTATTTTGAGAAGTTGCAGGCACCTGTCCCGTGTGAGTGTTTGTCTGAAGAATATACCTGTAAGTGTCTCATTTGCTGCTAAATTATTGTTCATTAATTATTGCATCTTTCATGCAAAAGATGACTCAGCATGTAATACCAGATAAAACAGACTTCTGTCTACTGATGCCCCAAATTACTTTTTCATGAGGGATTTGAGAAGTCAAAGTGCATTTCTAATCTATTTTTCAATAACAGTGTCTTTTTGCATTTGTTCCCTATGAAATTAGTTTGAAAATGAAAAACTCCATTTGAAACTGGAAGATGAGATATGTGAAAATAAAGATCTCTTGAAAGAGTAAGTAATAGAACCAAGTATATATTCTTGTGTGGAAATAATCAGTTTCCATGTGGGCAGTTTTATGTAGCTGTTAAATTTTGAAGGTCATTTCCATTGTTACTCCTTAGGTACACAAAGTACTGTGCACTCCTGTGCAAACAGGATATTTTTTCCCTCCTTTAGAGCTGCTGCTTCGAGGCATCTGTGTAACCTGCTCAAGGAAACCTGCACTCGCTTCACAGAGAAGACCAGCAAATGTAAATGCTTTTTTAGCTTTTATTGGTCAGAGTAAATGTACTTCTAGCTTGCTCTAAATTCACAAACAGAAGAAAGAAGAAGAAATTTCTCGTGCTGTTCAGAGAAGTTCTCCAGTTGGGATCAACTGGATGTGGCTCTCAGAGTGAAAAGTGAATTTTAAGTGGCTCACAAAATTGGAAGTGAAGCCCCAGGTCTAACAGACTTTTGGTGTGTAATGCTGAATGCAGAGGGCTTTTGAAGCCAGTGGAATTGTTTGCTGAAAGGTGCCAGCCTGGGAGCTCTTTGGGTGCCCAAACAGTGACCCAGGGTTGAGGCCGTGCCCACAGCCCTGACTGGCCCTGGCAGCCGCTCCAGAGCAGGGCAGGGCTCCTCAAGGCTGCTCAGCCCATTGAAGGTTTGCAGGGCCACCCACACACTGGGAATATATTAAGACATAAGAAGTGACCCTTCATGCCTGTTTTTAGGCAGTAGAATCTACTCTAAATTCCCAGCACTCTCTAACAAATTTCCAGAGCTGACATTTCCTGTTTTCAGCCATCACACATTTATGGGGAGAAAAGGTCTTAACCCCAAGGTACAATGAGTAACTGGAATTCTTCTCATGCAACTGAACAAGCCAAGACAGTTGGACAACTTAATGAAGTTTAAATTCTTGAGGTTTTAAAATATGTTCTTGATTGGAAGTTCTACTTTATATGCAATTTAGAATTGTTATTCTAATCATTAGAATTTTACTAACTTGATCCTGGATACTTAAGAAGTGTCGATTTCTTTTTAGCCTTAATTCTAGAAACACTTGTATATAGATGGACTGTTCTTTTTTGATAGCTGTTTCTTTTACTGTTCTCTTTTTAATTGTTTTCTTGGGGAAAAATAGTATCAATTACAAAAGTGAAAGAAGGAAAATATGGACATGGAGTGTTGCAATTTTCCAATGACAGCTCTGTGGTTATAGGTATCTGCTGATAGGAAGAAATTCAGTGCTAAACCCTAGATTACAGTTTAGAAATACTAACAGTGTTGATACATTATTATTCAACAGCATTAATACTATAATAATTAATATGGTCACATCAACTGATCCAGAATTACACTTTCCACAGAAAAAAATATCTTAGGAAGGAAATTTAAAAGCTGAGCTTGTCTAATGTTTCAATGAACTACACATTTTCCCTAGATTCTGTAACTTTTGGCACCATGTTTCATAAGGACTTATTTAATAAGAATGGAGCTGGTAATTCCTTTTTTAATTCATTATGCTGATTAAGTATAATGACTTGGACAGCTGGCATTCTTGTTCAAAAGAAAAACTTTCTCATATGTTCTTGCTTTGATAGATGAACAGGAAAAGGCAGAAACAATACAATTGTATGAGGAACTTCATAGCAACATAGAAGTAAGTGACCAGGCTTGATGAAAGGAATGTGAGTTATGTGAGCTGAGCTGAGTTCCATGTTTATGTTGGGATACTGTTTGTATCCATCATGTGTGGGTATCATGTCGTGTGTGATGCAGGAAGTTGGGTTTTCAATCCCTTTTCAAGAATGATTTTTGTGTTCCATAAAACACATTCAATGGAGAAAGTGCAGCAGTGTGTGGGATGTGGATCCCTGTGATCTGTGGGATGGGTGCTTAGTGCTGGGTCACTGCCACAACTTCTGGCTTCTTTCTGGGCTCTGTTTCACCCACCTGCTGGTTCCTCAGAATGGCTGAGGTGGGCAGCAGCCCCTGGAGAAGTTCCAGGGTTTCCAGTATTGAACTTCAGATATTAAATTTTGGTTTTAGAGAATGACAGCGGCATTTGAAGAGCTTCGTGTGCAATCAGAGAACGACAGATCGGAAATGAGTTTCAAATGTGAGAATTCAGTTTATTGTGTTTATGCAGCTGGCTCAATTTTTTACTTCATAGCTTGTGTTCCACATGCAGGGCCAGGGCAGACAGATGTGAAGGGCTGGAATGGTGAGCAGGTCACCCTGAGACACTGGGACCCTTCTTTTATTCATGCAGCCTTTGTTCACTGCCTGGCCCCTTCTGTTGCTGTTCCACTGGGCCAAATTTGGAACTTTATCTTTCAAACAGTCACTCAACATTGAAGTTTTGTCTGTGAAGTACAGTCTAGAGATCAATACCTATTTCACATAGTTGGTTTATTTAAATGATAATGCACTAGTGTATAGCTACAGAAACTTTAGCTAAATGCTCTCTCTCTGTATGTATAGCCTGGTATGTTCCTGTTTCATTTTCACATGCTCTTTTCTGTTTGTATTTTGATTATAAAATCAAACATTGCCTCAACAATTACTCTTGGGAAACAAAAGGTACAGCTGTACAATTCCAAGCAGTCTTAAAGTGGAAGTTGTATTGAACTTGGAGTATATTTCAGCTAGAATGTTAACTGTGGATGTTACTGTATCTCAAAAGTAAAAGAAGAAGCAGAAAAAGTGGACAAGTTTGAAAAAGAATGCAAACTGGAAGTCAGTCAAAAGGAAAAGCAGGTTTGCTCATTTTACCATCTCATATGTAGAGCTTTGTTTGTGACTAAAGGGGCAATGCAAGAGCCAAGAAGTGTTTCTGGGTATTAGTAAAAAAGACAAAATAACATCTGAAGCTGCATTTAAGTCAAATTCTGCTAAGTTTAGTGATGTTTCAGTACCTTTAGTCTACTGGAATTTATGGTTTGATTTTGAATTGGAGAACTTTTTTCTTTAATGTGACTTGATCAATATTTGGCTAAGATTATATCTAGCCCAATATTTTCTGTCTGTCTGTCTATCTATCTATCTCTCTATCTATCTCTCTATCTATCTATCTATCTATCTATCTATCTATCTATCTATCTATCTATCTATCTATCTCTCTATCTATCTCTCTATCTATTTAATCTAACTTGAATGACAGCAAAATGTCTGCTTATCATACCTGGGGTACAAATGAAAATTAACATCTGTCCCTTTTCCAGACTTCATGATGATATTTCTTGCACTTTTTTAGATTTCAGCTCTCACCATAGAGAGAGATGAAAAAGATGATGTCATAAAAGACATCAAGGCTCAGCTGCAGACGTCACAAAATAAGATTGCTGACTTAATGGAAGCAAAATGTAAGAGTTCTGCCTGCTGTGTTTAAATGTAATTGTTTATAGAATTTAAATGTAATTGTTTATGATTGTTTATTTATGAGATGTAATTGTTTATAGAAGCATAGGAAACAGGGTCATGATGGTTTTATTCTGTTGCTGGTTGGCAGCAGAATTTTGGGGCCTTGAAGGCCTTATTTTTGTTTGGAGCAGGAGCTGCTCATGTGGGAGCAGGACTGGCAGGGTCGTTTTTAGGGTGAGTCAAGCACTGAGAGCTTTGGAAGATTGGAAAGGGAAAATATGTTGCTTCAGTTTTGCAAATTTACAGTCAGGCAGATGTCACTGAGGAAACTTACTTTTCAGAACTTGATTTTCAATACTTTTAAGCCATCTATATTCAAGTTTTATCTATTATTTTATAGTATATGATGTCAGTTCCATTGCTCTGTGTTAAATTCTTTAAATGTATGTAATTTTCCATTTTTAGCAGTACTTTTTAGTAAATATCCTATTTTTAAAAATATTAACATCTTTTTTTGTTTAGTACATCATGAAGAAATGTTAAAGGAATCCCAGGTCAGTAAAGAACATTTGAGGGCAGAGCTGGAAGAGGCTAAAATGTCATTGCAAAAGGCAGAGGTACCCCTTGCTTATAGTTTTACAGTAGAAATAGACTAGAGGAGTATTTGCATAAATAATTATGGATACTTTAGACATGAAACAGCTGTAGCTGTTTGTTGCAAAACATGTTTAGAAATGATCTCATGTCTTGAAGGTTACTCAAAAGAACTTGGAAACTGAGCTCCAGACTAGAGTGAAAACATTAATTCAGGTTACTGGAGAAAAGGATGAGCAGGAGGAAGAATGTAAAAAAATGAAGGCTTTGCTTGCAGCCCTGACAGAGGAGTTTGAGACTTCTGTTGCCAATTTGAAAAGCTTGCTGCAAGAAGAGCAAAATAGGTAAATTAATGAGTTGCAATTCCAAGAGTGATCTTACAGGTTGCAGTCTATGACAAAATCAAGAACAATTGGAAATGAAGCTGAAATTTGGAGGTTTTTTCCACACAGTGGTCTAAATGCAGAGAATTGAATGTAAATTTTTTTGTTGGTGATAGTTAATACTGGTCTATAAAAAGTAAATTTTTGCCCCCTCCAACTTTCATAATTCTGTCTTTAAGAAATAGAGATTTCTGTAGGTATATATTTGTTTACTTTTATGTCTACTGTTCTGAGGTTGTAAAAGTGTAATTTGATATGTGTTGCAGGCAGATATATCATCTGCCTGTTGAAAGGTAAATGTTCTTAAAGTGCTTGTGCTAAGACTTTGTCTTATTGTCCTTGAAGTTTCAAATGGTGTGAGTGCTTTGTACCCTACATTTGGGGTTTTTAATTTACCATTTTCTTAGATTAAAGAAATATGAAGATGATTCCAAGCTGCTTACCTTGGAGCTCCAAAAGAAATCTGCTGAACTGGGTAAGGCTTGTAGAAAGGCAGAAAATGAGCCAGGCAGTAATAAAAATGCTTTCTGCTGTTGTCTGGAAATGGACTGTCTCTAGTAGGTGGAGAAATGATTTTACAGTACCTGTACCTATCAGGAATGCCTGAATTTATTTTGACTCAGCTGATCCCTTTTCTTTGGGGGTCATTGGTACTGGCAGCAGCCAAAGGGCAGTGCTGTGCAGAGCTCCAATAGTGAGACCATTCCTGCATGAATTCTTCTGGAGGTAATTTTGGTTTCCAGCTAAGAGCAGCAGCACTGCAGGTGCCAGGAGTGACTTCTGTAGCAGAGATAAAACCCTCCCATTGAGGTTTCTGGGACCCTCCCCGTGCTGGAAGTGGAATGATGCTGGCAGGGGTTGTCTTTAAATATCATAAATGTGATGTCCTGTGCTTTCTAGGGATGTGCTCCTTAGTCCCCAGAGTAAGAGCTCTGCCTTGCTGCTGAGAACTTGCAAAAAATACCAGCACTGTCAATGTGCACAGAGAAACCATTTGGAAGTCAGTAACAACTGGTTTCCTTTCTCAGCATATCCATGTGGTACCTTCAGCAGTTCAGATTTTTTTCTGGAACAATGCAGGTGCATCAATACTTGCAGAATACTCTAGTCTAACAGTCCATGGTTTATTTGAAGCTATAATTGTGGAAAACATAGAAAGGCTCTAAACTTTATTTAAGATAAATATTTAGTTTCTCTTCAGATAGAGATTTGCTAATGTCTGAATCATTTTTCAAGTCTACATTTAGATTAAGTCATAAATTAGTTTTTCAGCTTCTTAACTTAATCCAACAAGTTTTGAGAACTGGGTATTGCAAAGGGGTAAATGTTTTATACTGCCTGCTAAATATGAAAAATCATTTCTGTTCCATTAATTTTACATTCCATGTGCTGTAGAAGAGATGACTAAAGTAAAATGTGATAAAGAAGTGCAACTTGAAGAGCTGTCAGAAACTCTGGTAAATGTTCATTTTATTAATCTCATGGCATTTGCTCTTCATATGAAATTCCTCTTGCTTTGTAAGTATCTTAAATGTCATAAATAAACACCATCTAGTCTACCTTAACATTTCTACTAAACTTTCTCACACACAATTTCAGTGTTTTCTTTAAAGAACTTCTTTATTGCCACTGTTTTTCTTGTCTCCTGTGCTTTTGGTTTTTCTTGTCTCCCATGTTTTTGCTTTTCCTTCTCAAGGTTTTTGGTTATTTCCTTCTTTGTTCATGCCCATTCAAATGCCACTCCCTCTGCATATAAAGTTTTCCCCTTTGTTCTTCCTTACAGGAAGGTAATTAGCTCTGGCCTCTGTGAACCCTGCTGTACTGTGACACAGGCCCATTTTCTGTCACAGAAGTCTCAGCTATATGAAATACACTCTGAACAGAGGTTTCTTTTCATTATGATTTTAGATTTACAAGCCTAACAAGAATCCATATCAACTCAAGTTAAGATAGTGGGAAATCAGGTGTGCATTTCACTGTGTTTGCTTGTTGTTCTCATCTGTGCATTGAGTGTTCTGAACTGAGTTTCACTCATTTTCTAAAATGGGCAAATTGGAGGACTTTGACTGAAGAAGAGTCTTGAGGCTACTGTAGAAAATATGCAGAGAGAGAAAAATGTGGAGAGAGCAATGAAAATGCTCTCCAGATGAGAGAGGTCTGAAGTAGGGCAATAGTAACATATTTTAGAAATAGTGAAGTTGCACATCATGACTTGTACACAAGTTTATGCATAAGAAACAGCACCCAGAGCAGTGTCCCACCCTAATTTTGCAGACCAGGTAATTAAACTCACAGCAGGGACAGACATGAACAGCACTGGTGTCACAGTTCACTGTCTCACAGCACTTCCAGATCCCAGCAGAGATTGGAAAGATCCAACCTGGATAATCCATGACATGGATGTTGTTGGGTTCTCCTGAAAGCCTCGTGCTCTTAGTTCATGTCTGATAACCTCCAGCAGTTGGAGTTTGCACGTGTAGACTCAAAACTCTTCCTTTTCATTTTGCAGAAAGAATTCCAGGATTTGAAAGCACAGCTGACAAGTACAGCTGAGAAGGAACAAGATTATTTAAAGCAGCTTGTGACTCTGAAAACAGATCTTGAACAAGAGGCGTATGACCATTTTGAAAATACAATATTTAATTAGTTTTGGTGGAGTTGCTTTAATCCACAGTGAAATGAACTAGGATTGTTTTCTAATCAAACTTTTGAACCACATATATGCCATTAATTCCAGACTTACATTTCTAAATTCCACTTTCTCTATTTGTATGTATTCTATGGCATATGTAGTTGTTCCATATCTCTTTGACTTATTTAACAAGAAGAGACAGTTTCTGAATTCATGGTTAATCTTGCTTTGAACTACATCATCTTCACTAACCATTAGATTTATATAAAAGTTGACTCTGATTTTCTTTCTTTCCTTCTTCTGTCACCTTTTTACATCTCTCTGACTCTGCTGCAAAGCTTCTATTTGTAGATAAAGGCCTGGACTTCTTTCAGCATGGAATAAGACTTGATAACGGGTATGTTTAATTTAAAAGGAGATTTCAAAATGCATCTTCTTATTCCTCTTGGCCATTTGTTTGAAATTAGGTTAAGGAATGAACAACTAACAGTGTATCTCAGTAAGCTTTCACTAGAGAAAGAACAAACAGCACAAGAGAAAAATGCTGTGGCTGCAGAAGTCAAGAAACTGCAAGAACAACAAGAGGCAAGTTGTAAACTTCCAGGTCTCATGAAAGGACAATACTCAATTGGACAAATTACTCGGTTTTACAAATTAGATGATGAGCTGCAACATGACTTGGTCTGCAGAGTACCTGAGCTGTTTTTTGTGTTTGAGTTGGAAAGGAAGTGTATTTACACTTGTGAGCAAGGCAGGTCAGTGTGCTTTGGATGTCTTTGAATTTTTTAAGAAGTCACTTTGAATTTTATTTCTTTGCTGACACATGGGTCTTTATTTAGGATAGTAAGAAAAAAGAAGAAAATACAAAGCAGTTAGTTGAAAATCTAGAAGAGGCAAAGAGCCAGCTAAGGCAAGTAAAAACAAATATTAATAACTGATATTGTTAAAGGAAGTAGACTCAAATAGTTATTTGGGTTCAAATGCTGCTTTCTGGGATGTTTTGATTAATGTTTTTTCTAGCTTATATAGCTAAACAGAAACTATTCAGAATTGCTGTTGGCCAAGTAGAAATTTTCTCAGATTAGAAATACTAATTGCTGCAGGAACAGTGTTTGCCATCATTTTGTATTACATAGTAGGAGCTGTCTTGTTGTGCATTAGACACCTCAGGTGAGAAGGAAATGAAAATGGAAGGTGAAGGTCATGGATTAAATGTGACAAGGCAAAACTGGGTAAGAGTTACTCTCTGTATCACCAGTTCAATAGACAGGCAGCTCCCATGTTTCACAGCTGCATTGCAATAGTCCAGATTAGGATGTATTTTCCTTGGCTTAGCTGGAACATCTTTTCCTACTTAAAAAAAGTATGGACAGTTCACAGATTGACTTACTGGGCATGTTGCTGCATTTTAAGAACATTTTCATTGAGCAGCTTATGAAGTTCCCATCAACATTAGCAGCTCTTTTTAGAAAATAAAAGAAGGGTTTATTAGAAGTACTGAAAATCAGTTAAAGGCAAGAAGGAAAGATTTACTAATGCTTGTTAATTTGGCACTTAGAAATGAACTGGAGTCTTTGAAGCAGAAAATGGCAAAGACAGGTGAAGAGATGAGAAGTACACTGGATGAAAGAGAAGAAAATGTATGTCATGTGTCATGCAAATATCTTACAGAACCTGTAGGACAGCATTAAATGTAAAATCTGTGTTGGGATTTTTCTGCAAAGCTCTGCCTGGGGGATGTGATCTCTGCCAGAGGTTTCTTCTTTCTCAGCTGCTGCCAGCTGTGCCATTGTGTGTGCACGTGCTCAGCCCTGTTATTTCAAAAGACAAGCACAGTCACGGGGGTGTTCACTCTTTGCTGCAAGTTTCATATTAAAGATTTGGTTGTTTTCAGGCCAACAGAGAACCTGCTTTTCTGATTTTTCATATACCCACACAGTGATGGATGGGCTCTGGATTAGCTTTTTATATGTAGTGTGAGTTTTAGCTTAAATAGATTCAAACATTTTTACTTTTCTTTCTGTTGGTTCAAAGCAACCTGGGGTTTTTATCAAATTTCAGAATTTCATTGTAACAGTCAAAGATTTACAATTGTCATTTCAGGTAAAGAGTACTGAAAATGAAATTTCAAGAAAGGAAAAGCCATTGAAGAGTCTAGAAAATAATTGGGAAATTCATTTTTTCATGGATGTAGAGAACTTCCTACAAGTGTATTTTTAAATTGTGAAGATATTGGGGATTTTTTTTTCTTCTTTCTTAAGTCTCTAACAACTAAGGAACTGGTTCACTGCTATTATTTAACATCTTATGGTACTTTATGGCTAAAACTCTGATTATTCTAACATGTCAGCTGGTGTTGCAGTCCCATTGGAACAAACCAGACTGGTGCAAGTGCAGGTTTGAGAACATTTACAGGAATTGCTCACACAGGGAGTCATTTGTAGAACTTACTAATGAATGTCTGAAATATCTCTTTCAGATGAACAATTTAAAGAAGCAGGTGGAAAATAAAACCAAATGCATTGAAGAGTTGCAGCAGGAGGTGGGTAGAGATTTTAATTTCACAATACGTAAACACATTATATTTTGGGTTGCCTTTTCAGCAGGTTTTGTCTGCTGTGATATCTTTAGATACACCTATGTAATTTAAAAATTCTCCTTTCTTATCCTAACCCTGAGCAAATTAGGGAGTCATCTCAGGAATCACTTGATTTGTTAAATGTGCCTTAATTTGAAAAGAGCAATTACAAAAATAATGTCTTTAATAAACTTCTACTCTTTTTCATTTAGTGCATGGTGTTATTTTTGTACTTGTAATAAGTATCTCAGTTACCACTTGTAGAAAATAATTCTGCACTGGCACAAACTGTAGTAACTTCACTGTAAAAATAAAGAACTTGTATTTTTTGTCATGACATCTTCACACCTTCTGTCAGCAGCATCTTAGTTGTAATTCCCATTCTGCACCTCATTTGTTATTCCCTGCTCTTGCTCAGGAGGAGCCTTTCTTAAGGTCATGAAGAAACAGTAATTATCACAGAAATTAGTTGAACATTCATTTGTTTGAAGAATTGTTCTGGAACCTGAGCTGCACAACAGAGAGTTATTTGCCTGATGAGAGCTGGAATTTCTTGGTGCAGTTAAACCATTACATAATTCTATTTACTTATTAAGGTACAGTGCTTGTTTTGTTTTATTTCAACAGAATAAGGTGCTGCAAAAGAAACTTACTGCAGAAAGCAAGAAAAGCAATACTTATGAAGGGAAGGTAGGTTTAAATAACATCATGTAGAAGATGAGGTGAGTGTTTTTAAGCCCCACTGTAAGTAATGATAATACTTGTTCAATACGTTCTGAGCTGCTTTGGGATCTGGGATACAGACTTTGCAGGAATGAGCTCACAGTTTTTAGAAGATGCTTCCATTTTTAATCATTGGGCACTGACTGTTGGACATTTAAGAGATGGATTCACATTGCAATTAATGATGTTTCTAATCTGTTCCTTTTTTTTTTTTCTTTTCTTGATAGTGGACTGAACAGGGTTCAGCAACCTCATTGTAACAGAAAAGCATTTAAAAGACATATACATATATGTATATATATATTACTTTTTTAAGGCTGTTCTTTAAATGTGTTCTGCAGTGGCAATCCCTCTGATGGGAATATTGTGTCCAGCTTTGGGTACTGCACTTGAAGAAAAGTGGACTTTTTTGAGGATATTCATATGATAAACTTAAAAGGAAAAACTGTAATCAAAATGCACAGCTGGGAGAAAAATGTGCCATAAAAGCTGTGAAAATCTGATACAGATTTACAAGAGAGGGAATCAAATCTCCATCTGTATTTGTTTTTTTCTGAGGCATTCACAGCATTTAGGGTGACTGCTTAGGGCAGTCTTCCCCACTGGGCTGTTGCCATTCTTTCTTTGAGTATTTTCTAACTCACTTCAGGCCAAAGTTCAACTCTTTATTAAAAAAAAAGCTGAACTTTTAAATAGGAAACACTTTAATCATATACCTGAACAGTAACAGTGTGTTTGTGCTCAAAAACAAGAGGTAAGAAAAAATCATTAACACAGTAATTCCTAAACAAATAACAGCAGCAATTCTGCATTCTCAAAAGGTGAATAAATTGCAGATAGAGATGGAAAATATGAACAAGCAACATAAGGAAGCAATTGACATCTATCAAAAAGACATAGAAACAAGAAAAGGAAATGAAAATAAACTTCGTGAAGAGGTGAGAGGTGTTAATTTTTACTGCAATTTAATTTTTTTAATTTAAAATGTTTTTATGAAGCTTTATTGGCCAGAGTCCTTGCTCTTCCATTTCAGACATGAATGGAATTTGTGTATGCCTGTGAGCAAAGCTTTAGTACATGAGGTGCTTAGGCTGACGTATTTGAATATGTCTTTGAAAATAAGAACTCCATTAAAACTTCTTGCTTTCAAGATATAGTTCAAAGAAATTCCACCCTTGGTATAAAGTCAGCATAGTTAAATTAGATTATAACTTCTCCCATATTAGTATTTTTCTGCCCACACTTTTTTTTTTGATGGCAATGCTAAGAAATGTTAGGGCAGAGTGCTTGAAATGGCCTTTTGGTTTGAAGTGAACTTGCCTGCCATGGCTGTACCTTTGATCCTGCCCATTTTAACAATCTGCAGAAAAGATGAGGGATTTGAAAGGGATCTTAAAAGCAAATAAAGCCCAAGTGGGACTGCAAACTTTGCACCCACAGGGGAAAGAAGAAATTAAGATTAAAAAGAAATATATGGTTATGTTGATGAATGAAATGCAATTTATTACTGACAGGTAGAAAAGATGAGGTTGCTTTGTGATGAAACAGCAATGATACAGAGAGAAACTGATGCCAGATGTCAGCACAAGATAACTGAGATGATGGCACTGATGGAAAAGCACAAGGGAAGAGATTTTCCTGCTTGCTGTGGTTTGCAGTGTGTGATACCATGTTAATAGCATGTTTATAACTTGTGATACCACGTTCATGACCTTTCCAAAGCAGAATCAGGCCTGAATCTGGGAAAAGGAAGCCGAACCCATGCTGGACTTTGCATCATCTAAAATCAAATTCATTTGAAGATTTTCAAAAGATTCCTGTGGGCAGATAAATTCCATTCATCTAAACTTCTGGGATTTTTAGATTTTTTTCAATTCAGGCTTCCTTTGATACCATCTGAGTGCAATATTTTTCAGTATCAGTTTGGCTCTTTCTCTGAGATGCCTTAGTGACTGTCAGCAGTTTAGCCTGACACATTTTAGTTTTCCTTTCTGTTCCTCTATTTTGCAATATCTTTAGCAGATACATTAATAAAGATGGCACAGCTGGCTCTTAGTGCTGCGCCCATATTGCTGCACAGAAATCAAGCACTCTCTGCCAGTCCACAAAATAATACTTGAATTGAGCATTTTCTGTTTTACAGTTTCTGCAGAAGCATCAATGAATCTTTTCTTTCTGAATCTTAAGAGCCTGGTTTGAAAGAAATGATGTTTTAAGACTGGATAACTCTATAATTGTAACATTTAGTCACATATTTTGAGTTTGGTGTTGGTTTGGTTTTTTTAACCCAGAATGAATATGATAAAATGGTTGAAGAAAAAGATGCAGAGTTAAAAGTATATAAAATGAAACAGCAAAAGCAGTTCTCATCAGCAAGAGCACTGGTAAGGAGTACTTTCCAATGTTCAGTAATTCAGTGAAGGGGCTGATGTCCTTGTGTAGTGGTTTTATGCTGGCTAAGGGCCAGGCACACACAAAAAAAACATTCACTCATTTTTCTCTGCTGTAGTTGAGCAGAGGAGGGGAAAGAAAAATTCAAGTTGAGATAAGGATTAGGAGAAAAACACTTTGAGGGTAAAGCAGATTCAAACTTAAATAGCATCAAAAATTTATTATTAATAGGATTAAAAATGGGTAATGAGAATTAAACTAAACCTTTAAAACACCTTTTTTCCCAATCCCTCCCTCTTGCCCACCGACAGCACAGAGAGACAAAAGATGTGATCTTCAGTCAGTTTGTGACTTCTAAAAATCTTTTTTCAGTTTGCTTAGAGAGTTTCTTTTTCCTGCTGTGCTCTGGGGTCTTTCCCACCAGAGACAGTTCTCTGGGAACCTTTCCAGTGTGGTTTTAATTTTTACCAGTAGCAGTCCCACCCAAGCTGCTGCAGCAGATCTTATTCTGGGCACTAAAAACTCCAAGTGTTTCTAAAAATGAATTGGAGTAGCAGTGTGTTTGTGTCTGCTCTTCCAGACAGTGTGTCATGTTCTGACTTCCCACTTGGAATAGGAAACTTTTGTTTTAAATATTTCGATTGTGCCCTCTCACCCCTGTTCTCCCAAGTGTTTTAAGGTCTTACCTTGAACATTTCTGATCAAGTTCCTGTTTCTTATAGTGCTTCAGTCTTTTTTAAACAAGCTAAAGCAAAGCTTCAAGTATAGGGCTGAAAAGCAAATAGAATTCTCTTGTGTATCTAATGAGTGTCCCTGTTAATTACTGTCTCACTTGGGACTGTTTTCTTTTTTCTGGGCTGTGCATAGTTAACCCTGTGCTTTATTTAATGGTTTGTAGGAAAATGAGCTGTCATGTTTGAAAAGTGAACTGGCCTCCCTTAAGGAACAACTGAAAGCAGAAATTGAAGAAAAGGTGGAGTTTTTTATTCACTGAGCAGTGGGGGTGAGAGGTGTGGCCTGGGCTTGTGCTGTGGGAGGAGTTGGATAAGAAATGAAACTGAACAGAAAAACAGGGACTTTTGAATGCTGGGGTTGTGCTAAATCTGGTCATATATTTGTGTGAACTTTGTAACACTCTGTGATTATAGATTATATATAAATTAACAACAAAACAAAACTCTCCTTTATTTTAGTTAATTTTAACTAGCTAAAGCAAAAAAGTTCCCTAAACTGTAGGGGTTTTTTCAGTGACTTTTGAATGCTGGGGTTGTGCTAAACCTGGTCATATTTTTGTGTGAGCTTTGTAACAGTCTGTGATTATAGACTGTGCTCTGTAATGACACCAAGAAGATTTTTAACAACTGAATTCAAAGAAATATTTCCTTGCTGTCACATAATTCTTTTGTAGGAGAATCTTGTAAAAGAGCACTCTCGCAGTATGATTCCTGAAAGTGAAAAGAAACACAAGGTAACTTCAACTTTTTAATTGCTTTTAGAATTTGGTAGTGTTTATATGTGTAGAATCAATTGAAGTACCATGATAATTTATTTGCATTCAACAAAAGACACTGGAATGCTTTGGACTTCAAACTTTTTAAAGAAAATAAAATTTTATGTTCCTGGGACTCCTAAACCTTGTTTAGATCTATACAGTGAATCTACTCATGTAAAAATAGAAAGTCTGTAGATGATTTTTTTTCCCCTGGGATAAGAAGGGATTTTAAAGGGTCCTACCATTCCATGGAGATATTGGACAGCAGTTTCTGGAAGGGCTCCCACTGTGTAATTTTTCTTGCTCAGTTGTTGATTTTTTTATGTCTCTGGAATTGTTTTACTCAGTCTTAAAAGTGTCCATTTGTAAAGGCACTTTTCCTCTATGGAAGAGAACAAAGCTGATCTAGCTGTAAAAATGGTCAAAGTATCAAAGTAGTCCTGACTGCAGAACTTACCCTTCTTCCCTGTCAGGAGTTCACTTGTGGGTTTCATATTGGAGCAATGGAATCCAGCACCACTTTGATGTTATCTGTCTAAAAAAGGACTGCACTGGACCATTCAATGCTTCTCAGTTTAACTTCTCGTGAAAAGACTATTTTAAGTAACACCAATCTTGATATAGCTATCAATCTTTCTCTGAAAGCCTTTCCCTGCAGTTTTGTTTGTTCCCATTTTCTTTGATGTTTGATATGGTCCACATGTAGTGGCTACAGTTCAGAATAACCTGAATTTCTGCAGATAAGCATGAAGAACTGAAATACAATGTGCCATGAAACTCAGCTCTTCCATAGCTTCCCCTTCATTCTCCTCATTTGGCAACAAAAATAATATAAAAAATGCTATTTCCACCCCACCCCACTTTGTTTGGGTCATTGCTTCATGTTTGGATGGAAAGAGAAGAGTTCCACCATTTCTCTCAGGTGAATTCTTGGACACTCAGACTGTAAACTGGCTCCTGAGTTTGGCTTTAGATTCCATTCTTACCCCATAAAATAAAATCTAAAACTAGAAACGTTTTCTTTCCCAGACATATGCTATAAAGACTCCTCCAATGGATAAGATGCACAGTGGAAGAAGCACAAACCTGCCTTCAGAGCAGAGCAGCAGGAAAAAGCAGAAAGTGCTTGTGCAGCTGGACACTCAGTCAGACAGCTCTGAGCACACTGACCTCCTGGTAAGAGTCAGAGAGCAAATCATGTGCTGAGCACTTCTTTGTGCTCACTGCTGGCTCTGAGAATGAAAATAAACAGTTTGGGCTTCCACATTCAAGCCAATATTTATGTGTCTATTTTTAATTGATTGGTTCTTTCTGGAATTGTATGTACATAATTAACATTCTTTTTATTGAACTGTTTTGCCTTATAATGACATCTTAATTTTTTTATTTTTCATAGTTTAATATCCTTAGGGGGAAAGAAAAAGTAGTTTTTAATATAGTGTGAGTAAGTAACTTTTTCATTTATTAGAGCATAGTCTCGGAAGAAGAAATGTTTAAAAATTTGTACAAAGATTATCCACAAGCTTCACAATTACATTCCACAGCACCAAAAAAGGTATGTTAGCCTTTCCTAAGATTAAAGCAAGCAGTTAATCAGATTGTTTACAGAAACTAAAGGATGGCTTTATTTTCCTTCCTGGACCCCAGCTCCATCCAGTGTGAAATCTCCAGGCTCTGCTCTGAAACTCAAAACCATGAGGACAATGCGCGAGGCGGGCTGGACTGCGCTCTCCAAAATGGACAGGAAAAGGAAAATTAAAGATGTTGTAAAGTTCTTTGCTTAAAATGCAGAAATACCCAGTGCCCTGGCATTGCTTGCAGGGTTGTTTTTCTCTCAGAGTTAGTGCTTTGTTGCATTTTTCTGTCATACTCAGTGTGTTCAATACTGTGTTCATTCCTTCACACATATGAACTTTATAGATCTATAACTGCAACCCCTGCAGAGCCTTTTCCACCTTTCCTCCCTTGTGCTTCAAAATGTTGGGACAAAAATTGGCCAATTTGAAATTTTGAAATAAATAGAACTGCATAGAAAGTTGTTTCAAAGCTGTTTCTGGCATTAGAAAGTCTGGTTTTAAAGAACTTCTGTTCTTTTAAATTTACTCCATTTTTCTTAACACATAAATACATAGTGAAAGAAATGTTGCTGTTAAATGTATGTTCTTTTACCTGAAGTCCTCTTGCTTTTTCCTGCATTTTAATGGCTGTTAGACCTGTCTTTTTAGACTGTTTTGTTTTCAGTATGTTAAAATGGTTTTGAAACTTCTAAAATTGCAGTAGAATTGCTTGTATTTAAAAAGATTTCAGCTTCACAGGGAGTAAAAGATGCACGGTATAAGATCGTGAAAACAATGTTAAGATGCCATTAAATTGTTTATCTGAAATATCAAGTATGGGACTATTTGTTATTGCTTTAAATATTTGAACACAGACAGAAATCACCCACCAGCCTTCCTAGGGACCAGCAGAAGTTCAAGGATAGATTAGAACATCTATTTCTGTATTAATCCTTGATTAATCTTGGTTTCACAACAACGACAAACTCTACTTCAGAGCCTAGACATAACAAGAAAACTACAAGTACATGTTAAAATATAATGCAAAATCAAAAATCCCAAATGCAGGTGAAGTGGGAAGCAAAATAGATTTGTTTTCTTCTTTTTGTGTAGTCTTAGGGATAGGCCAGTAGTTTGGGTTCCTTATGTTGAGCTGTTGAGCAGCGATGTAAATGAGATTTGTTATTGTATGTAGCTAACAAATATTGTGCAGAGATCTGGAAGAATCTGCTGTGCTTTCCCCATGAGCACTTGAAAGTGAAAAATGGAAGTTTGTACTGCCCACTTCTGGACTCAAACAGTAACTAATCAACTAGAGCCTTGGTATTTCCTAGGGACATGAATCCATGGGATATCACATAATTCTCCTGATCCTGTGAGTGTGTCCTGTGAGGTGCTGTGTAAATCACCTGAAAAAGTACAAAAATATTGCCAGCAACACTGCAGAAAGCTTGCAGGAAATGCAAACAGCAGGGAAGGGTGTAAAATCCCATCTGCCCGTTTCTGTGCCTGATTTTATTTCTGGGCTGAGGGTGCCCTGCTTGTTGCCATGGCCACAGTGCACAGCTCCATCTCTCCTGTCTCCTTCTCTGGCCTCAGGCCCAGTTCCTGGGAGCACCCCATGGGGGAGAATCCAGGCAGTGAAAGAGACAAAGAGCCCAAACTCCTGGGCTCAGACTCAGACAGGTCCATGGGGGAAGGAAAAGCTGTGCAAGGAAGCAAAACCAGGAATTCATTCCCTGCTTCCCACGGGCAGGTGGGTGTTCATCCGTGCCCAGGTGAGCAGGGGTCCACCCCAGGCAATGGTGACCTGGGGACACAAATGCCATCACTGCCAGCATCCCCCCCTTTCTGCTTCTTCCCCCTCTTTCCAGACTGATTCTTCTTCCACATGGTCTGGGAATGCCCTGGGGTCAAGTCAGGTCACTGTCCCAGCTGCGTCTCTGCCCCTTTCTGGTGCTCCCCAAGCCCTCGCTGCCAGGGCAGGATGAGGAACAGGAAAGGCCTCAGCTCTGGACAGGAACAAAACCCTCCTGGAACCTTCCCTCTGTTTCCAGGCCAAATCCAAGCCCTGGCCCAGAGAAGCCCCTGGAAGGAAGTTCAGTCTCCCCAGCCCAAAGCAGTCCCCAGTGCCCATCCCCAGCACCAGGCACTGCCTTCCCCAGAGCGTCTCCTCTAGGAAAGGGATGGCTCCGCGAGCACCAGGCCGATGGCGATTGCAGCTCGGGGGGAAAACAGGCGGGAGGGGATCCCTGCTTGGAGTTCCAGGGGTGCTTTATGGGCCAACACACCCGAGGGGTCCAGGCACCAAGAACCAAGAACAAAGCAGGGTCCAGGGTTTTATATGGGACAAGGGAGGTGGAGCTTTGGTGTCGCCATGATATTTTCTGAAACTGAGAAGCTGAGAAGCCTCACAGGAAAAGAAAAACAAGAATTATCTGCTGCTGTGGAAGACAACAGGTGCAACTTTGATTGGTCCATGTTGGTTGTTTCTAATTAATGGCCAATCACAGTCAGCTGGCTCAGACTCTCGGAGAGTCATGAGCTTTTGTAATCATTCTTTTCTATTCCCTGCTTGCCTTCTGATGAAATCCTCTCTTCAATTCTTTTAGTATAGTTTTAATATATCATTTTCTTTTAAGATAATATATATCATAAATAATAAATCAGCCTTCTGCAACATGGAGTCAAGATTCTCGTCTCTTCCCTCGTCCTGGGACCCCTGCAAACACCAGCGCACTTTGGGCCTGAGGGCCAGTGGGCAGAGGGAACAAGGGTGGTGCAAAGGCGGGACAAAAGGGCAACAACCAACTGGGATTCAGGGGAGGAGCTGCAGGCAACGGGAACCAATAGGAAAGCGGGAGCGGGGAACATTCTAGAAATGGGGAGGAGAACAAGGATGATGTAACTTGGGTCATCAACATGTAAGGGACATGATGCCACCAGGACACACACCAGGGGACAATCACCACACCTGTGGGGACGCTGCCACCAGGACGCCTCCAGTGACACCCAGCATGGGCCCACATGGCCCCTGTGGGTGACACTGACCCTTGCCCTGTCCCCAGGGGTGGTTGGGATCCCCTGAGCGCAGTGGCCCTGGGACACCCTGGTGGCTGTCACTCACTCCTGGGCCATTTGTCACCAGCTGAACAGGTTCCCATCCTGCTCTGGTGGGTGGTGACATTCAGCTGGGACACCACAATGGTGGCAGGGGGGACGTGGTGGCAGGAACTGCATCAGGCAGCGCTATGGCAGAGATGAAGGTGCTGGTGGCACTGTGGTGGCACAGGTGGTGGCCTTGATGCTGTCCCAGTTCATGTCCCCATCCATGATCATGTCCTCCCATGTCACCATCCATGGCTGTGTCCCCCCATGTCCCTGTCCATGGCCACTTCCAACTCAGGTCCCCACCCAGGGCTGTGTCCCCACATGTGCCCATCCAAGCCTTAGTTCAATGTCTTGATTTTTACCCCAATTTCAGGGCTTTCAAAGGTATGAACAGAAACCTTTGTGTTTGAAGGCAAATCCAAAAGGATTTATGTGTCCCTGCCAGAAGAGCATCCATGTGCTTGGGTGGGTGGGAAGAACCTTATCTGGAGGGCTTTCCAACCCCACTGTCTCCAAAATCATAGGTTTTGCCCCAGTCTGACCCGATTTGGTTGTAGAAGATGCCTGTGGGGCAGAGAGAATTAAAATGATGGATTTGTATTGGAGAAGACCTCCAAGGCCATCCAGTGTTACTTGATGCCACCAGGAAGATGCAAGAAGTGAGATTTTTCTGGGGTCAGAAGTCGACAAATCTGCTCCATGTCGCTATAGGACATGAAACAACACGAGCGCACAAACCACTGTTCTCAAGGTGAAAAAGAGGAAGTTTATTTCCAGATTCCAACATTTATAGTTTTCCAAAAGTGACAGTGGATTGGAGGGTGACAGTGCCACCTCTCCAATGACACTGGACAAACCAACAGTCCATCAAATTTCTTCTCCTCCATAAAAGAATGCAAAACAATAAGTTATTTACAGGAAGTGTGTGAGAGTTTGCTACAAGAATGTAAACATCAGAAGGCTTAGAAAAATCTTCAAAAGTCAAGGCGACAGCTCTCCACAATGGATTTCTGATGTTGGTCTGTGGGTGTGTCCAGGTGCTCACAGGGAGCCAGGAGCCAGCCAGGTGTCTTCCTAACACAAATCAGCAGCACCACGGATCACCAGGGCTCTGCCCAATGGGGTCACTGGGGATCATCCAGTGCTGATCCTCCAATGAGGGATGGAGCTGTGGAGCTGGAGCAGCACACAAAGCTCTTCCCGCCCTGGGAGCACTCCCACAGCTTCCCTCAGTGCTGGATGAAGCGGTCCAGCTGGAGGAAGATTGATTGATTGTCCTTCTCGGACGTCCCGGCCGGCTGTCCAGCACCGCTAGCAGTAGGGGGGCACTATCCCGATCTCCGTGGTTCGGGACAGCACCTAAGGCAAACGCTCTGTGCCGTGACAGCAGTGTTACCTTGAGGCAGGACGTGGCTTGGCTTATGGCTACAGTCAGCAGAAATAAGAGAGCGCTCTCCAGCTGTGGTGAATCCAGGTTTATTGGGTCCCACGGGAAACCGACAACCGAAGAGAGCCAGGGGGAATTTGCAACAGCTTATAAGGAGGGAGGGACACAGGGGAGGAGTCAGTCCTTGGACAAATAGGGTTTCAGAGGGGAGTGGGATACAAAAGATTGACTTAGGGAAAACCCCAATGGGGATAACTTCAGGGTGGGGCCCCGGCCCCTGAGCCAATCACTCGACGCTCTAGCTGAAAGTTTCTAGAGAGTTCTAGAGAGAAGGGTGGGAGCGCCGAGTGATGGACAGGGCACCGGGGAGGGATTTGAGAAAGGGTACATTAATCTCCAAGGCAACTGGGGAGGAGTTGGGATAACTGGCAGTAAAGGAGGAAAGGGAGAACCAGGGCAGAACCATTGCATGATAGGGGGAACAGAACAGTCCAACTTATACAGACAACACAACAGCTGGATGCGTTGGTGTTGGGTCAAGGCTGACCTCTGGGAGAAGCTCTTCCCACACCAGGCACACTCATAGGGCCTCTCCCCGCTGTGGATGCGCTGGTGGGCACTCAGGTGGGCGCTCGTCCTGAAGCTCTTCCCACACTCCCCACACTCGTAGGGCCATTCCCCCGTGTGGCTCCTCTGGTGGGCAGTCACTTCATAGCTGGTCTTGAAGCTCTTCCCACACCTGGGACACTCGTAGGGCCTCTCCGCGGAGTGGATGAGCTGGTGCCTAAGGAGGCTGCACTTGTCCCTGAAGCCCTTCCCGCAGTCAGGGCAGCGGAAGGGCCTCTCCTCTGTGTGAGTGCGCTGGTGATGGAGGAGATTGGAGCTGATCTGAAACCTCTTGCTGCATTCATCACACTCGTAGAGCCATTCCCCGTGTGGCTCCTCTGGTGGAAAATCAGGCTGGATTTGGCTCTGAAGCTCTTCCCACACTCAGGACATCCGTAGGGCCTCTCCCGGTGTGGACGCGCTGGTGGTGGATCAGGTTGGAGTTGTGGCTGAAGCTCTTCCCACACTGCCCACACTCATAGGGCCTCCCCCTGGTGTGGATTCCCATGTGGGAGTTCAGGCGGGAGCTCCACCTGAAGCTCTTCCCACACTGCCCACACTCATAGGGCTGTTCCTCTGTGTGGATTTTCCAATGGTTGATCAGGAATGATCTCCACCTGAAGCTCTTCCCACATTCTGAGCACTTGTGGGGCTTGTACCCATCCTGAAGCTGCTCAGGGACCCCCAACTCCGACCTGTGGTCACCTTCTGGACCCAAGGTGGGTCTTTCCTCCTCGGATCCCCGTGATCTGCGTTTGCAGCCCCTCCTTGTGAGGGATCTCCAGGACTTTTCCTCCCCGTTGGATTCCTGTGCCCTGGAGCCACTCCAAACGGCCTCAGCCACCAGGTTCTGCTGTGGGGATTTGTCCTCCCTGCTCTCCATGCTCAGCTCCTTCCCTGGGGGAGGAAGGACAAGGAGAGGATGGGATTTGCCTCCGTGCCACAGGGAAGGGGAAGGAGATCCCCCCAGTGCATCCCTGGCTGGACAGCATCAGCAGTGGGGCTGTCCTGCAGCCGGGGGCCGTGCTGGGCTGGGAGATGGAGCAGGAGAGAGGGGGAAAGGGGCACTGACTTCCTCCTCACCTGTCTGGGTGTCCTGGGGCATCTTCTTCCTCCTCGCAGCCTCCTCCTCCATCTGGCCAAGGTTTGGGAATGGGAAATCCTGGTTTGGGGGGCAAAACAAGGGCTGAGCATGTCGGGTTTGATGGTCCCGGTGCCCAAGTGCAGCTGGAGAAGTCAGCGCCCCTTTCAGCCTCGGGGGGCCCGGAGCCCGCTCATCCCCAGCCTCCCCCACCCCTCCAGGCTGCCGGGGCTCCCTCTGCACCGGGATCGCCCCTCTCCGCCATGGATTTGGGGCGACTCCCCCTCCCCGCTCACCTGCGGCTTCCGGAGGGGGCGGAACCGGGGCAGCCGCGGCCCGAGCGGGGGAACCGCGTGGGGTTGGTGCGGCGGCTCCTCCTCCCGCTGCTCCTCTTCCTCCTCCTCTGGCCCTGCTCTTCCTCTTCTTCCCGCTCCTCTCTCTCTCTTTCCCTTTCCTTTTCCTCCTCCTCTGTCCCTCCTCTCCCTCCCGCTCCTCCTCCGCTCCCAGCCCGGCCCGGGTAGTGCCGGCACCCAAAAGCAGCCGCGCTTTGCCCTGGGGGGGTTCCAAAGCGGCCCCGCCACGCCCGGCACTGGGAGCGATACTGGGAGCACTGGGAACGATGGTGAGAGCAGCGGGCAGAAACTGGGAGCGCTCTCCCTGCCGGTCCCGCTCTTACTGGGAGCACTGGGAACGATGGTGAGAGCAGCAGGCGGGAACTGGCAGCGCTCTCTCTGCTGGTCCCGCTCTTACTGGGAGCACTGGGAGGGAACTGGGAGCAAACAGCGCCCGGACGCGGCTGCAGCCGGCGGGGGCGGGGCCGAAGCTGAGGGCGTGGTTATGCAAATCTGGGAGCGATCGCGCGCTGGGATTGGTGGGCGGGAGCAGGGTGGGATTTGCGCGGTCATGAGAGGGCCGAGGGGGGCCAGAGCGATGGCGGCGGCGTCCGGGGAGAGGGGACAGGGAATGGGGACAGGGAATGGGGAATGGGGATGGGGACAGGGAATGGGGACAGGGAATAGGGAATGGGGACGGGGAATGGGGATGGGGACAGGGACAGGGAATGGGGAATGGGGGATGGGGACAGGGACAGGGAATGGGGATGGGGACAGGGAATGGGGAATGGGGAATGGAATGAGGACAGGGAATGGGAATGGGAATGGGGACCGGGAATGGGAATGGGGAATGGGGACAGGGAATGGGAATGAGGAATGGGAATGGGGAATGGGGACAGGGAATAGGGGACGGGGAATGGGGATGGGAGATGGGGAATGGGGAATGGGGACAGGGAATGGGGAATGGTGACGGGGAATGGGGATGGGGACAGGGAATGGGGAATGGGGGATGGGGACAGGGAATGGGGAATGGAATGAGGACAGGGAATGGGAATGTGGAATGGGAATGGGGTCCGGGAATGGGAATGGGGAATGGGGACAGGGAATGGGAATGAGGAATGGGAATGGGAACGGGGACAGGGACAGGGAATGGGAATGGGGACAGGGAATGGGAATGGGGAATGGGGACAGGGAATAGGGAATGGGGACGGGGAATGGGGATGGGAGATGGGGAATGGGAATGGGGACAGGGAATGGGGACAGGGAATGGGGGATGGGGACAGGGAATGGGGAATGGGGGATGGGGACAGGGAATGGGGAATGGAATGAGGACAGGGAATGGGAATGGGAATGGGGACCGGGAATGGGAATGGGGAATGGGGACAGGGAATGGGAATGAGGAATGGGAATTGGAACGGGGACAGGGAATGGGGAATGGGGACAGGGAATAGGGGACGGGGAATGGGGATGGGAGATGGGGAATGGGAATGCGGACAGGGAATAGGGAATGGGGACGGGGAATGGGGATGGGGACAGGGAATGGGGAATGGGGGATGGGGACAGGGAATGGGGAATGGAATGAGGACAGGGAATGGGAATGGGGACCGGGAATGGGAATGGGGAATGGGGACAGGGAATGGGAATGAGGAATGGGAATGGGAACAGGGACAGGGAATGGGAATGGGGACAGGGAATGGGAATGAGGAATGGGAATGGGGACAGGGAATAGGGAATGGGGATGGGAGATGGGGAATGGGGAATGGGAATGGGGACAGGGAATGGGGAATGGGGACAGGGAATAGGGAATGGGGAATGGAACGAGGACAGGGAATGGGAATGGGAATGGGGACCGGGAATGGGAATGGGGAATGGGGACAGGGAATGGGAATGAGGAATGGGAATGGGGAATGGGGACAGGGAATAGGGGACGGGGAATGGGGATGGGAGATGGGGAATGGGGAATGGGGACGGGGAATGGGGAATGGGGACAGGGAATGGGGAATGGGGACGGGGAATGGGGATGGGGACAGGGAATGGGAATGAGGAATGGGAATGGGAACGGGGACAGGGAATGGGAATGGGAATGGGGACAGGGAATGGGAATGAGGAATGGGAATGGGGAATGGGGACAGGGAATAGGGAATGGGGATGGGGGATGGGAGATGGGGAATGGGGAATGGGAATGGGAATGGGGACAGGGAATGGGGAATGGGGGATGGGGACAGGGAATGGGGAATGGAATGAGGA
This sequence comes from Molothrus aeneus, assembly GCF_037042795.1. Taxonomy (NCBI): domain Eukaryota; kingdom Metazoa; phylum Chordata; class Aves; order Passeriformes; family Icteridae; genus Molothrus; species Molothrus aeneus. The sequence goes on from NW_027098863.1 coordinate 374,693, forward strand.
CAGGGAATGGGAATGGGAATGGGGTCCGGGAATGGGAATGGGGAATGGGGACAGGGAATGGGAATGAGGAATGGGAATGGGAACGGGACAGGGACAGGGAATGGGAATGAGGAATGGGAATGGGGAATGGGGACAGGGAATAGGGAATGGGGACAGGGAATGGGGAATGGGGACAGGGAATGGGGAATGGAATGAGGACAGGGAATGGGAATGGGAATGGGCATGGGGAATGGGGACAGGGAATGGGAATGAGGAATGCGAATGGGAACGGGGACAGGGACAGGGAATGGGAATGGGGACAGGGAATGGGAATGAGGAATGGGAATGGGGAATGGGGACAGGGAATAGGGGACGGGGAATGGGGATGGGAGATGGGGAATGGGGACAGGGAATAGGGAATGGGGACGGGGAATGGGGATGGGGACAGGGAATGGGGAATGTGGGATGGGGACAGGGAATGGGGAATGGAATGAGGACAGGGAATGGGAATGGGGAATGGGGACAGGGAATGGGAATGTGGAATGGGAATGGGAACGGGGACAGGGAATGGGAATGGGGACAGGGAATGGGAATGAGGAATGGGAATGGGGAATGGGGACAGGGAATAGGGAATGGGGACGGGGAATGGGGATGGGGACAGGGAATGGGGAATGGGGGATGGGGACAGGGAATGGGGAATGGAATGAGGACAGGGAATGGGAATGGGAATGGGGACCGGGAATGGGAATGGGGAATGGGGACAGGGAATGGGAATGAGGAATAGGAATTGGAACGGGGACAGGGAATGGGAATGGGGACAGGGAATGGGAATGAGGAATGGGAATGGGGAATGGGGACGGGGAATGGGGATGGGAGATGGGGAATTGGGAATGGGAATGGGAATGGGGACGCGGAATGGGAACGGGGACAGGGACAGGGAATGGGAATGGGGGATGGGGACAGGGAATGGGGAATGGGGACAGGGAATGGGGTCCATACTGGGAATGGAGCAGGACGGGACTGGGAGTGGGGTGACACGGGAATGGGCGGAGGAAAAGGGAGTGACAGCAGGGAGGGGGGTATCCGCTACAGGGGACACCAGGAAGTGGGACAAGGGGACACAGGGACAGTTCCAGGCCGGGAGGTCCTTGATCAGCAGCCCCAGAATCTCCACCAGCATCTTCCAAAGCATCCAGAGCTGCTCGGCCTCGTGTCCCCAAAGCCCTGAGCAACCCCCAAGTCCTTCCCGGGAACTCTCAGCTCCCTCGGACCCAGCATCCCCCACACCTCTGGAACAGCCCCCCACTTCTCTAGCCCCATCTTAGTTCAACATCTTTATTTTTACCCAGGTTTAGGGTGTTTGGAAAGAATGAGGAAATGTGAAAAGAAGACCCAGGCCATGAGGAGCCAGGAGGATGTGGAGCCCCCAGCCAGGTGTCTTCCCAACAGGAATCACCGGCACCACGGATCACTGGGGCTCTGCCCACCGGGGTCGCTGGGGATCATCCAGCGCAGATCCTCCCGTGGGGATGGAGCTGGAGCAGCGCACGGAGCTCTTCCCACACTGGGGGCACTGGCAGGGCTTCCCTCAGTGCTGGCTGCGTTGGTGTTGGGTCAAGGCTGACCTCTGGGAGAAGCTCTTCCCACACCTGGTACACTTGTAGGGGCTGTGACATCCCCAGGAACAGGGCTGGGATGGGCTCTGATGCCTGGGACATCCCCAGCAGCAGCGGGGCTGGGATGGGCTCTGGTGCCTGGGACATCCCCAGCAGCAGCGGGGCTGGGATGGGCTCTGGTGCCTGGGACATCCCCAGCAGCAGCAGGGCTGGCTGTGATGCTCTCCAGTGCCTGGGCCATGCCCAGGGGTGCTGCTGGCTGGGGTTGGGTTGGTGCCTGTGCAGTGCCCAGGGCAGGGTCACAGCGGGGCAGCTCTCAGTGTCCCCAGCAGGTCATGCTGTCCAGGGCAGCCGGGCCAGCGCTCACTGCGCACTCGGGGCAGGCTGGGCTGGACGGGGCTCGGGGCACAAACGCCACCCCCGGGGCTGGGCTCTGCCCCTGCCTCTGGGGCCCAGCCCCTGCTGGCAGCGCCTTGGGCAGGGCACAGGGCTGCTGCTGGCCCAGGGGGACAAGCCTTGCCCCCTGCCAGCTGCCCGGGCCCCTCGGGTGCCTGTGCCACAGCCCTGTGCCTCCTGTCCCTGCTACTCCCTGCCACCTCCACTCCCTCCATCAAAGCCCCACTCAACCTCTGCACTGTGACCTCTGGAAAGAACAAAAGAACGGGAAAGAAAGAATGAGAGAGGGAAAGGAAAAAGGAAAGGAAAGGAAAGGAAAGGAAAGGAAAGGAAAGGAAAGGAAAGGAAAGGAAAGGAAAGGAAAGGAAAGGAAAGGAAAGGAAAGGAAAGGAAAGGAAAGGAAAGGAAAGGAAAGGAAAGGAAAGGAAAGGAAAGGAAAGGAAAAAAAGGAAAAAAAGAAAGGAAAAAAAGGAAAAAAAGGAAAAAAAGGAAAAAGAAAAGAGAAACATGTAGCCATTTGGCCCTGCCTGGATGCCAGGCACCCACCAAAGCTGCTCTCTCACTCCCCTCCAGAGATGGACAGGAGGAAAAACAGAATGAAGGCTTCATGGCTTGAGTTAAGGACTGGGACAGATCATTCAGCAAATGCCATCATAGGCAAAACATTTTTGAAATTACAGGTATTAATTGAATTTATTTCTATCCAGATCAGGGCAGGATAGTGAGAAGTAAAATAAAGCTTCACAAACACCTTCTGCCTGTTCCTCCCTCCTTCCCAGCTCTGCTCCTCCCGCAGTGGTGCAGGCAGACAGGCACTGGGGGCTCTGCTCCGTTCATCACCCGTTGTTTCTCTGCTGCTCGGGGAGAGGAGTCGTTCCCCTGCTGTGCCAGGGGTCCCTCCTGAGACACTTCTCCATGAACTTCTGCAGGGTGAGTTCATCTCACGGACAGCAGCTCTTCACAAACTGCTGCAGCTGCCTCACTCTCCCAGGGGCTCACAAGTCCTGCCAGGACCCTGCTCCAGCGTGGGCTCCTCTCTCCACGGCTTTGCAACAAAAGGGCAACAACCAACTGGGATTCAGGGGAGGAGCTGCAGGGAATGGGAACCAATAGGAAAGCGGGAGCGGGGAACATTCTAGAAATGGGGAGGAGAACAAGGATGATGTAACTTGGGTCATCAACATGTAAGGGACATGATGCCACCAGGACACACACCAGGGGACAATGTCACCACACCTGTGGGGACGCTGCCACCAGGACGCCTCCAGTGACACCCAGCATGGGCCCACATGGCCCCTGTGGGTGACACTGACCCTTGCCCTGTCCCCAGGGGCGGTTGGGATCCCCTGAGCGCAGTGGCCCTGGGACACCCTGGTGGCTGTCACTCTCTCCTGGGCCACTTGTCACCAGCTGAACAGGTTCCCATCCTGCTCTGGTGGGTGGTGACATTCGGCTGGGACACCACAATGGTGGCAGGGGGGACGTGGTGGCAGGAACTGCATCAGGCAGGGCTATGGCTGAGATGAAGGTGCTGGTGGCACTGTGGTGGCACAGGTGGTGGCCTTGATGCTGTCCCAGTTCATGTCCCCATCCATGCTCATGTCCTCCCATGTCACAATCCATGGCTGTGTCCCCCCATGTCCCTGTCCATGGCCACTTCCAACTCAGGTCCCCACCCAGGGCTGTGTCCCCACGTGTGCCCATCCAAGCCTTAGTTCAATGTCTTGATTTTTACCCCAATTTCAGGGCTTTCAAAGGTATGAACAGAAACCTTTGTGTTTGAAGGCAAAACCAAAAGGATTTATGTGTCCCTGCCAGAAGAGCATCCACGTACTTGGGTGGGTGGGAAGAACCTTTTTTGGAGGGGTTTCCACCCCACTGTCTCCAAAATCATGGGTTTTGCCCCAGTCTGACCCGATTTGGTTGTAGAAGATGCCTGTGGGGCAGAGAGAATTAAAATGATGGATTTGTATTGGAGAAGACCTCCAAGGCCATCCAGTGTTACTTGATGCCACCAGGAAGATGCAAGAAGTGAGATTTTTCTGGGGTCAGAAGTCGACAAATCTGCTCCATGTCGCTATAGGACATGAAACAACACGAGCGCACAAACCACTGTTCTCAAGGTGAAAAAGAGGAAGTTTATTTCCAGATTCCAACATTTATAGTTTTCCAAAAGTGACAGTGGATTGGAGGGTGACAGTGCCACCCTCCAATGACACTGGACAAACCAACAGTCCATCAAATTTCTTCTCCTCCATAAAAGAATGCAAAACAATAAGTTATTTACAGGAAGTGTGTGAGAGTTTGCTACAAGAATGTAAACATCAGAAGGCTTAGAAAAATCTTCAAAAGTCAGGGTGACAGCTCTCCACAATGGATTTCTGATGTTGGTCTGTGGGTGTGTCCAGGTGCTCACGGGGAGCCAGGAGCCAGCCAGGTGTCTTCAGAGGGGAGTGGGATACAAAAGATTGACTTAGGGAAAACCCCAATGGGGATAACTTCAGCGTGGGGCCCCGGCCCCTGAGCCAATCACTCGACGCTCTAGCTGAAAGTTTCTAGAGAGTTCTAGAGAGAAGGGTGGGAGCGCCGAGTGATGGACAGGGCACCGGGGAGGGATTTGAGAAAGGGTACATTAATCTCCAAGGCAACTGGGGAGGAGTTGGGATAACTGGCAGTAAAGGAGGAAAGGGAGAACCAGGGCAGAACCATTGCATGATAGGGGGAACAGAACAGTCCAACTTACACAGACAACACAACAGCTGGATGCGTTGGTGTTGGGTCAAGGCTGACCTCTGGGAGAAGCTCTTCCCACACCAGGCACACTCATAGGGCCTCTCCCCGCTGTGGATGCGCTGGTGGGCACTCAGGTGGGCGCTCGTCCTGAAGCTCTTCCCACACTCCCCACACTCGTAGGGCCATTCCCCCGTGTGGCTCCTCTGGTGGGCAGTCACTTCATAGCTGGTCTTGAAGCTCTTCCCACACCTGGGCCATTCGAAGGGCCTCTCCCCGGAGTGGATGAGCTGGTGCCTGAGGAGGCTGCACTTGTCTCTGAAGCCCTTCCCGCAGTCAGGGCAGTGGAAGGGCCTCTCCTCTGTGTGAGTGCGCTGGTGATGGAGGAGATTGGAGCTGATCTGAAACCTCTTGCTGCATTCATCACACTCGTAGGGCCGTTCCCCGTGTGGCTTCTCTGGTGGAAAATCAGGCTGGATTTGGCTCTGAAGCTCTTCCCACACTCAGGAGATCCATAGGGCCTCTCCCGGTGTGGACGCGCTGGTGGTGGATCAGGTTGGAGTTGTGGCTGAAGCTCTTCCCACACTGCCCACACTCATAGGGCCTCTCCCTGGTGTGGATTCCCATGTGGGAGTTCAGGCGGGAGCTCTACCTGAAGCTCTTCCCACACTGCCCACACTCATAGGGCTGTTCCTCTGTGTGGATTCTCCAATGGTTGATCAGGGATGATCTCCACCTGAAGCTCTTCCCACATTCTGAGCACTTGTGGGGCTTCTCCCCATCCTGAAGCTGCTCAGGGACCCCCAACTCCGACCTGTGGTCACCTTCTGGACCCAAGGTGGGTCTTTCCTCCTCGGATCCCCGTGATCTGCGTTTGCAGCCCCTCCTTGTGAGGGATCTCCAGGACTTTTCCTCCCCGTTGGATTCCTGTGCCCTGGAGCAACTCCAAACGGCCTCAGCCACCAGGTTCTGCTGTGGGGATTTGTCCTCCCTGCTCTCCATGCTCAGCTCCTTCCCTGGGGGAGGAAGGACAAGGAGAGGATGGGATTTGCCTCCGTGCCACAGGGAAGGGGAAGGAGATCCCCCCAGTGCATCCCTGGCTGGACAGCATCAGCAGTGGGGCTGTCCTGCAGCCGGGGGCCGTGCTGGGCTGGGAGATGGAGCAGGAGAGAGGGGGAAAGGGGCACTGACTTCCTCCTCACCTGCCTGGGTGTCCTGGGGCATCTTCTTCCTCCTCGCAGCCTCCTCCTCCACCTGGCCAAGGTTTGGGAATGGGAAATCCTGGTTTGGGGGGCAAAACAAGGGCTGAGCGTGTCGGGTTTGATGGTCCCGGTGCCCAAGTGCAGCTGGAGAAGTCAGCGCCCCTTTCAGCCTCGGGGGGCCCGGACCCCGCTCATCCCCAGCCTCCCCCACCCCTCCAGGCTGCCGAGGGTCCCTCTGCACCGAGATTGCCCCCTCCGCCATGGATTTGGGGCGACTCCCCCTCCCCGCTCACCTGCGGCTTCCGGAGGGGGCGGAACCGGGGCAGCCGCGGCCCGAGCGGGGGAACCGCGTGGGGTTGGTGCGGCGGCTCCTCCTCCCGCTGCTCCTCTTCCTCCTCCTCTGGCCCTTCTCTTCCTCTTCTTCCCGCTCCTCTCTCTCTCTTTCCCTTTCCTTTTCCTCCTCCTCTGTCCCTCCTCTCCCTCCCGCTCCTCCTCCGCTCCCAGCCCGGCCCGGGTAGTGCCGGCACCCAAAAGCAGCCGCGCTTTGCCCTGGGGGGGTTCCAAAGCGGCCCCGCCACGCCCGGCACTGGGAGCAATACTGGGAGCACTGGGAACGATGGTGAGAGCAGCGGGCGCGAACTGGCAGTGCTCTCTCTGCCGGTCCCGCTCTTACTGGGAGCACTGGGAGGGAACTGGGAGCAAACAGCGCCCGGATGCGGCTGCAGCCGGCGGGGGCGGGGCCGAAGCTGAGGGCGTGGTTATGCAAATCCAGGAGCGATTGCGCGCTGGGATTGGTGGGTGGGAGCAGCGCGGGGTTTGCGCGGTCACGTGAGGGCCGAGGGGAGCCGGAGCGATGGCGGCGGCGTCCGGGGAGAGGGGACAGGGAATGGGAATGAGGACAGGGAATGGGGAATGGGGACAGGGAATAGGGAATGGAATGAGGACAGGGAATGGGAATGGGAATGGGGACCGGGAATGGGGAACGGGGAATGGGGACAGGGAATGGGAATGAGGAATGGGAATGGGGACAGGGACAGGGAATGGGAATGGGGACAGGGAATGGGAATGAGGAATGGGAATGGGGGATGGGGACAGGGAATGGGGTCCATACTGGGAATGGAGCAGGACGGGACTGGGAGTGGGGTGACACGGGAATGGGCGGAGGAAAGGGGAGTGACAGCAGGGAGGGGGGTATCCACTACAGGGGACACCAGGAAGCGGGACAAGGGGACACAGGGACAGTTCCAGGCCGGGAGGTCCTTGATCAGCAGCCCCAGAATCTCCACCAGCATCTTCCAAAGCACCCGGAGCCGCTCGGCCTCGTGTCCCCAAAGCCCTGAGCAACCCCCAAGTCCTTCCCAGGAACTCTCAGCTCCCTCGGACCCAGCATCCCCCACACCTCTGGAACAGTCCCCCACTTCTCTAGCCCCATCTTAGTTCAACATCTTTATTTTTACCCAGGTTTTGAGTGTTTTGAAAGAATGAGGAAATGTGAAAAGAAGACCCAGGCCATGAGGAGCCAGGAGGATGTGGAGCCCCCAGCCAGGTGTCTTCACACCAGGAATCACCGGCACCACGGATCACCGGGGCTCTGCGCACCGGTGTCACTGGGGATCATCCAGCGCGGATCCTCCCGTGGGGATGGAGCTGGAGCAGCGCACGGAGCTCTTCCCACACTGGGGGCACTGGCAGGGCTTCCCTCAGTGCTGGCTGCGTTGGTGTTGGGTCAAGGCTGACCTCTGGGAGAAGCTCTTCCCACACCTGGTACACTTGTAGGGGCTGTGACATCCCCAGGAACAGGGCTGGGATGGGCTCTGGTGCCTGGGACATCCCCAGCAGCAGCGGGGCTGGGATGGGCTCTGGTGCCTGGGACATCCCCAGCAGCAGCGGGGCTGGGATGGGCTCTGGTGCCTGGGACATCCCCAGCAGCAGCGGGGCTGGGATGGGCTCTGGTGCCTGGGAAATCCCCAGCAGCAGCAGGGCTGGGATGGGCTCTGGTGCCTGGGACATCCCCAGCAGCAGCAGGGCTGGCTGTGATGCTCTCCAGTGCCTGGGCCATGCCCAGGGGTGCTGCCCAGGAAAGGAAAGGAAAGGAAAGGAAAGGAAAGGGGAAAGGAAAGGGGAAAGGAAAGGGGAAAGGAAAGGGGAAAGGAAAGGGGAAAGGAAAGGGGAAAGGAAAGGAAGTAAAAAGAAAAGAGAAACATGTAGCCATTTGGCCCTGCCTGGATGCCAGGCACCCACCAAAGCTGCTCTCTCACTCCCCTCCAGAGATGGACAGGAGGAAAAACAGAATGAAGGCTTCATGGCTTGAGTTAAGGACTGGGACAGATCATTCAGCAAATGCCATCATAGGCAAAACATTTTTGAAATTACAGGTATTAATTGAATTTATTTCTATCCAGATCAGGGCAGGATAGTGAGAAGTAAAATAAAGCTTCACAAACACCTTCTGCCTGTTCCTCCCTCCTTCCCAGCTCTGCTCCTCCCGCAGTGGTGCAGGCAGACAGGCACTGGGGGCTCTGCTCCGTTCATCACCCGTTGTTTCTCTGCTGCTCGGGGAGAGGAGTCGTTCCCCTGCTGTGCCAGGGGTCCCTCCTGAGACACTTCTCCATGAACTTCTGCAGGGTGAGTTCATCTCACGGACAGCAGCTCTTCACAAACTGCTGCAGCTGCCTCACTCTCCCAGGGGCTCACAAGTCCTGCCAGGACCCTGCTCCAGCGTGGGCTCCTCTCTCCACGGCTTTGCAGGTCCCTGCTGGGTCCCTGCTCCAGCACAGGTTTCTCATGGGGTCCCAGCTCCTGCTCAGGCACCCCCTGCTCCAGCACGGGCTCCTCCAGGCGCTGCAGGTGCATCTCTGCTCTCCGGGCCCTCCATGGGCTGCAGGGGCCCAGCTGCCTCCCCAGGGGCTGCCCAGGGAATCTCAGGGCAATCAGCTCCAGCCCCTGGAGCAGCTCCTGCCCCTCCTCCTGCCCTGCCCTGGGGTGTGCAGAGTTGTTCCTCTCACCGGTTCTCACCCTGCTCTTCCCTGCTCACAGTTACACCTACACCATCACCCATTTTCCTAAATCTCTTGCCCCAAAGGTGTTACCACCATTTCCAACTGGCCCAGCCTTGGCCAGCGGCCGGTGCATCCTGGAGCTGGCTGGAATTCACTCTGTGGGACACAGAGGAGCAGCTGCTTCCAGCAGCCTCTCACAGAAGGTGCTCCTTGAGCTCCCCCTTACCAAAACCTGGCCATGCAAACCAAGTATAAGCATGGTAGGGTTTTTATTACCATTATTAATTCTTCTTTTTGCTATTGTCACTATTATTGCTATTAAGTTATTATTTTTATGGCTACTAATATTTTTAGTATTTTTGACTCTATAAATAGTGGCTATAGTAGAACTCGAAAGAAAAGTTCTTAATTGCAAGTAGAAGTTATAATTTTGTCAGCCTCTTGCCCTGCCCTGTTCTGTGTCATTGCTGTGTGTGAAGCTGCTGCTGCCAGGGCTCCCTATTTCCCTGGTTTGGGAAATTCCACGGCATTGCTCACATGTCAGAAAGAGAGGCCTCGTTCCAATCAAATGCATTGCCTGAGCTCTTCTAGTCCCAGTGCTGGAAGCTTGTTTTCTAAGGTTGTTGACTTTCTCAGCTTCTGTTAACATTTGTGATTTTATAACAGAATGTTCTGAGATGTGATTTTGCAAGATTCTCTAATCAGATTTCAGCTTTGCTCTTGGATTCCTTGATGGTGTGTGAGAGCTGAAGGCAGCAGTTTGTGTGGGAAGCCTTCAGCGGGAGCTGGGATTGCCTCAGCAGCAGCTGGCTGTGCCCGTGTGAGCAGAGACACCAGAGATGCCATGAACGGAATGTTGTGCCCGGCTGGGAGGCCGCAGTGCCCGGCTGGAGGAAGCTTCGCTGGGAGCTGCAGGTTGTGCCGGGGCCGGGCAGTGGCCGGAGCGATGGACACTGACCCTGGGCCGGGCAGGGGCTCGGGGCCCTGCGGCGCCGGGCGCTCGGTGCCCGCTCAGAGCGGGGCTGTGCGGGAGCCGGAGCAGCGAGAGAGCCCAGGCCGAGCATCAGCCCCGGGGCGGGCACGGCTGGGAGGGGGCCCAGCCCGGGGTCCCGCAGAGCCTCCCTGCTCCAGAGCCGCAGCTGAGGCAGCACCGGGGCAGCACCGGCAGCTTTGGGGCACGGAGGAGCCGCGGGCGGGCGTTCCAAGGGCTCCTTCAGGGCAGGATTTTGTCCCGGTGCGGGGCAATTCCCGGGGCTGGGCGGGCTGGGGCCGCTGCCGAGCGCCGCCGCCTTTGCCCGGAGCCCCCGGGCAGAGCTCTCTGCTCGGGGCTCTGAGAAACACGTTCACTCTCCTGTGAAAATTCAAAGAGTTTAATAAAGGACAAGAGGAGACAAGGACCATGGAGCAAAGGTTATTACGGCCGGGTGCAACTTGGCACTGAACCAAGACCACCCTGTTATCTTCGGGATATCCCTTAAATACCTTTTCCTTCCATCAGCCTGTTGCATATTCATAGACCCTCATGCATAGTAAACTTTTTTCCCAAACTGGTTTCCATATTCCAAGAACTGTTTAGTGTGGCTCCTCCTCGGTTCCACCTTTTTAGAGCACGTGTATTCCTTGGTTGTGGTTTTGGTCCTTTTTTATCATCATCTTCAGTTTTGGCCGCTGCCCACATTGCCTTCAGACGGTGAGTGCTGATGGCTGGCACATCTGTACCAGGTGTCTTCATCCCATGTTCATTGGATGTTATCCCAGCCAAGCAGGCATTGTAACACAAGCACACTTATATCAGCTATTTCACTGTTATGTCTAAGCTTATAATTAACTACAGAAATCAAAACTGTATCTTTATAACAAAGTTATTTTAAGGCCACCCATATAAAATCCATGTTAACATTTGCACAAAGCCAATATTGCAATATGTATCTACACCAGGGCCAAGGGCCGGGCGCCCCTCGGCGGCTCCGGCCCGGCAGAATTTTGGGGGTCCCGGTGTTGGTGCCGGCAGAGCCCCAGTGCTGGGCCGGGGTGCGTGGGACCCTCCCTGGGGGGGTTGGGCTGCCTGGGGCAGGCGCTGCATCCTCAGCCCGGAGCCACGGGGGGATTGCCCGGGACTGGCGTGCTGGGGGCTGGGAGAGCGGAGAGGGCGGCACCGCAGCTGGGGGAGCCTCTGCAGCCTGCGGGGTCGGACATCCCCATAAGGGGGACCCGGGAGCCCAGACGGGGAGCCCGGATAGGGGGAACCCCGGCAGCCTGGAGATGTTGGGACCATGGACGAGGGAGACCCTTGGGTACCCTGGGCCCTGAAACGGGGACCCCGCACAGGCGGCACCCCTGGAGCCCCTCTGACACCCACCTGGGGAGCCCAGGGAGGGAACCTTTGGGATTGCCAGGAGCGTTTTGATGGATCTCGGGGCCTTATCTATTGAACAGAGTGGTTTGGGGTGTGGGGGGCAGCAGGGATCTGTGGGGTGGTTTGATGGAGCTGGAGTGGCTGTGGGGCTGGGAGGGGGTTTTAGGGCAGCCATGACCCCCAGACCCCCAGAGCTGCCCCCAGACCCAGCCCACAAGGTGCTGCTGGGGGACAGGGGCTCCATGTAGGGGTTTGTCTTCCTGGTACCATGGGAGTGAGGGGGGATCCCCAGGGGCCATGTGTGACCCCCCCATGCCGGTGTCACCCCCTTGTCCCTCCCCTCAGGGCTCCTGCCCCAGCTCCTGCTCCCCCAGAGGGAATTTGGGGAGGGGGCAGAGGGGGTGAGGAGCCCCTGCTGGAGGATGACCCTGGCCCAGCCCCTTTGTTCAGCACCAAGCTGGGCTCGGGGCTGCAGGAGGAAGAGGCCAATGGAAAGCAGATCCTGCAGGTGGGACAGTGCTTGGGTCAGGGCAAGGTCCTGCCCTGCACACCTGGCTCAGGTGTGACCCTACCCCAGCAAGGGAGTGGGACATTCCCATCCCCACGGATCAGGGCTGGGAGCAGCACTTGGAGCAGGGACATGGAAATACTGGGAGCAGCTGGGAGCACACTGAGAGGGTGAATTATCCTCCCCTGCCCTTCTCAGGCCGCCCTGCCAGCTGAGAAATGCTCCTTGGGCCTCGGCCTTGGCCAACAGCCCCTGGGCTCAGCTCCTCTGCAGCTCATCACAAACACTGTCTCCTCCAGGCACTGCTGCTGCCCAACCAGCTCCTGGTTCCTTTAGCAGCAGCCCTGGGGACTGGTTTTGTTCCCTCAGTGGCACAAGATCCCTGTTCTCACCCTGCCAAAGAAAGCTGTTGGTGCCCAGTGTGGCCAGGATGAGTCATTGCTGGGACTGAAGCCCCTCTCTTGGGGCCCTGCAAACAGCGCTCCAAAAGGAGCCCTTGGAGCTCTCCTGGGCCAGCGACTCCCTCTGAGCAGGGCCTCTCCCAGCCGGGAACTCTCCCGTTTGCTGCACTCGGGGATCCTGAACAAGCACAGAGCCTGGGCCCATCCCTCCACTCCTCCAGGCTCAACCCTTTGCCAGCTGGGGAGATGCCAAAGCATCAGCAGGGAGCATTCCCTGCCCTCAGGGGAATTGCTCACAGGTGCCTTGCACTGACTCTTTGTGTCTGTGTGCACACAGGAGTGCCTGTGCTGGGGAAATGTGGCAGAAATGCTGCTCTCTGAGGGCTTGGAGTGCCTTGGATAGCTGAGTCAGTCAGGCCTGTAGGGAAGGTTAAATCACAAGGTCTAAGTGAAGTTACCTGCTGCCAAGAGTTGTTCTTAGTTGCTAAGTTGTTACCTTTAATATAAGTTATAAGCTAAGTTAAATACTGTAAAGTGTTATTACTCTGTTAAATTGCAAAGTCATAGGTTTAAGTTAGGTTAAATGCTGCTACGCTCGGCTCTTGTGCAAATTTGTGAAGTTGAAAGTATCAGTATAGGTTAAGGTATAAGTTAAGTCCTGTTAAGTTTGAGCTCTGTTAAGCTTTTAGGCCGTATTCCTTTTATCCTTGCCTTCACTGTCCTTGTGTCACACACACACACAGAGGGACAGTTCTCGGTTCATTTCTGGTTTGATTGCCTGGATTCTGTTTGGTTTTGTTGTTGCTTTGTTTCCCTGGTGTGCCTGAAGTGTCCAGTCAGGAGCAGAGTGACTCTTGCCAAGGAACTTTGTGCTGCTGTCCCTTAAGATTAAATCTGGTTTTTGCTGCTCCCTTGCTGGGGATTTTTTCAGCGCTCTCAAGGCCTCGTTGGTAGCAGGGTGAAGGAGCCCTGGCCCAGGCTCTGGCCCTGGGGGACACGGGGACGCTGCCGGGGGGTCCCTGTCCCCCTGTGCCACCCCCAGGGCCCCGGCCCCCCATCCCCGTGTCAGGCTCTGGGGTTGATCTCGTGGAACATCCTCTGGGGGAGGCTGCGGGGCTGGGGGGACCTGGGGGGACGGGGACCCCGCTGTGCACGAGCAGGGTTGGACTGCTCTGGGGGGAACTGTGAGGGGGCCGGGGCAGAGTGACCTCCCCAGGGACCTCACACAGCCCCTGTGACGTCACACTGCCCCTGTGACGTCACACTGCCCCTGTGATGTCACACAGCCCCTGTGATTTCACACTGTCCCTGTGATGTCTCAGAGCCAACTCTATATCACCTTGTGATGTCATACAGCAGTGCTGTGACATCACAGAAGACTGATGTCACAAAGTCATCCTGTCATGTCACAATCTGTTTTGTGATGTCACAGCCTGCTCTATGATGTTACCCAGCCACCAGGTGATGTCACAACCCACTCTCTGATGCCATTCAGCCACCCTCTATGATGGCAGACTCTGCTCTATGGCCTCATATCCTGGTCTATGATGTCACAGCCAGCTCTGTGACGTCACAGCCCGTTCTGTGATGTCACCATCCCCTCAGTGATGTCACAAAACACTCAAGAACTCAGTTCTATTGAAACACTGAAGTTTCTTGTACTTTGAAGAGATCCCTGTCAGGGACACAGATGAGAAAGTGTTCCCAGGTTCCAGCTAGAGCAGAACACTGCAGGCAGTGATGCCAGGTGGGGACAAGCAAGGCAAAGGTGTCTCTGGTGCTGAGCACACCTGGATGTGTTTGAGGAATGCAAAGGGCCAAGGCCTGAGCCCCAGGGCCTGGCCAGGCAGATCCTGTCCCTCCCTCCTTGCTCAGGGCTCTTCCCGGGATGGGCACTGGCATGTGGGGATGTGCAATGCCAGGGGCAGGAGCGTGGGGCGGCCCCTGCCAGGCTGCTGAGCAGGGACAAGGAGGCAATGAGGCCCCAGGCCTGCAAGGGTCACTTGTCCCCTCCTGGCCCCAGGCCCAGCAGCCATGGCCAAAGTGCTGCCCATGTTGGCTCTGTCAGGGCTGTCTTGCAGCTGCTGCCCATCCCTGTGCCCTGTGCAGCCCAGGCTGTCCCACGGTGTCCCTGCCCTGCGCCTCTGTCCCTGCAGGCTGTCGGCATCCCCCGGCTGCCCCCCCTGGCTGGGCCCTTCCTTTGCTGACAGCTCTGCCTGGCCACTGCATGGTGTTTGCAGGGATTGAGCAATTAGGTCAAAGCTGTATCGCACTGTCTGTAAGGGGAGGAGTTCCTTAATAAGTACAGTAGGATATGATATAATATAGTAGAATAAAGCCATGGATCAGCCTTCTGCAATCATGGAGACAATGCTAATTATTACCTGGCTGGGAGCCTGCAACAACAGGCAAACACTGCAGTACTGATAAACAGAGGTACAGCCAGGGGAGGGAGGCAGGTGGAAAAGGCTTTGTGCTGTCCCTGCTCTGAGGGGATGCTCAGCACGGCCTGAAGGTCTGCACATAGGAGAAAACAACAATGAACACAGAACAGCCAAATGATAAACAGGCACCAACAGCAAGAAGCCCAAGTTCCCTGGGCTTGGAAGTTTGAGGATCTGGGGGATTTCACAGAAGAACTGGCCCAGGGCATTGCCATGGCACAGGGGCAGGGAAAATGTATTGGCCATGTGCAGCAGAGCAGTGAGAAAGCCCCTGGCCCAGGCAGCTGCTGCCATGTGGGCACAAGCTCTGCTGCCCAGCAGGGTCCCGTGGTGCAGGGCTTTGCAGATGGACACGTAGCAGTCGGAGCACGTGAGGGTCAGGAATGAAAGCTCTGCTGTGATAAAGAATAAAAAGTCCTGTGCAGCACATCCTGTGTAGGAGATGGTGCTGGAGTCCCAGAGGGAATTGTGCATGGCTCTGGGCACAGTGGTGCAGATGGAGCCCAGGTCAGTGAGGGCCAGGCTGAGCAGCAAGAAGAACATGGGCGTGTGCAGGTGGTGGCCGCAGGCTACGGCGCTGATGATGAGGCCGTTGCCCAGGAGGGCAGCCAGGGAGATGCCCAGCAAGAGGCAGAAGTGCAGGAGCTGCAGCTGCCGCGTGTCTGCCAATGCCAGCAGGAGGAAGTGGCTGATGCAGCTGCTGTTGGACATTTGCTGTGGCTGCACATGGGCACCTGTTCATGGAGAAAAGGACAGTGAAGGGTTAGAGGAGATACCTGTAACCAAAATCAAAGCCACGTCCCACACACCCTCCTTTGTAACACACATGGACATGCTCTTGTGTTTCAGAGTTCTGATGTTTTCTTTTTAAGCTCCTTCCATGGACTTCCTGGTACTCTTGGATATCAGAAACCCTGAGCATTTCTGCTGCCCTCTGGTAGAACAGAGTGATTTCCCTGAGGCAAGATAATGAGTGGAGACTGGGGGCAGATGATCTGTCACTTCATTCTGTTTGCAGTTCCTCTGGGCTTTCACTTTTCTCAGCTGGAGGATGTTCACACTCCCACGTTCCTCTTACAAACGCCCAGGTACTGTGAGAGCAGATGGATCCAGCAGAGCCCAGCTCCACTTTTGTAGCCAAGGATTCACGTTGCTCATTCCACCAACCCAGCAGCATTTTCAGGGTCACAACACCTCTGCCTTTGCCCATGGATCTTATCACTCAGAGATGCTCTAGGACAGGTTTGCACGCTGGGGTGAAGCTCCCAGCCTGGACTGAAATCTCAGAGGGACTTGCAAGTGTCCTTCTGCTGGCATTGGCTGAAGGGAGATGCAGCTCCTTCCCTGGCTGCCCTGACAGCATTGCCCAGAGCCGGGCACTGGGGACAGCGTCACCCTGAGCCAGCTGTGCCCCCTCCAGAGCCCCCAGGGCCGGGCAGCTGCTCCCAGCCCTGTGCTCTGCAGAGGGACCTGGGCCCGGGGCTGCAGAGCTGCCCCACGGCTCTGCTGCAGCTCTGCCTGCACAGGAGGGGCTGCACGCCTTGGAGCCCCTGCCCTGAGGGCAGAGGCTTGGCTGGGGCACAGGAGGGAGGGGGCTTGTTCAGAGGGAGGGGCTGCACTGCTGGGGATCCTGTGCACATCTCTCAACTCTCCCTGCCACAGCATTGCTGGGTTTTCTTTTCTCTCCTTCCCTGATCTTCTCTCTGCCTCCTGGAGATTTTCCTCCTGCAGGTGTTTCCCTGTGCCTGATCTCTCTGTGCCAGCACTTACAGAGCCCAAAGCTCTGTGCACTCTCCTTGGCCTGACAGAACCCTGCCTGTTTGCAAGGCACTGGGGGCAGCTTCTCTTTGCAGCTTGGATTAAGGACAGCTCAGACTGAGCCTGATGGCTCCAGTAAAGCTGCTGCTGCTGCTGTCCATGGGCAGAGTGGCTGAAGGCACATTAGGGATCTCCTGTGAACCTGCTGGTCACTAGAAGGAACAGTTTGGTGGTCTCAGGCACCACTTGCCAAAATTCATAACTAATAATTCATAATCATCCTTTAATAATTATCCCCCTTCCCTGCCACTCTCCAGTAGTAGGAATCTGAAGACAAAGTCTTAGGAAATTGCCTCATTTCAATCAAAATCCTTGTCTTGGAAATATTCTGAGACTGATCAGCATGTGAGAGCTTCATGAGCATTTCAGCTCCCCTGCAGCAGAAATACTCAGAGATGCACTCCCAGAGTCTGCAGGCATTGGGATGTTGCAGCTTTAGGAGATCAGTGCAGGAGCTGCAGCTGCATTGTCCTGCAGCCAGAGGTTACTGTGCCAAGGGCTGGCAGTGATTGTGCCCCAGGCACTTCCCAGCCCCTTCCCAGCCCTGCCTGATTGAAGCTCTCTGTGCCTCTGTGCTATGCCCGGGCTGGCTGCAGGCAGTGCCCCAGCCCTGCTGGGCTGTGCACAGGAGCTGCTCCTGCCCAGAGCTGTCTCTCTGCAGCTCTGCTGCCCTTGCCAGGAGCTGCCTCTGGGCCAGGAGCCTGGCCCAGCTCAGCAGCACAGACACAGCACAAGGACTTTAGGAGCCTCTGGGCCTTTGTGCTGAGGCCCTGAACATCAGTCCCTGAGAGGGAGCTGAAGAAGCCTCTCCAGATCTCCAAGTCGCAATCCAACTCCAAAGTTTCTTGGACTTGTAGTGGCTCCCACTGAGGGACACGACAGGGAAAGTGTCCCCAGGCCCCAGGCAGAGCAGAGAACTGGAGGCACTGATGGCAGCTGGGGACAAAGAGAAGCCAAGTCTTGGTGCCCTGGGGCACAGCAGGGTCTGTGCCAGCAAGGGCTGGGAGGAGACACCTTGTGCTGAGGCCCTGGGGCCTCCTGGCCCAGCCCCAGCCAGGCTGGGCACTGTCAGCCCCTTGTCCTGCCCTCTGCATCCCCCCCTGGCCCACATCCCAGGGGCCTCAAGGATCTGCTGCAAGGAGTCCCTGGGGAGCCTTGCTCAGCAATGGCCCTGGCGGCTCCTGAATGCTCCCTGCAGGGGCTGCAGGTTTTTCAAAGGACTTGGGGTTTTGCTTTGGCCTTGCAGTCTCTGAGAGCTTTGTGCAATCATGGCCTCCAATTACCTGCTGTAATTAGTCCCTGCAGAGGCTTTGTCAGTAACACCACTCAGTGGGGCTCATGAATGCTTCAAGGTACTTCAGTTCTTTTAAGGTACTTGGTGTTTCCCTTTGGATCCAGACTCTGGGAGAGCTTTGTGCAATCATGGCCCCAATTATCTGCGTTAATGAGTCCCTGGAGAGCTTTGTACTGACACTCAGTGGGGCTCATTCATGCTCTGAGACACTCAAGGTGTTGAAGGTACTTTGGATTTTCCTTTCCACACTGAGTGTCTGAGAGGTTTTTGTGCCATCCTGGCCACCAATTCTCTCCTCCAAGGAGTCCATGAGGAGCCTGTGTTGGACAGGGACCTCAGTGGGAGCCATGAATGCCTGGAGACACTTTGGGTGTTTCCTCTGACTCTGACTCTGACTCCAGGCAAGGTTTGTGCAATCTCCTCCCAGGCCCTGAGGTTCAAGGGCTCAGCTCCAAATGCACAGTGAGGCTCATGAGGATCAAGCAAGTCCTGACAAACCATGGCTCTGCCTTGATTTCCCTCTGCTCCAGTGCAGTTCATTAGGAGGGTTATGGAGAAATAGTTATGGAGAAATAGCTCAAAGAGCTTCTAGGAAATATGTATTCCTATTTTAAAGGGTGTCTTTTATTGCTGTTCCCATTACACAAGAAGTGATTGCAGCATTCCAGGTCTGATATTGATGCAGGGACTGTCCTAAGGAGGTCTGGCCTGCTCAGAGAAGCTGTGCCTTGAGCTCTGAGCCAGTGTGGACAACCTTGCTCCACATTCCCCAAGCCCATGGGGTCTCTCCTCACTCACCTGGGAGCTGTTTGCTTGGAGAAGTGGCTGCACTCAGGCAAAGAGGGATTTTCCTTCTTTGAGTTTTGAAGCCATCTAAAACTCCTGAGTTTCCCCATTGCAAACAGACATCCTCCTCAAGTGTGTGCCAAGCCCAGGGTGCCACCAAGAGCACTCCAGCCCTGGCCTGGGCCAGCTGTGAGGGTGGATCATCATCCCAACAGGCAGTGGGCCATTGCAAGGGGCTGCTGCCATGGACACTGCAGGGACCCCAGTGCTGGGTTTGGGTGCCATGGCAACCACCATCAGTTCAGGTTTCCTTGGAAAGCAGCCCAAGGAGCCATTTCTGCAGCCAGGTTCCATGGCCCCTTGCCTGCAGAGCTGCTGCTGCCCTGGGCTGCCATGGCAACCCTGAGGACAAAGCGGTGCCAGGGCTGTTCCAGGTACAATTGCAGTGACACTGGTTGGTGCCACCAGGTGCCATGGCAACGGCCACGGGGACCCGTTCCTTGGTTTGGTGCCATGGCAAGCAATGCCCGAAGCCGTTGTGATGGTTGGTGGCCATGGAAAGCTGCCCTGGGCCCCTTGCTCAGGGCTGGTGTCAGTGCCCAGAGCCAGAGGGGATCCCTTGCTGGGGGCTGTGCCATGGCCACCTGCCCTGTGCCGCGCTGGCCGCTCGGGCACCAGGAACCAGCAGCCAAGGGCACTGCCAGGGCCAAAGGCCAGGTCAGCCAGACAGAAAGGGGCAGGGCTGGGCACTGTTTCCATGGCAACCGGCACTGGGGGGGGACACCTGGGTCACCTGGCCTGGCAGCTGCCATGGAAAGCCCTGGCAGGCACTGAGGGCACAGCCCCTGGCACTGAGACACTGCTGGGCCGGGTGCTGAGCACAGCGCTGAGCACGCAGAGATGGTTTTGTTCTTGCTGAGCTGCAGCACAGCCAAGGCCTGTCCTGCCCCTCGTCCAGCCACGCTGGGGAGGGGCTGGGGCTGCGGGGGAGCTTGGCAGGGGACACAGCCAGGACAGGTGACCACAACTGAGCCCGGGCACAGCCCAGAGCAGAGCACATCATGCTCAGGCTATGAACGGGGGGAACAAGGAGGAAGGGGGCAATTTTGGAGGGAGGCTTTTTGCCTTCCCAGGGAACACTTAGGCAAGAGGGGGCCCTGTTTCACCGGTGGGCAGGGTCACTACCAAAGACACAGACACCAACTGAAGGAATTGTGGCATTTATATCATGCACAGCTGCAAAGAATGACAAAAGGATAAGCTCAGCAATCCATCAGAACTCATCATTACATTTTGATGACTAACCCCTTGGTCAAACACTAGAGGTGTTTGTGGCAGGCAAAGATTCTGGCTGACTATCAAGGTACACCTTACAGACATCAGTAGTACTTTGGTGACACCGTTCTTCATTCTTTTTTCTCAATCTCCTTGGAGTTAGGAACAAGAATTCTGTTGTCCATGGAGCTGGCACCTTTTTAATTCCAGAATAATGTCCCCAGGCCCTTTGCTGTTCAGCTTTACCATGTTGTCTGGGGCTAACAAGGCTTGGGGGGGCCCTTTCCCCTCTGGCTGGAAGGGGCCGGGTCCCAGTCCCTGAGGGGCACCCAGGCTCCTGGATGCAATTCCTGTGCAAGTCCCTCAGTGTCACAGCAGCCTTCCCATGGAGCCCCGTGGATCAGAGCATTTGCCAAAGGGGCCCTTGGGGCAAACAGGGAGATTTGGTCTGGCAGCATGTGTAAAACAATATCCTGTCAGATCTACTTGCTCTCACACACAATCCTTGGCTGCAGGGACACATTCCCATTGTTCCTGCCCAGCTTTCAGGACTCCGAGTTGTCTTTCCCAGGAGCTGCTCCTTCAGCTGCCTCGGGAGGGCCATTTGGCCTCCGGACCCACACTCTGGCTCCATTATTAGGACTGCTGCATCCAAACCCTTTATCTCCACAAACGGTGGTGATTGGAGCTGGAGCTCCTTTTTTCACAATCGTTCCTAAAATTGCAAAATCAATAATTGTGCTACCCTGTCACGGGGTTGAATAATCCAGTCTTGTTCACTATTGTTTCACAGAATTACTGTAATTTCTCCTGGATATTCTGCATCAATTCCTCCTGCCATGACATGAACACTTTGCAAGGCCAAGCTCCAAGTGAGCAGTTACCAAAGCAAAGTGTCCTGGAGGAATCTGAATTCCTGTTTCAGTATTGATGGCTCTCATTTGCTTTGAATTCATCCTCATTAATTCCAATGCATGAAGGCCCAGCCCTGCAGCCTCTGGGCTGGCCCTGCCAGGGGCCATCACAGCCAGAACAATTTCCCAGGCAGTCCAAGTCTCACTGCCCATGGTTGGATTTGCAAACTGGGGGCAGCCATGCACAGCCAGGGGGTTTCCATTTCCCCCGTGGGCCATTGTTCAGGGCATGGAGCACATCTGGGAGATGGGTTCTCCATGGGCAAAGGTTCCCATCTCCTCATTTTTTCAACTGCTCTTTTAACAACCCCTTCATCCGTTCAACCAATCCTGCAGCTTGTGCATAGTCTGGTACATGAAAAACCCTGCAGGCTTCATCCCTGTATTTTTCACAGCAACAGACAAAGCACTCTGCATCACAGTATCAGCAAACCCTGGGGAAAAAGCCAATTTCATCCCTTTATCCTTTTTTCATTGACTAAAATCTCACAAAGTTGACCACTGACAGTAGGGTCCTGGCCAATCCTGTTCTGTAGGGTATTTAGAGTTACATCCCTGAACAGCCAAAGCTACCAAATTAGTATTGTCAGCACTATGTCATATTATTATTATTTCATATGTAGATATACATATTGATATATATATAGACAGATAGATACAGACATATATATAATATATATCTATAAATATACAAATACATATATACATATATTAAGGTCTTATTATACAATAAATACATATAGTTATTTAGTATATTGATATTTCACTGGCACAAATGCAGCTGAGCTCAAGATTAAAACCTTCTTCTCTTGCTCCATGTGGGAGCATTCCAACAATAATTGTTCTTTCTGAAGGTGCTGTTTCCATTGGACTCTTAACAAATTCATCTTTGTCTGCCCAAACCCACAAGTTCTTTTCCTTTTCCATGTGCAGTTTTTGGATGCATTTGAAGACATCCAGGGCTGCAGCTTCTTTTACCCGACTGCCCCACTGCTCCCACGGGGCTCCCACCTCAGCCCACTCCAGAGCCAGGGAACTCCAGGGAAGGGCTTCCCATCTGGGAATTTCTGATGGCACTGATTCCTCACATTGACACTGAACAAGTGACATTTGGTTGGGATCTGGCCAGACTGGGCCAGTTTGGTTTGACCAGTGGCCAAAGTCAGCACCAAAGACACAGACTCCAACTGAAGGAATCAGTGTCATTTCCTGCAGTTCAGAGCAGCAAAGAATCACAAAAGGAGCAGCTCAGCAATGCACCCAACCATCCCCACCAAAGATTGCCTGCAGTGATTAAGAAAGATGCAGCAGCATTTACCCTCAGCCTTTCCCATCCCCCAGGTGCACACAGCAGCTGGGGAAGCTGTCACAGCCAAGGGCTGCAGAGCCACTCCTGGGCACTGGCAATTCCTGCAGGTGCCTCCAGCCCCAGCTGAGGCTCCAAGCCCGCTGGGAGAGGGCCCAGCTCTGGCAGTGCTGCATGAACAAACTGACAGCACTGCTAGTGTGGCAACATCTGCTTTCATCCTCCTCTTGGCTCCCTCCCAAAGCCTGGCCAGGCCTCAAGGAGGAGCCAAGGCAGCTGACTTTGATCCTTCAGCCCCACACAAGGCCAGATGTCAGATTTCATGGCCTGCTCTGGCTTCTAAATACACAAAGGGCCATCCATGTTTCACTAAGGAGTGGCTACATCTACCACAGTGCTAATGACCATGCATATCTCAGCAGGGAGCAGATACAAAGATAACCTTTGCTTGGAAGGTTCATCCAGAGGCCACCTTTGGCTCAGGGCCTGCTGTCCAGGCCTCACTCAGGGCTGCTGTCCAGGCCTTGGCACTTCAGGGACGTGCTTTAGTGCTGGGCTTGGCACTGCTGGCTGAGCGGCTGCACGGGGTGAGCTCAGAGGGCTTTTCCAACAGAAAGGATTCTGTGATTCCATGATGATATCCGCTGCATTCAGCTGGGGCTATTTCAGCAGCATTACTTTGCTCCAGAAGTTCCCTCTTGCCCAGCTCCTGTGGCCTGAGGCTTCAGCTCCTTCAGCTCCTGGTGCTGAGCTGCTCATGCTGAACGAGAGCACTCGGAGAGACGAATCCAGTCCATCCAATTCCTTCTGGGACACGGAGAGGGGAGGCTGTGCAAACAGGAGCATTGTTTGCTGTGGCCTCCTCTCTGCCCTTCACGCCTTTCAGCGCTTTGAAGCAGCCAAGAGCTTTCTCCAAGAGTGCAATGGAGCAGCTGTTCCTGGGCCTGGCTCTTCCCAGTCTCTGCCCTTGCCTGCTTCTGTCCCTCTTGCTGTGGCCTCTGTTCCCCCAGGGCTGGCTGGCTGCTGCCCAGGACTGTGGCACTGGCACAGATCCAGTGCTCCAGAGCCTCCTTTCTGTGCCCTTGGAGCTGCCTGGGCACAGCAGCCTTTTCCATCTGCAAGCTCCCCATGGACAGGGAGTGCCCAGCTCCGTTCCTTGCACAGCCTCCAGGAGCCCAGGGCTGCCATCTCAAGTCCCTGCTGGCACTGGGGGCTCCCAGGTGCCTCAGGCTGCTCTGACACCGCTGCACACGGGAGGGAACAGGGGCAGGGGCTGTGCTGAAAGTCAGCTCCATCTGCTGCTGCTGCTGCTGCTGCTGCTGCTGTGGGGTCATTTGTGCAGCCCTGGCCCAGAGTCAGGGATCAGATGCTGCCAGTCTCTTCCAGCCCTGGCTGCTCAGAGGTTGGGCCTTGGAGCCTCAGGTGGCCAAAGGCAGCTGCTGCTGGGCCCTCTGTGTGTGCCCGTGTTCAGCAGTGCTGCTCCATCAGTCTGTGCCCAGCAACGGGGAAAAGCCTCAGCCCTGCAGGGCCAGGAGCTGCCGGGCTCTGCCTGAGCAGCTCAGCCAGCAGGAAGGGAGCTGCTCCACACAGGAACCAGGAGAAAAGGACATTCCGTCTGAAGGACATGCTTTCTATTTAAAGGAAAAAAAGGGAAAAAGAAAAAAAACTATATAAAATGTGAAAGATGAAAACAAAACCCAAGTGTTAGTGAAAAACTTCTGTAACTTTGCATTAAGAGGTAAATGATCTTTCCAAAAAGAGAAGTCAATTATTTTCATTGTAAATGTGCTGATGGCATGGATCCATCTTACTGACCCCAGCAGCCTTTGAAAAGATTTTGGGCTTTGTTTCCAACATTGCCATTTGTAATTGTGCTCAAAGCAAGAGGAAATTGCTTTGTGCCCTTCCCGCTCCAAGCAGGACTGGGAATGGAAACTCTGTCAAAGCCCAAATCCTTTAGAAGATGCCCTTCCTTCTCAGCCTGGGAAGGAGCTGCACATTCCCTTTGAAACTGTCAGGGATTTCTTAGAGACACAAAGTGCCACTTAGGGCTTTTTGCTCTGGTTTGGCAGTGCAGAAGGGCAATTCTCCATCCATCAGCTCCAGACTGCACTGCCACAGGAACACGGCCCACTCGCCAGCTTTGGCCCACTCAGGCACTTCTAGAGGAGGAAGAAAGTGCAATTGCACAATTCCAGCCAATCAAGAAGGAAGAATGGGACAGACAAACACCCTGTGCAGATCCAGGCGTTCAGCTGGGACTGTGGAGAGTTTGGGTTCTTGCCAATTGCATGTGTGTCCCCAGCTGCAATCTCTGGGGCTGCAGCAGAGTCTCACTCAGCTGCCAAAGCAGAAAGCTCAGGCGCTGTGCTCGCAAGGGGCTCATCTGATGCAAAGCTGTCAGAGCAATGTGAGGGCAGAGCCAGCCCATCTGGGCCCAGGGCTGAGCCCAGCAGAGCCCTGGCAGAGCCCAGAGCAGCCTCAGCAGCCGCAGAGCCCGGCTGCAAGGAGAGAAAGCAGAAAGTGCCCGTCAGCTGAGGGCTCCTGTGCCCTTGTGCCAAGGCCTGCGGTGCCCAGGCCATGCTGGCTGTGCCCAGAGCTATGCCCAGAGCTGCCCATCCCTGCTGCCTTTGGCAGCAGAGCAGGAGGGCAGGACATGTGCCCAGCCTGCAGCCAGCCATGGCACATCCAGCCCTCAGCAGCTGCCCAGAGCAGGATGCTCCTGTGCTCGCTGCCATCTCCCAAAAGCTCTGATCCCACCCTGGCAAGCACACAGGGACCCACCTCACGCCAGCCACGGCTGCAAGAAAAGCTGCTCCCAAACCATGTCCTCAGCCTTCTCCAAGGCCACCGCCCATCCATGCCACAGCTGCTCCCAAGCACTTCCCCATCTGCACTGGACCACCTGGAAGGCTTCCCTTGGAAAAACAAACAACACATTCTTGAAAAGAGATTAGAGACAAAAGGGAAAACAAGAAAAACAGGAAAAACTCTTATCTCTGTCAGGGCCTTGAGGAAGGTTCAACTCCTACATGGTAGGGAAAAACCCAGCCATGGCTGAGGGAAGCCCACACTTTCTCACTTCCACCCAGCACTGCCCCCCAAAATCACGGTGATCCCAAAGCAAACAAGGGCAGTGCAGCAGCCCAGCCCTTCCTTGCCTGCAGAGCAAAGCAGCCCCTGCACAGCTTCTGGAGTCCCACCTCTGCTCCCAGCATGGGGCTTTGTTTGTGTCGGGCTGGCTGCCCCAGCCCCAGCCCCAGCCCAGGCCACGGTGGCTGCTGGGGGCTGTTGGCAGGGCCAGGAGCCCACTCCCATTTCGTACCCACCCCAGCCCATGCCCCAGCCCTGCCAAAAGCAGCTGGGCAGTGACTGAAGAATGAGTTGCATCTGCCCCAGCAAATTGGAACCTTTGCTTCCCAGCCAGGCTGAGCCATGCCCAAATCTGGCAGCATTTCCCCGGGTGGGGACTCATTTGCAAATTCCCTGTGGAGTCTGGCTTTGAAGAAGGTGCCAGAATCAAAGTCCATCACCTTCAGCCTCCAGTGGCCAGGCTGAGGAAGAGCTTGTCATCCTTGATGTCATCCTGGCTGTCTCCAGCAGCAACAGCAGCAGCAGCAGCATCCCCACCCGGTACAGCTTCTCCAGGGGCTCCTTCTCCTTCCCTGGGGGGAGACCAGGCTCTCAGGGCTCTGCCCAGGGCCCCAGCTGTCAGGGAACCAGCACAAGCAAAACCAGCTTGGAGGGCAGCCATCAGTGCTGGGCAGAGCAGCTCAGCTGCAGCACAAGGGCTGCATGTGCCCATGCCATGACCCCTATGCAGTGACACAGGAAGCACAAAAAAGTCTGGGTTCCTTTGCTTCTGATTGCCAAGGCATGTGTGGAGCTGCAACTTACCAGGGCCCTGGATCAAAGTGTGCCTGTGGCTCTCTCCCTTCTTCTACGGCCGAGGAATATCCTGCACCCAAGGATCACAGAACAGGTCTTCTAATGTCGGTCTGTCCAAGGAGTTCACAGATAAACACCACCAGATCAGATCTTTGCACTCTGGGCAGAGAAAGCAGAAACTGCCGGTCAGCCAGAGAAGGCTCCTGTCTGCTTTGCCCCACTATTGCCATGCCCAGGCCTTGCTGGATGCGCTCAGGGCTGGGCCTAAACTTTCCCATCAATTCCCTGTTTTGGAGGAGAGCAGGACATGTGCCACCTCCTCAGCAGCTGGATGCTCACAAGCCCGCTGCTGGCTCCCAGCACTGGGATTCTCCCCGTGCCCAGAGAAGAGGATCCACCTTGAGAGAGCCCTTGTGGCAGCGGGAGCTGGCCCCAGCTGAGGTTCCGGCCCCTCCTGAAAGGGTGCTCCCCGCAGACCATCTGGTGCAGCAGGATGCCCAGGGACCAGATCGTTGCTGCCTCGCCATGGTACCAGCCAAAGTCGTTCCATTCCGGGGGGCTGTAGGACGGTGTTCCTATGGAATACAGATGGAGTTCAGCAGGGGGATGCTGCTGCTCCCAGAGCCTGGCCCCAGCAACCCTGGGCCTGCGGGGGCTGCCCCAGTGGCACACAGGGTGACCACTGCCCTCTCGCCAGCACCTGGGACTTGTGAACAAACTTAGGCTTGGAAAAGAAGCCACTGGTGTCAGAAGAGGGCAGAGGAAGCCCCGGCTAAGCCTGACCATGACATGCAAAGGAAAAACCTTCTCTGTGCTGGGGAAAACATGCCCTTTTCCTCCCTGCCTGCATTGCCCCAAAAATATTAGGAAGCCAAGACAAACAGGGAGAGTGGAGCAGTGCAAGCCCTTCCTCTCGCCTGCACACCAAACTGCCTGGGGCACAGGTTCACCCCCCTCTCTGCTACCCCCATGCACGGGGGTTTTGGTCGGGCTGGCTGCCCCAGCCCAGCCCCAGTCCTGGGCAGAGTGGCTGGCAAAGGCTGCCAGCAGGGCTGGAAGATGGCTCCCCACCCAGCCCCGCTCTAAAGCAACTCAGCTGATGACTCAGTCCCCTGACTGGCAGCAAAAGGGAGAATCCCCACTGCCACAGCCAGCTTGGGCTGGGAGATGTTGGGCCATGAGATGCCGGGACCAGGAGTACACCCTACGTGGGCTCACCTGCAAAGTGAGTGTAGGCTGTCTCTTGCAGGTAGATGCCACAGCCAAAGTCAATCAGTTTGGCCTGCCCGGTGGCCAGGTCAAGCACGATGTTCTCTGGCTTGATATCCCTGTGCAGGACCCCGCAGCTGGTGCAGTGCCGCACGGCCTCCAGCACCTGGCAGAACAGCTCCCGTGCCACCTCCTCAGGCACGAACCGCCATGCCCGAATGACACGCTGCAGGTCCTGACACCGCTCTGGCCGCTCCATCACCATCATGATGTGGGTGGGCAGCTCGAACCACTCCAGCAGCTGCACCACACCAGGGAAGCCAGTGGACACCTTGGCCTGCAGCACGATCTCCAGAGGGGCCCTGCTGCCGTCGGGCTGCGGGAGGAGCACGATGCCCTCAGTGGGGCCGATGCCGTGCCAGGCCTGGGGAAGCCCTGAGCCAGCCCGGGACGCTCTGCGCCCTGCGCTGCGCCCACGCCTGCTCTCCCTCGAGGCGTCCTGGCGGCTTCCACCGTGCCGGGCCTCGGCTCATCCCCGCCCGGCAGCCCCGGCTGCTGCCGCTGGCCCCGCTCACTCACCAGCTCGCCCCAGTGCCGGACGCGGTTCCGTGGCACCCTCTTGATGGCCACCTGCAAGCCAAGGACAGCAGCGGGCTCAGCTCGCCGCCCGCCCTGCCCAGCCCCATCCTCCTCCTCCCCCTCCGCCCCCTCGTCCTGAGCCCACCGCCGGCCCCGCCGCTCACCGGGGCGCCGTCCGAGAGCCGCGTGGCCGCGAAGACGCTGCCGAATCCTCCGCGCCCCAGCAGCGAACCCAGGCGGTAGCGCTCCTGCAGGGCCTCGTGCGCCGTCCCTGCGGGCGGGACGCGGCTGTCAGCGCTCGGCCCGGGGCCAGCAACGGCCCCCGAGCGCCCCTCAGCCGCCCCGGGCCGGCCATGCCCAGGCCTTCGCTCCTCGCAACGCGGCACGGGAGGCTCGGGGCCGGCGGCCGCACTGCCGAGCGGCGGAGCTCGGGCCGGGGAAGCCGCAGCGGAGGCAGCGGCAGCGGCCGCGCCGCCTGTGTCCTCCACGGGCCTCGGGAGGAGCCGGGGCCGGGGCCGGGCTTGGGGCCGGAGCCTGCCTCGGGGCCGGGGCCAGGGCCGGGCTCGGGCCAGGCGGAGGGAAAGGGCGGCGATGCTGCCCCCGCACCAGGCACTGATGCCTGCCCAGCAGCGCCACCGCCAGTACGGCCAGAGCCGGGCGGAGGCGAGACCGCGGCGGGACGGGCGGGGCCGGGCACGGGGCAGCCCCGCCCGGGGCCGGGGGCGGGCCGGGGGCATGGCCCGGCCCGGCAGGGGGAGAGGGAGGCGGGGAGAGGAGAGGGAGGCGGGGAGAGGAGAGGGACGCCGGGCAAGGGACCCCGGGAGAAGGGTGCCCGACAGCGGGAAAGGGAGACTCAGAGACAGAAAGAGAGAAAGACCAAGAAAGAGAGAAAGACCAAGAAAGAGAGAAAGAGAAAGATTCTTATCGAGTATCTCGTTATGCTGCTTCTGCCGCTGTTGCCGCCGCTGCTGCTGCCGCCGCTGCCGCCGCTGCAACTGAAGCACCGGGGCCGTTCGTCCCCGTGTCCGTTCCCCGCTCGCCCCACGAGCCCCACGTTCAAGCCCCGCGCGCCCCGGGCACAGCCCCTGAGTCTGGCCAAACACGGGAACTTTGCAGCCTTGAGCCCATGTGCAGAGCCCTGACTCCTGCACACTGGCACAGCAATCCCCTCGCTTGCTGCTCTGCATTGGCCTGGCTGAGGGGCAAACACTGTCGGGACACCTTCCCTTGGGCTAGGATTCCTACCTGAGCCCAGCACTGCACTTACATCTCCAGTGTTGCCTTCCAGTAAAAACAGGGGAAGGAAAACTGTGTGTGCCTCATGGTATTTTAGAGTGTCTAAAAATCACTAAGCCACTGATCTTAGAGGTGCAGTGCATCTGGAATTACTGGGATGGAGAAGTAGTCCAACATGGAAAAGGGGAGCATAGAAATAAATAGAGGAAAACATCTTGGATTGTTTCTTTCATTTACATTTCCCTTCTGGAAAGCTGTTCCAGTTTTCCAGGAATCTTCTCCTGTTTGCTCTTCCCTAGAATCTCTCCTGGAGAACAAGGTCAAGCTTCTGTCCCAAGATTTGCCACCAGCTGCAGCTTCTCTTGGCTTTCCACACTGCACAGTGTCTGCAGCAGGACTTTTGCAGCAAAGCAGGACAAATGTTTGGAGAACTTTACGTGTCCTTTCTTTTCCTGGTGGGCTGGGGTGTTGTGCCACTGGTGAAGTTTCCATTGTGACTCTTTGTGCTGCTTTAGGGCAAATTTTGGGAGGAAACCTCCAAAAGGGGTCCATCTAGAAAGCAAGTTCAAGTGGCCTCTCCTCCTACTAGTTCAGAAAAAGACTTCCCTTGGGAAAAGTTAATAAAACCCCAGTTTATTTATCAAGTAAAGTATTCACAAGCATGAAAAATGAATAATATTAAATGAAACCTCTGACAGTGCTGAAGAGATGGCAAATTCAGAAAGTCCTTTTTGTGGGGTGTAGTTGGCTCACTCGGTCTCTTCTAAGTCCCTCTGGTGCTGGAGTGCAGCGTCCCAGACTTCGGTGGGCCACAGGTGTGAGGTGCTGGTGTTTTTCTGGGTTTTCAGTCCAGAACAGGTTTAAACAGTTCCAAGAAAAAGGAAAGTCACAGTCCCAGGAACTTCTCTGCCTAAGCTAGCTAAAACCAAATTGCTGGACCTGGGCTGTGAAGGCACCAGGATATTTCCAAATCTGGGCACTGGCGCTGCCAGCAAACACCAGATGTGGATGGTGCTGGAGCCAGAACCTGGAAATTTCCAACTTTTGGCTTTCTGTGCCAGCAAATCACTGGACTTGGGCTGTGCTGGCACCAGGAAGTTTTCAGATCTGGGCGCTGGCGCTGCCAGCAAACACCAGATCTGGGTGGTGTCGTTGGCAGCGACAGAAATCTGACGGATTTGGGCTCTGCTGGCACCGGGAAATTTCCAGTTCTGGGTACTGGCACAGCAAACACAAGATGTGGGCGGTGCCAGAGCCAGTAGCAGAAAGTTGCCGGGTTTTGGAATTCTGTGCCAGCAAATTGCTGCCCTTGGGCTGTGTCAGAATAGGGAAATTTCCAGATCTGGGCACTAGTGGTGCCAGCAAACACCAGTGAAACCTTCTGGTCCTCGTCCGGACCATTGGCCAGTGGTTTCCCTGAGAACCAGCTCTGGCCACTTTACAGAGAGAGACTGCTTTCATCTGCTTGTCTGGAAACAGAACTTTAATGAAGGCAAACACAACAAACAGGACAGCGTGCACAGTACACAGAGCAAAGCAGAAAAAAGCCTGGGCCCAGGGTCCTGCAGAGATATTTATACATTTATATATGGGGAGGGGTTAATGTGGGATCTGAGGGAAGGATCCAAGAGGAAGGAAGGATTATGAATATTACAATTTTTGCAGTAAAATGTAACCAATGGTAGCAAAGAGAACTCAGAACTTTCTAGTAGCAGTCTGCATAATTGAACAAGAGGATTATGGGCAGGAGCTCCTGCTGATCCCAACTAAAGAGGGTTTTCCCACGGCCTTAAGCCGAGGTCTCCTTCTTCTTTTAAACCAACCCCAACACACCAGATCTGGGAAGTGCCGGGTTTTGGCTTTCTTTGCCAGACAATTGCTGCATTTGGGTTGTGCTGGCACAGGGAAATTGCCAGATCTGGGCACTGGTGGTGCCAGCTCACCGCGGATCTGGGTGGTGCTGGTGCTATCACCAGAAAATTGCCAGGTTTTGTCTTTCTGTGCCAGCAAACTGCTGGACTTGGGCTGTGCTGCCACTGGGAAACTTCTGGATCTGAGCACTGGTAGTGCCAGCAAACACCAGATCTGGGTGGGGCCTGCACCAGGTATTTGCCTGGTTTTGGCTTTCTTTACCAGAAAATTACTCGACTCGGGCTGTGCCGGCACCGGGAAATTCCCGCATCTGGGCACTGGTGGTGCCAGCAAACACCGGATCTTGGCATTGCCAATGACGGTAGCAGGGAATTGCCAGATTTTGGCTTTCTTTGCCAGAAAACTGCTGGACTTGGCTCTGCCAGAACGGGGAAATATCCAGATGTGAGCACTGGCAGTGGCAGCAAACACCAGGTCTGGGCGCCTGTATTGGCATCAGGAAATTGCCGGATTTTGGTTTTCTGTGCCAGCAAATTGCTGGACTTGGGCTGTGCCAGCACTGGGAAATTTCCGGATCTGGGCACTTGCGCAGCAGGCACCAGATCTGGGTGGTGTGTTGTAGTGTGTTTTTATACTTTGTAATACTTTGCGATAGTTTTGATTTTGTACCCCCGTATTTTTCCCAAATGGTTCATCGCAGATGGTACCCCCCTCCCTTTCCCTGTGTAATCCTTTGCCCTTGCTGAGATCATCCCCAAATCTCCACCCTGGCTCTCTGTCAATCACTCAGCATCCCATCCCCTCCCTCTAGAAGCTTTGGTCCAGGATGTCGAGTGATCAGCCAGAGGCCAGGGGTCAGCCCCCCAAGCCTTGCCCCATACGCTGCCCTAAATGTCCATCCCCCAGTACCCATCCCTTAGGGTCACTTCTTGGTTAGTCAAATGTTCTCTACTTTGGGTTTCCACCTCCCTTTAAATGTAACCTTGGCACATCTCCCGGGCTCTCGGCAGGAGGCCCCTGAGGTGTAGGGGCTCCTTTGGGACATCTGGAATAAAACCTTGGATTAACCCCTGCTAAGAGTCGGCCCTTTATCTTCTACCGATGTCTCTGGTGTCTCTTGTGCTGCAGAGGCGACCAGCCCAGGTGCCCTCAGTACCCTCGGGGCACAGAGAGTGTCTCCCCGCTGTCGGCCGTGTCAGGGCTGCCCCCGGTGTCTGCCGACTCGGGACTGGCCCAGGGTTCCTGAGAGGCTCCCAGAGAGACAGAGACAGTGGTGCTGGTGGCAGCACCGGGAAGCTGCCGGGTTTTGGCTTTCTTTGCCAGAAAATGGCTGCATTTGGGTTGTGCAGATGTGGGCACTGGCAGTGGCAGCACACACCAGATCTTGGCGGGGAATGTGCTGGCACTGGAAAATTGCCAAATGTGACCTTTCTGTGCCAGCAAACTGCTGGAATTGTGCTGTGCAGGTATCTGAAAAATTCCAGATCTGGGCACTGGTGGTGTCAGCACAGACGAGATCGGAGTAGTGTGGGCACCAGGTATTTGCCTGGTTTTGGCTTTCTTTGCCAGCAAATTGCTGTACTTGGGCTGTGGTGGCACAGGGAAATGTTCAGATCTGGGCATGGGCGGTGCCATCAAACACCAGGTCTGGGTGGTGACAGTCTTGGCACCAGGAAATTGCTGCGTTTTGTCTTCTTTTTCCAAAAAATTGCTGCACTGAACCGATAAATGTCCAGACTGGGGTACGGGCGGTGGCAGCAAACACCAGATCTTGGCATTGCCAGTGTCAGCAGTGGGAAATTGCCAGATTTTGGCTTTCTTTACCAGAAAATTGCTGGACTTGGCTCTGCCGGAACAAGGGAATTTCCAGATCTGGGCGCTGGAGGTGGCAGCAAACACCAGATCTGGGCGGTGCCAGACCCAGTAATGTTGGAAATGAATTTGTAGAGAATTTTTAAGGTTTGATAGAAGGTTTCTATAGTATGTATGCAAGTGTCACAATCCATCCTTACGAACGGGTTTTGTGATGGTTAGTGGGTTGATCTCAGAGTGCAAAAAACACCGATATGGTACAGGGGGCTGCAGTGATAATCAGAACAAATGTACCTTTATTGAATAACCACAAGAAAATGCATTGGGGAGGAATTGGGGAAAAGGGAAAAAGAGGGAGGAAGAGAAAGGAAGGTATAAAGCTACCAAACGTAGAACGGCGAAGTCCTTTGATGTCCAGCCAATGGAGTTCACCAGGTCATGTCTGGGGAGATCTCAGGGTTGCAGTTCATCCGAACTCTTATTATACTCTTTTTGTTGATGGGGGAAGGGGTAAAACTTGAAACCGAATCAAGGGTAGTCTATTGTAATTTTGGGAGAAAAAATGGTATTTAGAGAAGGGTACACACAGTCCATGTTCTCTGCAGTGGGTGAGAGCCATTGTCTTCTTGGTCCACTGCTCACACCTGCAACATCCATCTTGCTTTGGTTAGCTTGCCTCCCCCGCACACCTCCCCCAGGTTAGGGGTCTCAGTCTCAGTCCTTGGAAAGAGTGTGGGGGGGCCTTTTCACATAGGGATTTCATGTCTCGGTCTTTGATGGAGAGGTTTCGTACATCTCAGTCTGTCTGTCATGGCCGTTGTAAGACAAGTGAGGGGTCTTCTGTGGGGGACCACCCAAAACTCAGGAGAAGTCCAGCCAGGCCGAGAGGTGGGACAACTTCCAAGGCTATTGTTGCAAAAAGGCAAGGGGGCCCTTTCTTCCTTTCATTGGGTTCAGTGTAGCATACAGCAAACACACCTGTGAACACTAGCTTAGCAATGCCAGGAGCTGTGCTCAGGTCTCGGAGCCCTTGGCATGTAACTTTCTCCAACAGGGCCAGAAACTTCAGACAAGGGGCTTTTCTTCAGTGGTCCCCAATGACGATGGTGAGGCAGATGAGAGAAACTTCAGACAGAGTCTCACACCTACATTACATGGACAACGTACTAATCTGTGCTTCCACCAAGTCTTACTCAGACGCAGCACTTTCCATGACTGTCGCAGCTGTCGAAAGCGTGGGGTTTCAGATAGCTCAGGAAAAAATCCAGCTATCGAGCCCATGGAAGTACCTCGGGTTTTTAATCACAGGAAGGACCATCGTGCCTCAAACTCTGTCCATCAACGAGCACCCCCAGACATTAAGAGACACGCAACAGCTGTGTGGCGTCATCACGTGGATCCGACCTCTCCTGGGCCTCACCACAGAAGAACTGGCACCGCTCTTCGACCTTCTACGAGGAGACGGCGACCTGGCTTCCCCACGCTCGCTAACGCCAGAAGCCTGGGAGGCTTTGGAGAGAGTCGCCAGCGCCATCAAACACTGCCAGGCACATCGGACAGACCAGTCCCTTCCCCTCAGCCTCGGTATTTCTGGTAAGTGCCCAAACTTCCATGTGCTGCTCTTTCAGTGGGATGATACTTCAAAAACCCCACTCATCATCATCAAGTGGCTTTTTCTGCCGCACCAACCACATCAAACAGTTACCACCCCACTAGAACTTGTAGCCAAACTTATTATTAAAGGCCGACATCACCTCCGGACCCTCGCAGCTTGCGATCCGGTGTGCATTTACCTCCCTTATACTTTGGAACAATTGGATTCTCTATTACAAACAGATGAACATCTGCAAATTCCATTAGACAGCCATCCTGGAAAAACTTCAATTCATTATCCTAAACACAGACTTTTTAAAGATTCACTGCATTTGGCCCCAAAATCAGATAAAAGTAAAACTCCACTCAAAAACGCTATCACGGAGTTTACTGACGGTCCATGCAAATCTCACCAGTCAGTGTTCACCTGGAGGGACCCAGACACTCAGAAGTGGGAGTCTGATATCCAGGTTGTTGAAGGTTCCCCCCAGACTGCAGAACTTGCTGCAGCTGTGAGGGCATTTCGAACATTCCAACAACCCATCAATTTAGTCACAGATTCTGCATATGTCACTGAGATAGCAGAGCGGGCAGAGCGTGCCCTGCTCAAGGAAGTCCAAAATAAAAAATTCTACAGCTTGCTCTCTGAATTAATTTGGTTCATCTCCCACAGAGAGCAACTTTATCACATCCTGCACGTCCGGTCGCACACAGAGCTGCCAAGATACATCACTGAGGGCAACTGGAGAGCAGACTTGTTAGCAATGGCAGCAAGTGCCACCCACATTTCCCCCGCTGCACAAAGTCTTTCAACAGGCTCGTCTAAGCCATGCATTCTTCCCTCAGAATGCTCCAGCTTTAGTAGGTCAATTTAAGATTTCCAGAGACCAAGCCAAGGCAACTGTCTCCACCTGCCCCAATTGCCAATCCTTCGCCCTCCCTACCATAGGGACAAAACAAAGAAAATTACAGTGACAACTAATTTGACCATTCATGTTTCTATCAGTGCTCAAACAGTCGATACCTGAATCACTGGAGGACCAGATGGCCACTCCCAGGACACCCCAAAATACCTTAACAGCTGCTGCCACCGTCACTGTGCTCCTGTGCATCCAAACAGCGGTTGGATGGGTCGTGCCACAGCCAACAGAAAACCTATGGGTCACACTGGCGAAATCTCTCAAGCAGGATAACTTTTGCATGGCCATGGGAGGTGCAAAAGACCTGCTGTCTACATGTCTGGTGGGAATCCCCCTGTCGCCAAATGAATATCCCTGTGCAGGTAAGAAGCCCACCCTGGTAGACACCTGGGACGAGTGGATGAAGATCTTACCCCATGCACCACAGGACCTCCAAGAACTAGACCTACCGGGCTCCTCAAAGCGACTTCTTGTGTCAACTTTTTCGACAAGCCACCCCAACAAAATTGGCATGAGAAATCTGAACCACAGATGATAGTGAGAAAAGATATATCATCAAATGATTAGAGATACAATGATGTTGACTGGTGCAATTATACTGCCAAAACATTATCTAAGTCCTCTCCGTTTCCCAGAGTGCTTCCCGAGGGAGTGTTTCTCATCTGTGGTGACAGGGAGTGGGCAGGGATCCCCTCGAAGATCTAAGGGGGCCCCTGCAGTCTTGGCCAGCTTACTACCCTCACCCCAAACTCTACCCAAATTAAAAATTGGAAACAAGAAACTCAATTGGCGCCCCAGAAAAGATCGTACTCCCAATTCAATCAAAATTGTGATGGCCAAATTTATAATTGGGGAAGACGAAGAGGGTCGCTGTTTCCATCTTTCTACCATGGGTTGCAGCTGCGAAGGCCCTCGGTGAGCTTTCTCACCTGGAGTGCTGGCTTAGTAAGCAGACCAAGGCTACATCCGCTGCCTTATCAGACCTTCTAGCGGACGAGGAAACCACTAGACATGCCACCCTTCAGAACAGAGCGGCCATCGACTTCCTGCTGCTCTCCCGTGGCCATGGTTGTGAAGATTTCAAAGGACTTTGTTGTTTTAACCTGTCATGGAAAAGCATATCGATCCAGGCCAACATCAAAAGAATGCAAGAGCAAATGAAGACTCTTACTGAAAATAAAGTTGTGGACGTGATGGACAAAATTCTCATGCAGTGGAGCCTTTCTGTGTGGGTGACCCCCGTTCTTAAAAGTTTATTGTGCGTCCTTCTCATAGTTGTTATCATTTCAGCAGCACTGATGTGTTTTAAGAAAAGAATTCACAAAAGACTGGGAAATGTTTATTTAATAAATAAAAAAGGGGGAGATGTGAGACACAGGCATGGAGAAGACAAACCTGGGATGTCATTGGAGGACACCACTGTTTAAGTTAAGGTGAGAGACTGGTGCAATTCCCCACGGTTCTTTGCTTGTTAATGTGAATGTGCTGTTGTCAATCGACTGCTGCTCGTCCCCCAGTTCCAGAAAGTTCTGTACTCCCCATTCCTCCATTGGCTTTCCCTGAGAGACCCCTCCCACTCTGCTCCCCCATTGGTGCGTCCCGTGTCACCCCACCTTAACTCCAGCCCTGACTCCCTTCCCCATTGGATAATTTGTACCCCGAGCCCTCCTGCCTTCCTCCAGTTATATACTCTGGCCCCAGCCCTGCTCCTGGCTCTTTGCCCCTGGTTCCCTTCAGCAGAGGTTGTGTTCCTGCTTGCTCCTGTTTCCCTCTTCCCTCTCACTTCAGCTGGGCCCTTGGATTTTCCCTTACTAAACCTGGCTGGATCTGCTCTGCGCGGAGTCCTCTCGTCCCTCTGGTGAGGCTTTGATTGCACCATCCGGGCTCAGGCGTCTGCTGGGCTGGGGGAGTTGTCAAGGCAGCCCCAAGTGGAGACGCTTTTGGTGCTGCAGGCGCCTGCCAGCGCCTGCCTGGGGAAGCTGCTCTGGCCACCCGCAGCAACCAATTCCTTTTCCCAGGCAGCAGCTCCCAGCGTCCTCCTGCGAAGCCCAGAGAGAGAGGGAGCAGCTGCCCTCAGCCCTGTCCTTTACCGCATCCCAATTCTCATGTAATGTCCCCCCTGGGAGAGAAACTGCCAGAGAAGAGAAGTGCGACCAGATCCCCTCCTCCCCTGAGCTTGAACACTTCTTTTGTTTCTTAAGGACCCAGTCTTATCAGAGCAGTGGTATTGCACTGACAGCTGGGACACCAGCAGGGGATCACCCCACAGTGCCCGGTGTGCACCAGGCTCAACAAGGTCTCCTTCCCCCCTGATTCCACCAGGCCTCTTCCCTTGGCTGTGGTTTTGCTGGATAGTGGGTCAGGACAGTGAGAATCTCCTTCATCCATTCATTCACTGTTTAGGGTCCTGCAGACACTTCCTCAATTTCTCTCCATGGTGACCTCAGAAAACCAATGACATCACAGCTCTTGTCCATCTGGTCAAGAATCTCCCACGGGGATGCTCTGGTCTCTCCTCCAAGGGCACAAAGCAGCAAAATCCCTGAGGAAAATTTTCCCCCGTGGGCCCTGCGCCTCCTTGGGTGAGTTCCAGAGCAAACAATCAAGGCAGTGGCCTGAAATGTTTTCCCAGCTGGGCCATAACACTTCTCTGATGGATGCACATTGTCCCTGGGGAAAGAGATGTGCAGAACCCTTCACTAATGCCCTGGAATGTCAAACAGGAATCCCAGCCATGGACAGCTCTCAGGAACCACTTCACTGTGGATTTTCCTTCCTGGAAGCCCAAGGTGTCTGAATGTGCTCCTGGTGCCTCAGGGCCTGGGTAAACAGGGCTTGTCAGAGAGGCTGGCAGGGCACCAACACTCCTCCTCCTCACAGGGCACCTCTGTTACCCCAATTAGCTCCGAGTGGCTGCCTGGGGACAGGTGCCCACTTCCCCATGTCCCTGGGATGGGCGCATCCTGCTCAGGGCCAGTGCTGGCCTGGGCCCAGAGCTGGGGCCATGACCCAGGTGCTCTGGGAGGGCTCGGTGGCTGCAGGTGTGACAGGATGAGGGGCAGGGCAGGGCATATTCCCCTCGGGACAGTGCTGTGGGCATAGAGCTTGGTGGGGTTTGGCATCTGCAGGGAAAGGGATATCGGGTTGTGTGGATGTGGGAATTGTCACTCCTGAGGCATTCCCCAGGCCTCAGCCTTGTCTGCAGGTGCTCAGCATTGCCCAGTGCTGCCCAGTGTCTGCAGTGACTGAGATGCCAATCAGCCACCTGATCACATGTCCCTTGTTCCCCTTGTTCTCCCACATGTTGGGTTTGGGGCTGGGCTCAGCTCTGGGGTGTCCCCCAGGGAAAGCTCTGGGAGGGGAAGGGCAGCAGGAGATGGGGGATCTGGCACTTGGGGCTGTTGGAGGATGGATGGTGTTTGACTGGGGGCTGTCCCCACAGGGTCCCCAGGTGCCTTTGGCTCCCTGCCTGCCCCCCTTGGCCCCCCAGGTGCCTGGGCCCTTCCAGGGGCAGCTGCCCCGTGCAGGAAGCTGGAGGGATGCCAGGCAAGGGGGCTGGATCCGTGCCACAGGTGGGGTGGGGTGGACTCTGTGCCAGGGCTGGGCTTGTGGCCAGGGCTGGGGGCTGTGCCAAGCCGGGCTTTGGCCTGGGGGCTGGCAGGGAGGGTGCAGGGAGGAGTCCCGGCAGGGATAAAGGTGCTCCTCACCTGCTGCAGCCTCAGGCAGCGCTGCCCAGAGCCAGAGGAAGATGAAGGTGGCTGTGCTCAGCGTGGCCCTGCTCTTCTCCATCCTGCTGTGCCCCCGGCAATGGCCAAGGTGAGGCACCAGCCAAACGCTGTCCCCACATCCTGCCCTTTCTGGCCTCCCTTCCCATCCTTTTGGTGCCTCCTCTGTGTCCCATTCAGGGTCCCCAAACACCCTCCCATTGACCATTCCTGAGGCCTTTCCTTCCATGTCCCCCCTCAATCCTTTGCCTTTCTTCCTGGCCATTGTAGCAGGGTCCTCCTATAGAATTCCCTGACTCACTCCCCATACTCCAATGATCTCCCAGTCCCGTTGGTTTTGTCCCCACCTGTCCTCATTCTTCTGTGCCCACCAAGCCCCTCCCTTGCCCTCCCATGTCCCTACACCTCAGTTCCTTTCTCCTCCCCTGTACCTCACACCCTGTTTCTTCCACACCCCCAGCCCTGTCCCCTGGGCCCTCAAGTGACCCCAGATCAGTGTCTTTGGGTCTCCCCCCACCTCAAACAGATCTCCTTGGAGGCCCTGAATTCCCATCCCTCTGCCTGCGCCCTGCTCCCTGCACCCGTGTCCCCCCAGCCCCACAAGGTCAAGTCCAGACCCAGCCTTTGTTCTCCTTTCCAGGCACTCCTGGAAGGAACCCAAGATGATCTCCGGGAGGTGAGTGGGCTGCTGGCATGGGAGGGCATCCCCTCAGGGCATTGGGGGGCAGTGGGGTCCCCCCATCCCTTGCTGGCACCGGGGACATCCCAGTGACCAGCGAGGTCTCCTGGATGATGGTGGCGGCAGTCAGGGAGGGACAGCGAAACAACCCTCCACCACGAGAAAGAAGTGGCATGAGGAGAGGTCCCGGGATTTAGGAGGACCTCCAACTGGAGGGAGAGAAGGAGTAGTGTGCTACTATTGTGGTGGAAAAGGACACGTGAAGAGGGAAGGTCGAAAGAGGCTTAGGGATGAGAAAATGTTCAAAGAGGATTAGGGGGTCAAGGGCTCTATCTATTGGGGACTCAAATGTCCTTGGAGCCCTTGGTAAAACTTAAGGTGGGTCCCCAGCAAACCCCCATAACCTTCCTTGTAGATACAGGGGCCGAGAGATCAACGGTTCTATCTTTGTCCCTGGGATGTAAGATTTCACCTTCCCCTATAAAGGTTATTGGGGCAAAAGGAGAACCCTTCAAGGTTCCTGTAATTAAAGATGTCTTAATAGAATCAGAGAAGAAAATAGGGGTAGGATCACTGCTACTGGTTCCCAAAGGCAATTACAATTTATTAGGAAGAGATTTAATGGTGGAATTCGGGATAAATATAAATATTGAAGAAAAACAGCTGAAAGTCAGGTTGTGCCCCTTACGGGTCACTGACAAAGAGAAAATCAACCCAGAAGTCTGGTATACCCCTGATACAGCAGGAAGATTGAATATAGAGCCCTTCACAGTCAACATTCAAAACCCAGAAATCCCAGTAAGGATAAAACAATATCCCATGTCAGATGAGGGGCGAAGGGGACTAAAACCAGAGGTAGAACGGTTAATACAACAAGGGCTCTTGGAACCTTGCATGTCTTCCTTCAACATCCCCATCTTACCTGTAAAGAAACCAGATGGAAAATACCGATTAGTACATGATCTAAGGGAAATAAATAAGAGAACCATTGCCCGGTTTCCTGTAGCAGCAAACCCCCATACATTGCTCAGTCAATTGAAACCAGATGATCACTGGTATAGTGTTATAGATTTGAAAGACACCTTTTGGGCGTGCCCCTTGAAAGAAGAATGTAGAGATTATTTTATATTTGAATGGGAAGATCCCGATACCCACTGAAAGCAACAACTAAGGTGGACAGTGCTCCCACAGGGATTCACAGAATCCCCGAATTTGTTTGGGCAGGCACTAGAGCAAATAATGAAATCCTATACCCAAACCAAGGAATAACCATTGTTCAATATGTAGATGACCTTTTAATTGCTGGAAAAAGCGAGGAATCAGAGAAGAAAGCATTAAGCTTCTGAACTTTTTAAGCATCCAGGGGCTGAAAGTGTCCAAAAGTAAATTGCAATTTGTAGAAGAAGAAGTGAAGTACCTAGGACACCGACTTAGTAAAGGAACTAAAACATCAGACCCAGGGAGGGTTAAGGGAATCCTCTCCCTTCCTCCCCCAAGAAATAAG
This sequence comes from Molothrus aeneus, assembly GCF_037042795.1. Classification (NCBI taxonomy): domain Eukaryota; kingdom Metazoa; phylum Chordata; class Aves; order Passeriformes; family Icteridae; genus Molothrus; species Molothrus aeneus. The sequence goes on from NW_027098863.1 coordinate 415,734, forward strand.
AGACAAATCAGGCAGCTATTGGGTCTTGTAGGATACTGCAGACAATGGATTGAAAACTTTAGTGGTAAAGTAAAATTTTTGTATGAAAAACTAACTGCTGAAGGTTTGATGAAATGGACTGAGAAGGATGATGAATCATCAGAACAATTAAAAGAGGAATTGGCTAATGCCCCGGTGCTAAGCCTCCCGGATGTTAGGAGACCCTTTTATTTGTTCGTTAACACTGAGGCAGGAGTAGCATTTGGGGTACCAGCTCAGGACTGGGCCGGCAGTCGAAAACCAGTAGCATTTATTTCTGAAATCCTAGACCCCGTAAGTAGAGGATGGCCAACATGTTTGCAGATTATAGTGGCAACAGCCCTCTTAGTGGAAGAAGCTCTCAAAATTACCTATGGAGGAGAACTGAAAGTCTTTACCCTCCATAACATATGGGCAGTATTGCAACAAAAGGCAGAAAAATGGATAACAGACTCAAGACTTTTGAAATACGAGGGCATTTTACTGTCATCCCCTTGGTTGATACTTGAAACCACCTCTCTGCAAAACCCCGCTGAATTCTTGTTTGGAGATCCATAGGAGAATTGAACTCATGACTGCTTACCTAGCATAGAAAAACAAAAATTCAGCCAGGCCTCGAAGAGGAAGAACTGGAAGGGGGAGAAAGGTTATTTGTGGATGGGTCCTCTAGAGTTGTTGAGGGAAAGCGAATCTCTGGATATGCGATTGTGGGAGGTGAAAATTTGGAAATAATAGAATCTGGACCTTTGAGTCCTAGTTGGTCAGCCCAGGCCTGTGAGCTGTATGCAGTATTGCGGGCTCTAAAATTCTTGGAAGCTAAGGTTGGGACCATCTACACAGACTCCAAATATGCCTTTGGAGTGGTACATACTTTTGGGAAAATTTGGGAAGAAATAGGGTTAATCAACTCCCGAGGAAGAGAATTAATACATCAGGAACTAATTACTCAGGTACTACAAGCTTTAAGAGGCCCAAAGAAAATAGCAATAGTACATGTTAAAGGACATCAAAAGGGTCTCTCCCATTTGATCAGAGGAAACAACACAGCAGACAGAGAGGCAAAGGAAGCTGCTCTCAGAAAATTCCAGGATCAGGGGATAAAGAGAATGCGAGATGATGAGAAAGTTTGAGTCCTGAGCTTCAGAGCCCAGGAAAAGAAGAAATTAGACAAAATGGGTATAAAAGAGAATGGGGGTATTCGAAAATTGCCAGATGATAGGGAGGTACTGCCAAAATCTATGGCCCAAGAATAGTGCAGCAGCTGCATGACCAGACTCATTGGGGAACCCAAGCCTCAGTAGATCAGTTTACTATTAAGTACATGTGTATAGGAATTTATGACATAGCAAAACAAGTAGTTAGGAGATGTATAACATGCCAAAGAGTTAACAGACATCAAGCTCGAGAAAGGATTCCAGGAGGAAGGGAATTAGCCCACTGACCTTTTTCACACGTACAAATAGATTTCACCGAGCTACCGAAAGTAGGGAGATACAAGTACTTCTTGGTACTGGTAGATCATCTAACCCACTTTGTAGAAGCATATCCTACATCGCAGGCTACTGCAAATGTGGTGATTAAAACCCTGCTGGAAGAAATAATCCCTAGGTATGGACTAGTAGAAATATTAGACTCTGATAGAGGTCCCCATTTTGCAAACAAAGTACTGAGAGAGGTAACCATGGCCTTAGGCACTAAATGGCAATATCACAGCCCTTGGCACCCTCAAAGCTCAGGGAGGGTGGAAAGGGCAAATGGAGAAATCAAGAAGCAACTCACCAAGCTCATGGTAGAAACTAAAATGTCTTGGGTCAGATGTTTACCCATGGCATTGCTAAACATTAGAACCCAACCTAGGATGGATGTGGGAATCTCTCCCTTTGAAATGCTTTATGGAATGCCTTACGACTTAGAACTCCCAGGGAACCATCCTTGCATCCAAGATAGTCAAATTCAGGGTTACATACAACAGTTAATGAAACAGAGGGAGGAATTAAAACGAAAAGGGCTATTGGTACAAAGACCCCCTTTGGATATAATAATGCATAAGCTTAAACCTGGAGATAGGCTCCTAATTAAGACTTGGAAAGAGACATCCCTAACACCCCACTGGGAAGGTCCCTATGTTGTCCTGTTTACCACAGAAACAGCCATCCCAACTGCTGAAAAAGGCTGGACACATGCCAGTCGAGTGAAAGGACCCATCACTGCAGACACCCCCTGGGAGGTGACCAGTTGCCCTGGAGATCTACAGCCAACCCTTCGGAAGGCACAGGAACCTGCGCCAGCTGGGAACGGGAATGACTGAATTAGGGGACAGAGAACTATACCGATTGAGACTCTTGGTAAGAAAACCCCTACAGCAACTGGAACAGGAGTTCAAGTGCCCTCTGCCGTGGAAAACCTGGAATGAACTGACACTTGCTCTTTCAGTAGTGGCTGAAGTGAGGCGAGAATTATTCAATTAGACCGTGTCTTAAATGTCGGGAATCTTCTTGTCAGGCGTGGGTAAAAATCTTTTCCGGGGGCTGTAAAGACAAATGGTGGATTCTCCAGTCACATTTGGTGGGGAGTGCATGGTGTCTTACTCATGATTGGGATTGGAGAAGAGCAAATCCATTAAGAGCCTTAAGAGAATTTAGAAGGATCCCTGGAGAGCGGGAGATCCCTGACAGAGAAGCAGAGTCACTAGTTGAAAATCTAGAACAGAGAAGAGATTGGGCCCTGGCATGGGAATTCCAACACCAATTGCATAGGATCACACGCCAGAACCAGACAGTCTGTCCTGGTTTAGGGCAAATTTGGAGGAGAATTTCCAAATTAGGGCCCCTCCAGTAAGCAAACCCCGACCGCCCGTCCCCCCAACCGGTTCGGGAAGGATTCCATAGAGAGAAGTGGAAGGAACCTGTTTATTTAACAGGCACAGCACCCCCCAGCACACAAAATGAACAATACCGGATGGCAACACTCTGAAAAGAGATGATAAATTCAGAAAGTCTCTCTTGGGGGGTGGTCACTCTGTTCTCAGTCCCTCCGGTACTGGGGCAGCTGCTGCAGGCAACAAGGTGCAGAATCTTGGTGTTTCCCAGGTCCCAGTCCGGAGCAGGTTCGAAATGGTCAGAAAAAAGGAAAGGAGAAATGGTCCATGAAGAAATTTGGACTGTTTAGCTAAACTAGCTAATGAGCAAAGCAAGCAGAAGCGAAGCAAGCAAGAGTGAGAGAGAGCAAAGCAAAAAGCAAAAGCAGCAAAAGCAAAAGCTGCAGTCTCTGTGTCCCGCCAGGCTGATAAGAAAACCAAAACAAAACTTTCCCTCTTCAGAGCCAGTCTTAAAGGTAGAGAATAGAATATCCAACATTAACAGAACACATGAATGGGGATACAAGCATCATAACGTCACCCTAGGACATTCCACCCCTTATCCCCATATCATCAACATACTACCACACATCATGCATTTATTGACACAAAATTTCCATCTGCTCCCCCCTTTCACCTTACTCACTCAAAGCTCCATCTATCACTTGCTCAGACCTTCGACACTTGCACATCTCCTTCTCCATCTTCCACTTGCCCAGACCTTCATCACTTACACATTTCCTTCTATCTCATGTCTGTATGGTTTAATGTACAGACAATGGCAGTAACATCCAACGAACAGTGATATTGCATATCATTCTCACCCCACAATCAGATCTCCCTGTGGTACACATCGTGTTGTTCCATCTTTTTGCATTATCCACCACGTGCAACCTGGTCCCTGAGCAAAGACAACCCCACGAATGGGTTTGTCTGTACTCAAGGCAGAAATGACCCACACTGTCTTCCCTAACAAACCTCTGACACCTACCACTGGGACTTGATCTCCATCTATTACATTCAGGGACTCAGACTGGGCAGGACCTGCTCGGTTGGTGGAACCTCGGGTGTTATCTAACCAGGTGGCCTTTGCTAAATGCTGCTCCCAATTTTTGAAAGATCCCCCACCCAAAGCTTTCAGCTGGGTTTTTAGTAGTCCATTGTACCTCTCCACTTTGCCTGCAGCTGGTGCATGGCAGGGGATATGATACACCCACTCAATGCCATGTTCGCTAGCCCAGGTGTTGATAAGGCTGTTCTTGAAATGAGTCCCATTGTCTGACTCAGTCCTCTCAGGGCTACCATGCCTCCAAAGGACCTGCTTTTCAAGGCCCAGGATGGTGTTCCGGGCAATAGCATGAGACACAGGGTAGGTTTCCAACCATCCAGTGGTGGCTTCCACCATGGTCAGCACGTAGCGCTTGCCCTGGCGTGTCTGGGGCAGTGTGATGTAGCCAATCTGCCAGGCCTCCCCATACTTGTTCTTGGACCCCCGCCCACCATACCACAGGGGCTTCACTCGCTTGGCCTGCTTGATGGCAGCACACGTCTCACAGTCATGGATAACCTGTGAAATCCTGTCCATGGTTAAATCCACCCCTCGGTCTCTTGCCCACTTATAGGTGGCATCTCTGCCCTGATGGCCTGAGGCATCATGGGCCCATTGAGCTAGGAATAACTCTCCCTTGTGTTCCCAATCTAGGTCTATCTTTGACACCCCTATCTTTGCTGCCTGGTCTACCTGCTCATTGTTTTGGCTCTACTCTTGGGGACATGGGCATCTACATGGCGGACTTTCACAGGTAGCCTCCCTACCCTGGTAGCAATATCTTTCCACTCATCAGCAGCCCAAAATAGTTTTCCTCTACGCTGCCAGTTAGCCTTTTTCCACCTCTCCAGCCATCCCCACAGAGCATTGGCTGCCATCCATGAATCAGTGTAGAGGTAGAGCTTCGGCCATTTCTCTCTTTCTGCAATGTCCAGGGCCAGTTGAACAGCTTTGAGTTCTGCAAGTTGACTTGATCCACCTTCTCCTTCGGTAGCTTGTGCAGCCTGTCGTGTGGGGCTCCATACGGCTGCTTTCCACTTCCGGTTCATCCCTAAGATGCGGCAGGAACCATCTGCGAAAAGAGCATAGCATGTTTCCTCTGTGGGCAGTTGGTTATATGGAGGAGCCTCTTCAGCCCGTGTCACTGGTTCTTGTTCTTCATCTGTGACACCAAAATTCTCACCTTCGGGCCAATTTGTAATTACCTCCAAAATCCCAGGGCGATTCAGTTTACCTATATGGGTGTGCTGAGTGATAAGAGCAATCCACTTGCTCCATGTGGCACCGGTGGCATGGTGAGTGGAAGGAACCTTGCCTTTGAACATTCACCCCAGCACCGGCAGTCGGGGTGCCAGGAGGAGTTGCGCTTCTGTGCCAATCACCTCTGAGGCGGCTTGGACTCCTTCATAGGCAGCCAAGATTTCCTTCTCTGTGGGAGTGTAGTTGGCTTCAGACCCTCTGTAGCTTTGACTCCAAAATCCCAGTGGTCGACCCCGAGTCTCCCCAGGCACCTTCTGCCAAAGGCTCCAGGACAAGCCATGGTTCCCGGCTGCAGAATAGAGCATGTTCTTCACATCTGGTCCCGTCCTAACTGGGCCAAGAGCTACTGCATGAGCGATCTCCTGCTTGATCTTGACAAAGGCTTGTTGCTGCTCCGGGCCCCAGTGGAAAGTGTTCTTCTTGCGGGTGACCAGCTAAAGAGGGCTCATGATCTGACTATACTCAGGAATGTGCATCCTCCAAAAGCCTATGGCACCTAGGAAAGCTTGTGTCTCTTTCTTATTGGTGGGTGGAGACATTGCTGTAATCTTGTTGATGACGTCTGTAGGAATCTGACGCCATCCATCTTGCCACTTCACTCCCAGGAACTGAATCTCACAAGCTGGTCCCTTTACTTTGCTCTTTTTAATGGTGAAACCAGCTCCCAGGAGGATTTGGATGATTCCCTTTCCTTTCTCAAACACTTCCGCAGTTGTGTTCCCCCACACAATGATGTCATCAATATATTGCAGATGTTCTGGAGCCTCACCCCTTTCTAGTGCAGTCTGGATCAGTCCATGGCAGATGGTGGGACTGTGCTTCCATCCCTGGGGCAGTCGGTTCCAGGTATACTGCACTCCCCTCCATGTGAAAGGAAACTGAGGCCTGCATTCTGCTGCCAGAGGAATGGAGAAAAATGCATTGGCAATGTCTATAGTGGCGTACCACCTCACTGCCTTGGACTCAAGCTCGTACTGGAGCTCTAATATGTCTGGCACAGCAGCACTCAGTGGTGGAGTCACCTCATTCAATGCATGGTAGTCCACAGTCAATCTCCATTCTCCTTCAGATTTTCGCACAGGCCAAATGGGGCTGTTGAAGGGTGAGTGGGTCTTGCTGACCACCCTTGGCTCTCCAGCTCTCGGATCATCTTATGGATGGGGATCACAGCATCTCGAGTGGTTCTATACTGTCATCGATGCACTATGGAGGTGGCAATTGGCACCCATTGCTCTTCTCCCATCAGGCGTCCTACTGCAGATGGATTCTCAGACAGCCCAGGCAAGGTGTTCAATTGCTGGCTGCCCTCTGTCTCTACAGCAGCTATCCCAAATGCCCACTTGAGTCCTTTTGGGTCTTTGAAATACCCACTTCGAAGGTAGTCTATGCCCAAAATACATGGGGCCTCTGGGCCAGTCACAATAGGATGTTTCTTCCACTCATTCCCAGTCAGGCTCACATCAGCTTCCACCAAAGTCAAATCCTGGGATCCCCCTGTCACACCAGCAATAGAAACAGAATCTGTCCCCACATGTCTCGACGGAATTAATGTACATTGAGCACCAGTATCAACCAAAGCTTTATACTCTTGTGGCTCCCATGTGCCAGGCCAACGAATCCACACAGACCAGAAAACACGATTTTCCCTAGCCTCTACCTGGCTAGAGGCAGGGCCCCTCTAAGCCTGCTTATCCTTCTTTCCCTGGGCATATGTCTTGGATGTTCCTTCAAGGGGATCAGACATGGCATCATCAGCATCCTACCTGGTGGTTCGGCTATGGGCAACTGGAGCTGCTTTCTTTCTGGTGGCTTCCTTCAATTCATGCACCCATCGTGCCAGAACAGCAGTAGGTTTTCCATCCCACCTCCTCATGTTTTCTCCGCAGTCACGCAGGTAGAACCACAGCTCTGTTCGTGGGGTGTACCTTCTCTCGCCATCTGGGAAACGTCTGCTTTGGATACCAGAACCTCTGATCTGTACTGCCGAGATTTGGAGAAGGTCTTCTTTAATCTCCTCTCTGAGCCTCTTATGATTCTCCTCTATCTTATCCTCTAAGTTCTGCAGACGTGTTTCTACCGCTGCAATTCTGGCATGTGTTGGGCCATGCACAGCATCTGCATATGCTCGGAGCTTCCTTGCCATATGCAGCACAGTCTCATCCCTCTCATCCCGCTTCATTATGGCTAAGGCAGAAGCATATTCGTGTGGCCCAAGTCGCACAAGTTTCCGCCACATCACAGACGTGCATGGCACCAAGTCTGGGTTCCTAGTTGTTACATCATCTGAGAAGATAATCTCTGCCACTGCCAGTTCTCTAAGGTGTTGGATCCCTTGCTCTATGGTCTTCCACTGTGTTTGTTGCATGTAAAGATCATCTGCACACAGGTATCTTTGTGCAACACTTTCCAAGACCCGTGCCCAGAGGCTCTGAGGGTTTGCCCCCCTCATCATTCCTTGGTCGATGACAGGATCATGTGACAGGGATCCCAAATGCCTCACTTCAGTGCCATCCAGAATTGTAGCCTCGCCTGCAGCATCCCAGAGACGGACTAACCAACTAATTATGGATTCATCAGGTTGTCGGGTGTAATCCTTCCATAAGCCATGAAGGTCCTTCAGGGAAAAAAACTCAATATTTGCATCTGATCTGGTACCGGCTGCTTTGACTCCTGATTTTATGTCAGGAGGCACTGAGGTTCCTTCTCCTGCATCATCATCATCATCCACTGGTCGATTGGTCTTGTCCGTGCATTTCCCACTTCTAGTACTGGTAGCAACAGCCATTGGTTTAGCTGCTGGCTTAGGCTCGCTATCTGGTTTGGCTGCGGGCTTCGAGCCTGGGCTGTTGGCTGCAGCCTGAGTGACTGGGATAGCTGCTGATTTATCTCCCTGCCCCCCTGCCTCCGTCTGCTGTCCTACAGTCTCCAACAGAGTGCGATAAGCATATGCCAGGGCCCAGCTCACTGCAGTGCCCTTTCTCTCCTTAGGCTCATCCTGGTATTTCTCTTTCAGATATTTCCTCACCTCAGCTGGCGTCTGAATTTGTTCATGGGGAAAATCCCAGACTATAGGGTCAGAGAATTCCTTCAGGATTTGGCCCATATCCTCCCATTTCCCACACCACTCAGGATGTTCCACGCCTGGGTCTACTCCTGAGTCAGGGGTCTCATCAGCCCGTCTAGAAATCTCAGCCCTCATTCTGGAGAAGCAGCAGACTGTATAGAGGAAGGTTACCAGGTTGAATACCAGAAAGATGGTTTCTTTAACGTTCATGGGAAACTGAACATCCTTCACTACTGATGCAACCGATTCATAGGAGAAGAAGGAAAGCAAAGGCTGAAAAGCCTCATTCCCTGCTGCTCCTCCTCTAACAAACTGGATGCATAACCATAGCCAGGAACCATTCATACCTGGAGCGGACCCCAACATGTTTATAAGCTCCTTAAAAATCATTACCACCAAGCCCAGCAGGAGAGCTATTCTGGTCACTGCCTCTCTACTGTAAAAACTACCTATTAGGGACAATACTAGAGCTGTTTCTGGATAAGATAATAAACCTAGGGACAGACCATAGAGGTATTAAGATCTCAAAAAACCCTTGGGACCAGAAATGCATGCAAGCCTTCACCCCAATAGACATTATGAATTCAGAAAACATGGCTATTAACTGCTATATACCAAGACAGAATAATGGCAGCTAAAATGTACTCAAAACAGGGTTTTTCCACTCTCTCTTGAGCCCCACGCGTTGGGCACCAAATCTTGTCCTGGTTTAGGGCAAATTTGGTAGAGAATCTCCAAAAGGGGGCCCCTCCAGTAAGCAAACCCACACAGCCCCCCCCAACCAGTGTGGGAAGAATTCCTCAGAGAGAAGTGGAAAGAACCTGTTTATTTAACAGGCACAGCACCCCCAGCACACAAAATGAAAAATACCAGGTGACACCACTCTTTCACCGCTCTGAAAAAAGATGACAAATTCAGAAAGTCTCTCTTGGAGGTGGTCGCTCTGTTCTCAGTCTGTCCTGTGCTGGGGCAGCTGCTGCAGGCCACAAGGTGCAAACTCTCGATGCTCCCCGGTCCCAGTCCGCAGCAGGTTCAACCTGGTTCAAAAAAGGAAAGAAGAAACAGTCCAGGAAGAAATTGGACTGTTTAGCTAAACTAGCGAATGAGCAGAAGCAAGAGCAAGCAGAAGCAAGGAAGAAGCAAGAGCGAGAGAGCAAAGCGAAAAGCAAAAGCAAAAAGCAAAAGCACCACTATGTACTGCCCTGTCTCTGTGTCCTGCCAGGCTGATAAGAAAACCCAAACAAAACTTTGACTCTTCAGAGCCAGTCTTAAAGGCAGAGAACATAACAGCCAGCATAAACAGAACACATGAATGGGGATACAAGCATCATAATGTCACCCTAGGACACACGGGGACAGGGGCCAGGGCCCTGGGGGTGGCACAGGGGGACAGGGACCCCCCGGCAGCGTCCCCGTGTCCCCCAGGGCCAGAGCCTGGGCCAGGGCTCCTTCACCCTGCTACCAACGAGGCCTTGAGAGCGCTGAAAAAATCCCCAGCAAGGGAGCAGCAAAAACCAGATTTAATCTTAAGGGACAGCAGCACAAAGTTCCTTGGCAAGAGTCACTCTGCTCCTGACTGGGCACTTCAGGCACACCAGGGAAACAAAGCAACAACAAAACCAAACAGAATCCAGGCAATCAAACCAGAAATGAACCGAGAACTGTCCCTCTGTGTGTGTGTGTGACAAAAGGACAGTGAGGACAGGGATAAAAGGAATACGGCCTAAAAGCTTAACAGAGCTCAAACCTAACAGGACTTAACTTATACCTTAACCTATACTGATACTTTCAACCTCACAAATTTGCAAAAGAGCCGAGCGTAAAAGCATTTAACCTAACTTAAACCTATGACTTTGCAATTTAACAGAGTAATAACACTTTACAGTATTTAACTTAGCTGATAACTTAGATTGAAGGTAACAACTTAGCAACTTAAAACAACTCTTAGCAGCAGTTAATTTCACTTAGACCTTGTGATTTAACCTTCCCTACAGGCCTGACTGACTCAGCTATCCAAGGCACTCCAAGCCCTCAGAGAGCAGCATTTCTGCCACATTTCCCCAGCACAGGCACTCCTGTGTGCACACAGACACAAAGAGTCAGTGCAAGGCACCTGTGAGCAATTCCCCTGAGGGCAGGGAATGCTCCCTGCTGATGCTTTGGCATCTCCCCAGCTGGCAAAGGGTTGAGCCTGGAGGAGTGGAGGGATCGGCCCAGGCTCTGTGCTTGTTCAGGATCCCCGAGTGCAGCAAACGGGAGGGTTCCCGGCTGGGAGAGGCCCCGCTCAGAGGGAGTTGCTGGCCCAGAAGAGCTCCAAGGGCTCCTTTTGGAGCGCTGTTTGCAGGGCCCCAAGAGAGGGGCTTCAGTCCCAGCAATGACTCATCCTGGCCACACTGGGCACCAACAGCTTTCTTTGGCAGGGTGAGAACAGGGATCTTGTGCCACTGAGGGAACAAAACCAGTTCCCAGGACTGCTGCTAAAGGAACCAGGAGCTGGTTGGGCAGCAGCAGTGCCTGGAGCAGACAGTGTTTGTGATGAGCTGCAGAGGAGCTGAGCCCAGGGGCTGTTGGCCAAGGCCGAGGCCCAAGGAGCATTTCTCAGCTGGCAGGGCGGCCTGAGAAGGGCAGGGGAGGATAATTCACCCTCTCAGTGTGCTCCCAGCTGCTCCCAGTATTTCCATGTCCCTGCTCCAAGTGCTGCTCCCAGCCCTGATCCGTGGGGATGGGAATGTCCCACTCCCTTGCTGGGGTAGGGTCACACCTGAGCCAGGTGTGCAGGGCAGGACCTTGCCCTGACCCAAGCACTGTCCCACCTGCAGGATCTGCTTTCCATTGGCCTCTTCCTCCTGCAGCCCCGAGCCCAGCTTGGTGCTGAACAAAGGGGCTGGGCCAGGGTCATCCTCCAGCAGGGGCTCCTCACCCCCTCTGCCCCCTCCCCAAATTCCCTCTGGGGGAGCAGGAGCTGGGGCAGGAGCCCTGAGGGGAGGGACAAGGGGGTGACACCGGCATGGGGGGGTCACACATGGCCCCTGGGGATCCTCCCTCACTCCCATGGTACCAGGAAGACAAACCCCTACATGGAGCCCCTGTCCCCCAGCAGCACCTTGTGGGCTGGGTCTGGGGGCAGCTCTGGGGGTCTGGGGGTCATGGCTGCCCTAAAACCCCCTCCCAGCCCCACAGCCACTCCAGCTCCATCAAACCACCCCACAGATCCCTGCTGCCCCCCACACCCCAAACCACTCTGTTCAATAGAAAAGGCCCCAAGATCCATCAAAACGCTCCTGGCAATCCCAAAGGTTCCCTCCCTGGGCTCCCCAGGTGGGTGTCAGAGGGGCTCCAGGGGTGCCGCCTGTGCGGGGTCCCCGTTTCAGGGCCCAGGGTACCCAAGGGTCTCCCTTGTCCATGGTCCCAACATCTCCAGGCTGCCGGGGTTCCCCCTATCCGGGCTCCCCGTCTGGGCTCCCGGGTCCCCCTTATGGGGATGTCCGACCCCGCAGGCTGCAGAGGCTCCCCCAGCTCCGGTGCCGCCCTCTCCGCTCTCCCAGCCCCCAGCGCGCCGGTCCCGGGCGATCCCCCTGTGGCTCCGGGCTGACCCAGGGAGGGTCCCACGCACCCCGGCCCAGCACTGGGGCTCTGCCGGCACCAACACCGGGACCCCCAAAATTCTGCCGGGCCGGAGCCGCCGAGGGGCGCCCGGCCCTTGGCCCTGGTGTAGATACATATTGCAATATTGGCTTTGTGCAAATGTTAACATGGATTTTATATGGGTGGCCTTAAAATAACTTTGTTATAAAGATACAGTTTTGATTTCTGTAGTTAATTATAAGCTTAGACATAACAGTGAAATAGCTGATATAAGTGTGCTTGTGTTACAATGCCTGCTTGGCTGGGATAACATCCAATGAACATGGGATGAAGACACCTGGTACAGATGTGCCAGCCATCAGCACTCACCGTCTGAAGGCAATGTGGGCAGCGGCCAAAACTGAAGATGATGATAAAAAAGGACCAAAACCACAACCAAGGAATACACGTGCTCTAAAAAGGTGGAACCGAGGAGGAGCCACGCTAAACAGTTCTTGGAATATGGAAACCAGTTTGGGAAAAAAGTTTACTATGCATGAGGGTCTATGAATATGCAACAGGCTGATGGAAGGAAAAGGTATTTAAGGGATATCCCGAAGATAACAGGGTGGTCTTGGTTCAGTGCCAAGTTGCACCCGGCCGTAATAACCTTTGCTCCATGGTCCTTGTCTCCTCTTGTCCTTTATTAAACTCTTTGAATTTTCACAGGAGAGTGAACGTGTTTCTCAGAGCCCCGAGCAGAGAGCTCTGCCTGGGGGCTCCGGGCAAAGGCGGCGGCGCTCGGCAGCGGCCCCAGCCCGCCCAGCCCCGGGAATTGCCCCGCACCGGGACAAAATCCTGCCCTGAAGGAGCCCTTGGAACGCCCGCCCGCGGCTCCTCCGTGCCCCAAAGCTGCCGGTGCTGCCCCGGTGCTGCCGCAGCTGCGGCTCTGGAGCAGGGAGGCTCTGCGGGACCCCGGGCTGGGCCCCCTCCCAGCCGTGCCCGCCCCGGGGCTGATGCTCGGCCCGGGCTCTCTCGCTGCTCCGGCTCCCGCACAGCCCCGCTCTGAGCGGGCACCGAGCGCCCGGCGCCGCAGGGCCCTGAGCCCCTGCCCGGCCCAGGGTCAGTGTCCATCGCTCCGGCCACTGCCCGGCCCCGGCACAACCTGCAGCTCCCAGCGAAGCTCCCTCCAGCCGGGCACTGAGGGCTCCCAGCCGGGCACAACATTCCGTTCATGGCATCTCTGGTGTCTCTGCTCACACGGGCACAGCCAGCTGCTGCTGAGGCAATCCCAGCTCCCGCTGAAGGCTTCCCACACAAACTGCTGCCTTCAGCTCTCACACACCATCAAGGAATCCAAGAGCAAAGCTGAAATCTGATTAGAGAATCTTGCAAAATCACATCCCAGAACATTCTGTTATAAAATCACAAATGTTAACAGAAGCTGAGAAAGTCAACAACCTTAGAAAACAAGCTTCCAGCACTGGGACTAGAAGAGCTCAGGCAATGCATTTGATTGGAACGAGCCCTCTCTTTCTGACATGTGAGCAATGCCGTGGAATTTCCCAAACCAGGGAAATAGGGAGCCCTGGCAGCAGCAGCTTCACACACAGCAATGACACAGAACAGGGCAGGGCAAGAGGCTGACAAAATTATAACTTCTACTTGCAATTAAGAACTTTTCTTTCGAGTTCTACTATAGCCACTATTTATAGAGTCAAAAATACTAAAAATATTAGTAGCCATAAAAATAATAACTTAATAGCAATAATAGTGACAATAGCAAAAAGAAGAATTAATAATGGTAATAAAAACCCTACCATGCTTATACTTGGTTTGCATGGCCAGGTTTTGGTAAGGGGGAGCTCAAGGAGCACCTTCTGTGAGAGGCTGCTGGAAGCAGCTGCTCCTCTGTGTCCCACAGAGTGAATTCCAGCCAGCTCCAGGATGCACCGGCCGCTGGCCAAGGCTGGGCCAGTTGGAAATGGTGGTAACACCTTTGGGGCAAGAGATTTAGGAAAATGGGTGATGGTGTAGGTGTAACTGTGAGCAGGGAAGAGCAGGGTGAGAACCGGTGAGAGGAACAACTCTGCACACCCCAGGGCAGGGCAGGAGGAGGGGCAGGAGCTGCTCCAGGGGCTGGAGCTGATTGCCCTGAGATTCCCTGGGCAGCCCCTGGGGAGGCAGCTGGGCCCCTGCAGCCCATGGAGGGCCCGGAGAGCAGAGATGCACCTGCAGCGCCTGGAGGAGCCCGTGCTGGAGCAGGGGGTGCCTGAGCAGGAGCTGGGACCCCATGAGAAACCTGTGCTGGAGCAGGGACCCAGCAGGGACCTGCAAAGCCGTGGAGAGAGGAGCCCACGCTGGAGCAGGGTCCTGGCAGGACTTGTGAGCCCCTGGGAGAGTGAGGCAGCTGCAGCAGTTTGTGAAGAGCTGCTGTCCGTGAGATGAACTCACCCTGCAGAAGTTCATGGAGAAGTGTCTCAGGAGGGACCCCTGGCACAGCAGGGGAACGACTCCTCTCCCCGAGCAGCAGAGAAACAACGGGTGATGAACGGAGCAGAGCCCCCAGTGCCTGTCTGCCTGCACCACTGCGGGAGGAGCAGAGCTGGGAAGGAGGGAGGAACAGGCAGAAGGTGTTTGTGAAGCTTTATTTTACTTCTCACTATCCTGCCCTGATCTGGATAGAAATAAATTCAATTAATACCTGTAATTTCAAAAATGTTTTGCCTATGATGGCATTTGCTGAATGATCTGTCCCAGTCCTTAACTCAAGCCATGAAGCCTTCATTCTGTTTTTCCTCCTGTCCATCTCTGGAGGGGAGTGAGAGAGCAGCTTTGGTGGGTGCCTGGCATCCAGGCAGGGCCAAATGGCTACATGCTTCTCTTTTCTTTTTACTTCCTTTCCTTTCCCCTTTCCTTTCCCCTTTCCTTTCCCCTTTCCTTTCCCCTTTCCTTTCCCCTTTCCTTTCCCCTTTCCTTTCCTTTCCTTTCCTTTCCTTTCCTTTCCTTTCCTTTCCTTTCCTTTCCTGGGCAGCACCCCTGGGCATGGCCCAGGCACTGGAGAGCATCACAGCCAGCCCTGCTGCTGCTGGGGATGTCCCAGGCACCAGAGCCCATCCCAGCCCTGCTGCTGCTGGGGATATCCCAGGCACCAGAGCCCATCCCAGCCCCGCTGCTGCTGGGGATGTCCCAGGCACCAGAGCCCATCCCAGCCCCGCTGCTGCTGGGGATGTCCCAGGCACCAGAGCCCATCCCAGCCCCGCTGCTGCTGGGGATGTCCCAGGCACCAGAGCCCATCCCAGCCCCGCTGCTGCTGGGGATGTCCCAGGCACCAGAGCCCATCCCAGCCCTGTTCCTGGGGATGTCACAGCCCCTACAAGTGTACCAGGTGTGGGAAGAGCTTCTCCCAGAGGTCAGCCTTGACCCAACACCAACGCAGCCAGCACTGAGGGAAGCCCTGCCAGTGCCCCCAGTGTGGGAAGAGCTCCGTGCGCTGCTCCAGCTCCATCCCCACGGGAGGATCCGCGCTGGATGATCCCCAGTGACACCGGTGCGCAGAGCCCCGGTGATCCGTGGTGCCGGTGATTCCTGGTGGGAAGACACCTGGCTGGGGGCTCCACATCCTCCTGGCTCCTCATGGCCTGGGTCTTCTTTTCACATTTCTTCATTCTTTCAAAACACTCAAAACCTGGGTAAAAATAAAGATGTTGAACTAAGATGGGGCTAGAGAAGTGGGGGACTGTTCCAGAGGTGTGGGGGATGCTGGGTCCGAGGGAGCTGAGAGTTCCTGGGAAGGACTTGGGGGTTGCTCAGGGCTTTGGGGACACGAGGCCGAGCGGCTCCGGGTGCTTTGGAAGATGCTGGTGGAGATTCTGGGGCTGCTGATCAAGGACCTCCCGGCCTGGAACTGTCCCTGTGTCCCCTTGTCCCGCTTCCTGGTGTCCCCTGTAGTGGATACCCCCCTCCCTGCTGTCACTCCCCTTTCCTCCGCCCATTCCCGTGTCACCCCACTCCCAGTCCCATCCTGCTCCATTCCCAGTATGGACCCCATTCCCTGTCCCCATCCCCCATTCCCATTCCTCATTCCCATTCCCTGTCCCCATTCCCATTCCCTGTCCCTGTCCCCATTCCCATTCCTCATTCCCATTCCCTGTCCCCATTCCCCGTTCCCCATTCCCGGTCCCCATTCCCATTCCCATTCCCTGTCCTCATTCCATTCCCTATTCCCTGTCCCCATTCCCCATTCCCTGTCCTCATTCCCATTCCCTGTCCCCTCTCCCCGGACGCCGCCGCCATCGCTCCGGCTCCCCTCGGCCCTCACGTGACCGCGCAAACCCCGCGCTGCTCCCACCCACCAATCCCAGCGCGCGATCGCTCCTGGATTTGCATAACCACGCCCTCAGCTTCGGCCCCGCCCCCGCCGGCTGCAGCCGCATCCGGGCGCTGTTTGCTCCCAGTTCCCTCCCAGTGCTCCCAGTAAGAGCGGGACCGGCAGAGAGAGCGCTGCCAGTTCCCGCCTGCTGCTCTCACCATCCTTCCCAGTGCTCCCAGTAAGAGCGGGACCAGCAGGGAGAGCGCTCCCAGTTCGCGCCCGCTGCTCTCACCATCGTTCCCAGTGCTCCCAGTATTGCTCCCAGTGCCGGGCGTGGCGGGGCCGCTTTGGAACCCCCCCAGGGCAAAGCGCGGCTGCTTTTGGGTGCCGGCACTGCCCGGGCCGGGCTGGGAGCGGAGGAGGAGCGGGAGGGAGAGGAGGGACAGAGGAGGAGGAAAAGGAAAGGGAAAGAGAGAGAGAGGAGCGGGAAGAAGAGGAAGAGAAGGGCCAGAGGAGGAGGAAGAGGAGCAGCGGGAGGAGGAGCCGCCGCACCAACCCCACGCGGTTCCCCCGCTCGGGCCGCGGCTGCCCCGGTTCCGCCCCCTCCGGAAGCCGCAGGTGAGCGGGGAGGGGGAGTCGCCCCAAATCCATGGCGGAGGGGGCAATCTCGGTGCAGAGGGACCCTCGGCAGCCTGGAGGGGTGGGGGAGGCTGGGGATGAGCGGGGTCCGGGCCCCCCGAGGCTGAAAGGGGCGCTGACTTCTCCAGCTGCACTTGGGCACCGGGACCATCAAACCCGACACGCTCAGCCCTTGTTTTGCCCCCCAAACCAGGATTTCCCATTCCCAAACCTTGGCCAGGTGGAGGAGGAGGCTGCGAGGAGGAAGAAGATGCCCCAGGACACCCAGGCAGGTGAGGAGGAAGTCAGTGCCCCTTTCCCCCTCTCTCCTGCTCCATCTCCCAGCCCAGCACGGCCCCCGGCTGCAGGACAGCCCCACTGCTGATGCTGTCCAGCCGGGGATGCACTGGGGGGATCTCCTTCCCCTTCCCTGTGGCACGGAGGCAAATCCCATCCTCTCCTTGTCCTTCCTCCCCCAGGGAAGGAGCTGAGCATGGAGAGCAGGGAGGACAAATCCCCACAGCAGAACCTGGTGGCTGAGGCCGTTTGGAGTTGCTCCAGGGCACAGGAATCCAACGGGGAGGAAAAGTCCTGGAGATCCCTCACAAGGAGGGGCTGCAAACGCAGATCACGGGGATCCGAGGAGGAAAGACCCACCTTGGGTCCAGAAGGTGACCACAGGTCGGAGTTGGGGGTCCCTGAGCAGCTTCAGGATGGGGAGAAGCCCCACAAGTGCTCAGAATGTGGGAAGAGCTTCAGGTGGAGATCATCCCTGATCAACCATTGGAGAATCCACACAGAGGAACAGCCCTATGAGTGTGGGCAGTGTGGGAAGAGCTTCAGGTAGAGCTCCCGCCTGAACTCCCACATGGGAATCCACACCAGGGAGAGGCCCTATGAGTGTGGGCAGTGTGGGAAGAGCTTCAGCCACAACTCCAACCTGATCCACCACCAGCGCGTCCACACCGGGAGAGGCCCTATGGATCTCCTGAGTGTGGGAAGAGCTTCAGAGCCAAATCCAGCCTGATTTTCCACCAGAGAAGCCACACGGGGAACGGCCCTACGAGTGTGATGAATGCAGCAAGAGGTTTCAGATCAGCTCCAATCTCCTCCATCACCAGCGCACTCACACAGAGGAGAGGCCCTTCCACTGCCCTGACTGCGGGAAGGGCTTCAGAGACAAGTGCAGCCTCCTCAGGCACCAGCTCATCCACTCCGGGGAGAGGCCCTACGAATGGCCCAGGTGTGGGAAGAGCTTCAAGACCAGCTATGAAGTGACTGCCCACCAGAGGAGCCACACGGGGGAATGGCCCTACGAGTGTGGGGAGTGTGGGAAGAGCTTCAGGACGAGCGCCCACCTGAGTGCCCACCAGCGCATCCACAGCGGGGAGAGGCCCTATGAGTGTGCCTGGTGTGGGAAGAGCTTCTCCCAGAGGTCAGCCTTGACCCAACACCAACGCATCCAGCTGTTGTGTTGTCTGTGTAAGTTGGACTGTTCTGTTCCCCCTATCATGCAATGGTTCTGCCCTGGTTCTCCCTTTCCTCCTTTACTGCCAGTTATCCCAACTCCTCCCCAGTTGCCTTGGAGATTAATGTACCCTTTCTCAAATCCCTCCCCGGTGCCCTGTCCATCACTCGGCGCTCCCACCCTTCTCTCTAGAACTCTCTAGAAACTTTCAGCTAGAGCGTCGAGTGATTGGCTCAGGGGCCGGGGCCCCACCCTGAAGTTATCCCCATTGGGGTTTTCCCTAAGTCAATCTTTTGTATCCCACTCCCCTCTGAAGACACCTGGCTGGCTCCTGGCTCCCCGTGAGCACCTGGACACACCCACAGACCAACATCAGAAATCCATTGTGGAGAGCTGTCACCCTGACTTTTGAAGATTTTTCTAAGCCTTCTGATGTTTACATTCTTGTAGCAAACTCTCACACACTTCCTGTAAATAACTTATTGTTTTGCATTCTTTTATGGAGGAGAAGAAATTTGATGGACTGTTGGTTTGTCCAGTGTCATTGGAGAGGTGGCACTGTCACCCTCCAATCCACTGTCACTTTTGGAAAACTATAAATGTTGGAATCTGGAAATAAACTTCCTCTTTTTCACCTTGAGAACAGTGGTTTGTGCGCTCGTGTTGTTTCATGTCCTATAGCGACATGGAGCAGATTTGTTGACTTCTGACCCCAGAAAAATCTCACTTCTTGCATCTTCCTGGTGGCATCAAGTAACACTGGATGGCCTTGGAGGTCTTCTCCAATACAAATCCATCCTTTTAATTCTCTCTGCCCCACAGGCATCTTCTACAACCAAATCGGGTCAGACTGGGGCAAAACCCATGATTTTGGAGACAGTGGGGTGGAAACCCCTCCAAAAAAGGTTCTTCCCACCCACCCAAGCACGTGGATGCTCTTCTGGCAGGGACACATAAATCCTTTTGGTTTTGCCTTCAAACACAAAGGTTTCTGTTCATACCTTTGAAAGCCCTGAAATTGGGGTAAAAATCAAGACATTGAACTAAGGCTTGGATGGGCACACGTGGGGACACAGCCCTGGGTGGGGACCTGAGTTGGAAGTGGCCATGGACAGGGACATGGGGGGACACAGCCATGGATTGTGACATGGGAGGACATGAGCATGGATGGGGACATGAACTGGGACAGCATCAAGGCCACCACCTGTGCCACCACAGTGCCACCAGCACCTTCATCTCAGCCATAGCCCTGCCTGATGCAGTTCCTGCCACCACGTCCCCCCTGCCACCATTGTGGTGTCCCAGCCGAATGTCACCACCCACCAGAGCAGGATGGGAACCTGTTCAGCTGGTGACAAGTGGCCCAGGAGAGAGTGACAGCCACCAGGGTGTCCCAGGGCCACTGCGCTCAGGGGATCCCAACCGCCCCTGGGGACAGGGCAAGGGTCAGTGTCACCCACAGGGGCCATGTGGGCCCATGCTGGGTGTCACTGGAGGCGTCCTGGTGGCAGCGTCCCCACAGGTGTGGTGACATTGTCCCCTGGTGTGTGTCCTGGTGGCATCATGTCCCTTACATGTTGATGACCCAAGTTACATCATCCTTGTTCTCCTCCCCATTTCTAGAATGTTCCCCGCTCCCGCTTTCCTATTGGTTCCCGTTCCCTGCAGCTCCTCCCCTGAATCCCAGTTGGTTGTTGCCCTTTTGTCTCGCCTTTGCACCACCCTTGTTCCCTCTGCCCATTGGCCCTCAGGCCCAAAGTGCGCTGGTGTTTGCAGGGGTCCCAGGACGAGGGAAGAGACGAGAATCTTGACTCCATGTTGCAGAAGGCTGATTTATTATTTATGATATATATTATCTTAAAAGAAAATGATATATTAAAACTATACTAAAAGAATTGAAGAGAGGATTTCATCAGAAGGCAAGCAGGGAATAGAAAAGAATGATAACAAAAGCTCATGACTCTCCGAGAGTCCGAGCCAGCTGACTGTGATTGGCCATTAATTAGAAACAACCAACATGGACCAATCAAAGTTGCACCTGTTGCCTTCCACAGCAGCAGATAATTCTTGTTTTTCTTTTCCTGTGAGGCTTCTCAGCTTCTCAGTTTCAGAAAATATCATGGCGACACCAAAGCTCCCCCTCCCTTGTCCCATATAAAACCCTGGACCCTGCTTTGTTCTTGGTTCTTGGTGCCTGGACCCCTCGGGTGTGTTGGCCCATAAAGCACCCCTGGAACTCCAAGCAGGGATCCCCTCCCGCCTGTTTTCCCCCCGAGCTGCAATCGCCATCGGCCTGGTGCTCGCGGAGCCATCCCTTTCCTAGAGGAGACCCTCTGGGGAAGGCAGTGCCTGGTGCTGGGGATGGGCACTGGGGACTGCTTTGGGCTGGGGAGACTGAACTTCCTTCCAGGGGCTTCTCTGGGCCAGGGCTTGGATTTGGCCTGGAAACAGAGGGAAGGTTCCAGGAGGGTTTTGTTCCTGTCCAGAGCTGAGGCCTTTCCTGTTCCTCATCCTGCCCTGGCAGCGAGGGCTTGGGGAGCACCAGAAAGGGGCAGAGACGCAGCTGGGACAGTGACCTGACTTGACCCCAGGGCATTCCCAGACCATGTGGAAGAAGAATCAGTCTGGAAAGAGGGGGAAGAAGCAGAAAGGGGGGGATGCTGGCAGTGATGGCATTTGTGTCCCCAGGTCACCATTGCCTGGGGTGGACCCCTGCTCACCTGGGCACGGATGAACACCCACCTGCCCGTGGGAAGCAGGGAATGAATTCCTGGTTTTGCTTCCTTGCACAGCTTTTCCTTCCCCCATGGACCTGTCTGAGTCTGAGCCCAGGAGTTTGGGCTCTTTGTCTCTTTCACTGCCTGGATTCTCCCCCATGGGGTGCTCCCAGGAACTGGGCCTGAGGCCAGAGAAGGAGACAGGAGAGATGGAGCTGTGCACTGTGGCCATGACAACAAGCAGGGCACCCTCAGCCCAGAAATAAAATCAGGCACAGAAACGGGCAGATGGGATTTTACACCCTTCCCTGCTGTTTGCATTTCCTGCAAGCTTTCTGCAGTGTTGCTGGCAATATTTTTGTACTTTTTCAGGTGATTTACACAGCACCTCACAGGACACACTCACAGGATCAGGAGAATTATGTGATATCCCATGGATTCATGTCCCTAGGAAATACCAAGGCTCTAGTTGATTAGTTACTGTTTGAGTCCAGAAGTGGGCAGTACAAACTTCCATTTTTCACTTTCAAGTGCTCATGGGGAAAGCACAGCAGATTCTTCCAGATCTCTGCACAATATTTGTTAGCTACATACAATAACAAATCTCATTTACATCGCTGCTCAACAGCTCAACATAAGGAACCCAAACTACTGGCCTATCCCTAAGACTACACAAAAAGAAGAAAACAAATCTATTTTGCTTCCCACTTCACCTGCATTTGGGATTTTTGATTTTGCATTATATTTTAACATGTACTTGTAGTTTTCTTGTTATGTCTAGGCTCTGAAGTAGGGTTTGTCGTTGTTGTGAAACCAAGATTAATCAAGGATTAATACAGAAATAGATGTTCTAATCTATCCTTGGACTTCTGCTGGTCCCTAGGAAGGCTGGTGGGTGATTTCTGTCTGTGTTCAAATATTTAAAGCAATAACAAATAGTCCCATACTTGATATTTCAGATAAACAATTTAATGGCATCTTAACATTGTTTTCACGATCTTATACCGTGCATCTTTTACTCCTTGTGAAGCTGAAATCTTTTTAAATACAAGCAATTCTACTGCAATTTTAGAAGTTTCAAAACCATTTTAACATACTGAAAACAAAACAGTCTAAAAAGACAGGTCTAACAGCCATTAAAATGCAGGAAAAAGCAAGAGGACTTCAGGTAAAAGAACATACATTTAACAGCAACATTTCTTTCACTATGATTTATGTGTTAAGAAAAATGGAGTAAATTTAAAAGAACAGAAGTTCTTTAAAACCAGAATTTCTAATGCCAGAAACAGCTTTGAAACAACTTTCTATGCAGTTCTATTTATTTCAAAATTTAAAATTGGCCAATTTTTGTCCCAACATTTTGAAGCACAAGGGAGGAGAGGTGGAAAAGGCTCTGCAGGGGTTGCAGTTATAGATCTATAAAGTTCATATGTGTAAAGGAATGAACACAGTATTGAACACACTGAGTATGACAGAAAAATGCAACAAAGCACTGACTCTGAGAGAAAAACAACCCTGCAAGCAATGCCAGGGCACTGGGTATTTCTGCATTTTAAGCAAAGAACTTTACAACATCTTTAATTTTCCTTTTCCTGTCCATTTTGGAGAGCGCAGTCCAGCCCGCCTCGCGCATTCTCCTCGTGGTTTTGAGTTTCAGAGCAGAGCCTGGAGATTTCACACTGGATGGAGCTGGGGTCCAGGAAGGAAAATAAAGCCATCCTTTAGTTTCTGTAAACAATCTGATTAACTGCTTGCTTTAATCTTAGGAAAGGCTAACATACCTTTTTTGGTGCTGTGGAATGTAATTGCGAAGCTTGTGGATAATCTTTGTACAAATTTTTAAACATTTCTTCTTCCGAGACTATGCTCTAATAAATGAAAAAGTTACTTACTCACACTATATTAAAAACTACTTTTTCTTTCTCCCTAAGGATATTAAACTATGAAAAATAAAAAAAATTAAGATGTCATTATAAGGCAAAACAGTTCAATAAAAAGAATGTTAATTATGTACATACAATTCCAGAAAGAACCAATCAATTAAAAATATACACATAAATATTGGCTTGAATGTGGAAGCCCAAACTGTTTATTTTCATTCTCAGAGCCAGCAGTGAGCACAAAGAAGTGCTCAGCACAGGATTTGCTCTCTGACTCTTCCCAGGAGGTCAGTGTGCTCAGAGCTGTCTGACTGAGTGTCCAGCTGCACAAGCACTTTCTGCTTTTTCCTGCTCCTCTGCTCTGAAGGCAGGTTTGTGCTTCTTCCACTGTGCATCTTATCCATTGGAGGAGTCTTTATAGCATATGTCTGGGAAAGAAAAGGTTTCTATTTTTAGATTTTATTTTATGGGGTAAGAATGGAATCTAAAGCCAAACTCAGGAGCCAGTTTACAGTCTGAGTGTCCAAGAATTCACCTGAGAGAAATGGTGGAACTCTTCTCTTTCCATCCAAACATGAAGCAATGACCCAAACAAAGTGGGGTGGGGTGGAAATAGCCTTTTTTATATTATTTTTGTTGCCAAATGAGGAGAATGAAGGGGAAGCTATGGAAGAGCTGAGTTTCATGGCACATTGTATTTCAGTTCTTCATGCTTATCTGCAGAAATTCAGGTTATTCTGAACTGTAGCCACGACATGTGGACCATATCAAACATCAAAGAAAATGGGAACAAACAAAACTGCAGGGAAAGGCTTTCAGAGAAAGATTGATAGCTATATCAAGATTGGTGTTACTTAAAATAGTCTTTTCACGAGAAGTTAAACTGAGAAGCATTGAATGGTCCAGTGCAGTCCTTTTTTAGACAGATAACATCAAAGTGGTGCTGGATTCCATTGCTCCAATATGAAACCCACAAGTGAACTCCTGACAGGGAAGAAGGGTAAGTTCTGCAGTCAGGACTACTTTGATACTTTGACCATTTTTACAGCTAGATCAGCTTTGTTCTCTTCCATAGAGGAAAAGTGCCTTTACAAATGGACACTTTTAAGACTGAGTAAAACAATTCCAGAGACATAAAAAAATCAACAACGGAGCAAGAAAAATTACACAGTGGGAGCCCTTCCAGAAACTGCTGTCTAATATCTCCATGGAATGGTAGGACCCTTTAAAATCCCTTCTTATCCCAGGGGAAAAAAAATCATCTACAGAGAAGTAAGAAATACAGGCAGAAAAATGCAACAAGAAAAATTCACTGTTAGGAGCTACAAAACTTCAGTGTTGGACTGCCCAAGGGGCTTCCTGCACTGAAGGAGATATTTTTTATTTTTATCTTTTTTATTTTAGGAATATAATTTGGAGACTTTCTATTTTTTAATGAGTAGATTCACTGTATTGATCTAAACAAGGTTTAGGAGTCCCAGGAACATAAATTTTTATTTTCTTTAAAAAGTTTGAAGTCTAAAGCATTGCAGTGTCTTTTGTTGAATGCAAATAAATTATCATGGCACTTCAATTGATTCTACACATATAAACACTACCAAATTCTAAAAGCAATTAAAAAGTTGAAGTTACCTTGTGTTTCTTTTCACTTTCAGGAATCATACTGTGAGAGTGCTCTTTTACAAGATTCTCCTACAAAAGAGTTATGTGACAGCAAGGAAATATTTCTTTGAATTCAGTTGTTAAAAATCTTCTTGGTGTCATTACAGAGCACAGTCTATAATCACAGACTGTTACAAAGCTCACACAAAAATATGACCAGGTTTAGTACAACCTCAGCATTCAAAAGTCACTGAAAAAACCCCTACAGTTTAGGGAACTTTTTTGCTTTAGCTAGTTAAAATTAACTAAAATAAAGGAGAGTTTTGTTTTGTTGTTAATTTATATATAATCTATAATCACAGAGTGTTACAAAGTTCACACAAATATATGACCAGATTTAGCACAACCCCAGCATTCAAAAGTCCCTGTTTTTCTGTTCAGTTTCATTTCTTATCCAACTCCTCCCACAGCACAAGCCCAGGCCACACCTCTCACCCCCACTGCTCAGTGAATAAAAAACTCCACCTTTTCTTCAATTTCTGCTTTCAGTTGTTCCTTAAGGGAGGCCAGTTCACTTTTCAAAGATGACAGCTCATTTTCCTACAAACCATTAAATAAAGCACAGGGTTAACTATGCACAGCCCAGAAAAAAGAAAACAGTCCCAAGTGAGACAGTAATTAACAGGGACACTCATTAGATACACAAGAGAATTCTATTTGCTTTTCAGCCCTATACTTGAAGCTTTGCTTTAGCTTGTTTAAAAAAGACTGAAGCACTGTAAGAAACAGGAACTTGATCAGAAATGTTCAAGGTAAGACCTTAAAACACTTGGGAGAACAGGGGTGAGAGGGCACAATCGAAATATTTAAAACAAAAGTTTCCTATTCCAAGTGGGAAGTCAGAGCATGACACACTGTCTGGAAGAGCAGACACAAACACACTGCTACTCCAATTCATTTTTAGAAACATTTGGAGTTTTTAGTGCCCAGAATAAGATCTGCTGCAGCAGCTTGGGTGGGACTGCTACTGGTAAAAATTAAAACCACACTGGAAAGGTTCCCAGAGAACTGTCTCTGGTGGGAAAGACCCCAGAGCACAGCAGGAAAAAGAAACTCTCTAAGCAAACTGAAAAAAGATTTTTAGAAGTCACAAACTGACTGAAGATCACATCTTTTGTCCCTCTGTGCTGTCGGGGGGCAAGAGGGAGGGATTGGCAAAAAAGGTGTTTTAAAGGTTTATTTTAATTCTCATTACCCATTTTTAATCCTATTAATAATAAATTTTTGATGCTATTTAAGTTTGAATCTGCTTTACCCTCAAAGTGTTTTTCTCCTAATCCTTATCTCAACTTGAATTTTTCTTTCCCCTCCTCTGCTCAACTACAGCAGAGAAAAATGAGTGAATGTTTTTTTTGTGTGTGCCTGGCCCTTAGCCAGCATAAAACCACTACACAAGGACATCAGCCCCTTCACTGAATTGCTGAACATTGGAAAGTACTCCTTACCAGTGCTCTTGCTGATGAGAACTGCTTTTGCTGTTTCATTTTATATACTTTTAACTCTGCATGTTTTTCTTCAACCATTTTATCATATTCATTCTGGGTTAAAAAAACCAAACCAACACCAAACTCAAAACATGTGACTAAATGTTACAATTATAGAGTTATCCAGTCTTAAAACATCATTTCTTTCAAACCAGGCTCTTAAGATTCAGAAAGAAAAGATTCATTGATGCTTCTGCAGAAACTGTAAAACAGAAAATGCTCAATTCAAGTATTATTTTGTGGGCTGGCAGAGAGTGCTTGATTTCTGTGCAGCAATATGGGCGCAGCACTAAGAGCCAGCTGTGCCATCTTTATTAATGTATCTGCTAAAGATATTGCAAAATAGAGGAACAGAAAGGAAAACTAAAATGTGTCAGGCTAAACTGCTGACAGTCACTAAGTCATCTCAGAGAAAGAGCCAAACTGATACTGAAAAATATTGCACTCAGATGGTATCAAAGGAAGCCTGAATTGAAAAAAATCTAAAAATCCCAGAAGTTTAGATGAATGGAATTTATCTGCCCACAGGAATCTTTTGAAAATCTTCAAATGAATTTGATTTTAGATGATGCAAAGTCCAGCATGTGTTCAGCTTCCTTTTCCCAGATTCAGGCCTGATTCTGCTTTGGAAAGGTCATGAACGTGGTATCACAAGTTATAAACATGCTATTAACATGGTATCACACACTGCAAACCACAGCAAGCAGGAAAATCTCTTCCCTTGTGCTTTTCCATCAGTGCCATCATCTCAGTTATCTTGTGCTGACAGCTGGCATCAGTTTCTCTCTGTATCATTGCTGTTTCATCACAAAGCAACCTCATCTTTTCTACCTGTCAGTAATAAATTGTATTTCATTCATCAACATAACCATATATTTCTTTTTAATCTTAATTTCTTCTTTCCCCTGTGGGTGCAAAGTTTGCAGTCCCACTTGGGCTTTATTTGCTTTTAAGATCCCTTTCAAATCCCTCATCTTTTCTGCAGATTGTTAAAATGGGCAGGATCAAAGGTACAGCCATGGCAGGCAAGTTCACTTCAAACCAAAAGGCCATTTCAAGCACTCTGCCCTAACATTTCTTAGCATTGCCATCAAAAAAAAAAAAGTGTGGGCAGAAAAATACTAATATGGGAGAAGTTATAATCTAATTTAACTATGCGAGTTTATACCAAGGGTGGAATTTCTTTGAACTATATCTTGAAAGCAAGAAGTTTTAATGGAGTTCTTATTTTCAAAGACATATTCAAATATGTCAGCCTAAGCACCTCATGTACTAAAGCTTTGCTCACAGGCATACACAAATTCCATTCATGTCTGAAATGGAAGAGCAAGGACTCTGGCCAATAAAGCTTCATAAAAACATTTTAAATTAAAAAAATTAAATTGCAGTAAAAATTAACACCTCTCACCTCTTCACGAAGTTTATTTTCATTTCCTTTTCTTGTTTCTATGTCTTTTTGATAGATGTCAACTGCTTCCTTATGTTGCTTGTTCATATTTTCCATCTCTAACTGCAATTTATTCACCTTTTGAGAATGCAGAATTGCTGCTGTTATTTGTTTAGGAATTACTGTGTTAATGATTTTTTCTTACCTCTTGTTTTTGAGCACAAACACACTGTTACTGTTCAGGTATATGATTAAAGTGTTTCCTATTTAAAAGTTCAGCTTTTTTTTTAATAAAGAGTTGAACTTTGGCCTGAAGTGAGTTAGAAAATACTCAAAGAAAGAATGGCAACAGCCCAGTGGGGAAGACTGCCCTAAGCAGTCACCCTAAATGCTGTGAATGCCTCAGAAAAAAACAAATACAGATGGAGATTTGATTCCCTCTCTTGTAAATCTGTATCAGATTTTCACAGCTTTTATGGTACATTTTTCTCCCAGCTGTGCATTTTGATTACAGTTTTTCCTTTTAAGTTTATCATATGAATATCCTCAAAAAAGTCCACTTTTCTTCAAGTGCAGTACCCAAAGCTGGACACAATATTCCCATCAGAGGGATTGCCACTGCAGAACACATTTAAAGAACAGCCTTAAAAAAGTAATATATATATACATATATGTATATGTCTTTTAAATGCTTTTCTGTTACAATGAGGTTGCTGAACCCTGTTCAGTCCACTATCAACAACAAAAAAAAAAGGAACAGATTAGAAACATCATGAATTGCAAAGTGAATCCATCTCTTAAATGTCCAACAGTCAGTGCCCAATGATTAAAAATGGAAGCATCTTCTAAAAACTATGAGCTCATTCCTGCAAAGTCTGTATCCCAGATCCCAAAGCAGCTCAGAACGTATTGAACAAGTATTATCATTACTTACAGTGGGGCTTAAAAACACTCACCTCATCTTCTACATGATGTTATTTAAACCTACCTTCCCTTCATAAGTATTGCTTTTCTTGCTTTCTGCAGTAAGTTTCTTTTGCAGCACCTTATTCTGTTGAAATAAAACAAAACAAGCACTGTACCTTAATAAGTAAATAGAATTATGTAATGGTTTAACTGCACCAAGAAATTCCAGCTCTCATCAGGCAAATAACTCTCTGTTGTGCAGCTCAGGTTCCAGAACAATTCTTCAAACAAATGAATGTTCAACTAATTTCTGTGATAATTACTGTTTCTTCATGACCTTAAGAAAGGCTCCTCCTGAGCAAGAGCAGGGAATAACAAATGAGGTGCAGAATGGGAATTACAACTAAGATGCTGCTGACAGAAGGTGTGAAGATGTCATGACAAAAAATACAAGTTCTTTATTTTTACAGTGAAGTTACTACAGTTTGTGCCAGTGCAGAATTATTTTCTACAAGTGGTAACTGAGATACTTATTACGAGTACAAAAATAACACCATGCACTAAATGAAAAAGAGTAGAAGTTTATTAAAGACATTATTTTTGTAATTGCTCTTTTCAAATTAAGGCACATTTAACAAATCAAGTGATTCCTGAGATGACTCCCTAATTTGCTCAGGGTTAGGATAAGAAAGGAGAATTTTTAAATTACATAGGTGGATCTAAAGATATCACAGCAGACACAAACCTGCTGAAAAGGCAACCCAAAATATAATGTGTTTATGTATTGTGAAATTAAAATCTCTACCCACCTCCTGCTGCAACTCTTCAATGCATTTGGTTTTATTTTCCACCTGCTTCTTTAAATTGTTCATCTGAAAGAGATATTTCAGACATTGATTAGTAAGTTCTACAAATGACTCCCTATGTGAGCAATTCCTGTAAATGTTCTCAAACCTGCACTTGCACCAGTCTGGTTTGTTCCAATGGGACTGCAACACCAGCTGACATGTTAGAATAATCAGAGTTTTAGCCATAAAGTACCACAAGATGGCAAATAATAGCAGTGAACCAGTTCCTTAGTGGTTATGGAATTAAGAAAGAAGAAAAAAATCCCCAATATCTTCACAATTTAAAAATACACTTGTATGAAGTTCCCTACATCCATGAAAAAATGAATTTCCCAATTATTTTCTAGAATCTTCAATGGTTTTTCCTTTCTTGAAATTTCATTTTCAGTACTCTTAACCTGAAATGACAATTGTAAATCTTTGACTGTTACAATGAAATTCTGAAATTTGCTAAAAACCCCAGGTTGCTTTGAACCAACAGAAAGAAAGGTAAAAATGTTTGAATCTATTTAAGCTAAAACTCACACTACATATAAAAAACTAATCCAGAGCCCATCCATCACTGTGTGGGTATATGAAAAATCAGAAAAGCAGGTTCTCTGTTGGCCTGAAAACAACCAAATCTTTAATATGAAACTTGCAGCAAAGAGTGAACATCCCCGTGACTGTGCTTGTCTTTTGAAATAACAGGGCTGAGCACGTGCACACACAATGGCACAGCTGGCAGCAGCTGAGAAAGAAGAAACCTCTGGCAGAGATCACATCCCCCAGGCAGAGCTTTGCAGAAAAATCCCAACACAGATTTTACATTTAATGCTGTCCTACAGGTTCTCTAAGATATTTGCATGACACATGACATACATTTTCTTCTCTTTCATCCAGTGTACTTCTCATCTCTTAACCTGTCTTTGCCATTTTCTCCTTCAAAGACTCCAGTTCATTTCTAAGTGCCAAATTAGCAGCATTAGTAAATCTTTCCTTCTTGCCTTTAACTGATTTTCAGTACTTCTAATAAACCCTTCTTTTATTTTCTAAAAAGAGCTGCTAATGTTGATGGGAACTTCATAAGCTGCTCAATGAAAATGTTCTTAAAATGCAGCAACATGCCCAGTAAGTCAATCTGTGAACTGTCCATACTTTTTTTAAGTAGGAAAAGATGTTCCAGCTAAGCCAAGGAAAATACATCCTAACCTGGACTATTGCAATGCAGCTGTGAAACATGGGAGCTGCCTGTCTATTGAACTGGTGATACAGAGAGTAACTCTTACCCAGTTTTGCCTTGTCACATTTAATCCATAACCTTCACCTTCCATTTTCATTTCCTTCTCACCTGAGATGTCTAATGCACAACAAGACAGCTCCTACTATGTAATACAAAATGATGGCAAACACTGTTCCTGCAGCAATTGGTATTTCTAATCTGAGAAAATTTCTACTTGGCCAACAGCAATTCTGAATAGTTTCTGTTTAGCTATATAATCTAGAAAAAACATTAATCAAAAAATCCCAGAAAGCAGCATTTGAACAGAACTAACTATTTGAGTCTACTTCCTTTCACAATATCAGTTATTAATATTTGTTTTTACTTGCCTTAGCTGGCTCTTTGCCTCTTCTAGATTTTCAACTAACTGCTTTGTATTTTCTTCTTTTTTCTTACTATCCTAAATAAAGACCCATGTGTCAGCAAAGAAATAAAATTCAAAGTGACTTCTTAAAAAATTCAAAGACATCCAAAGCACACTGACCTGCCTTGCTCACAAGTGTAAATACACTTCCTTTCCAACTCAAACACAAAAAACAGCTCAGGTACTCTGCAGACCAAGTCATGTTGCAGCTCATCATCTAATTTGTAAAACCGAGTAATTTGTCCAATTGAGTATTGTCCTTTCATGAAACCTGGAAGTTTACAACTTGCCTCTTGTTGTTCTTGCAGTTTCTTGACTTCTGCAGCCACAGCATTTTTCTCTTGTGCTGTTTGTTCTTTCTCTAGTGAAAGCTTACTGAGATACACTGTTAGTTGTTCATTCCTTAACCTAATTTCAAACAAATGGCCAAGAGGAATAAGAAGATGCATTTTGAAATCTCCTTTTAAATGAAACATACCCATTATCAAGTCTTATTCCATGCTGAAAGAAGTCCAGGCCTTTATCTACAAATAGAAGCTTTGCAGCAGAGTCAGAGAGATGTAAAAAGGTGACAGAAGAAGGAAAGAAAGAAAATCAGAGTCAACTTTTATACAAATCTAATGGTTAGTGAAGATGATGTAGTTCAAAGCAAGATTAACCATGAAGTCAGAAACTTTCTCTTCTTGTTAAATAAGTCAAAGAGATATGGAACAACTACATATGCCATAGAATACATACAAATAGAGAAAGTGGAATTTAGAAATGTAAGTCTAGAATTAATGGCATATATGTGGTTCAAAAGTTTGGTTAGAAAACAATCCTAGTTCATTTCACTGTGGATTAAAGCAACTCCACCAAAACTAATTAAATATTGTATTTTCAAAATGGTCATACGCCTCTTGTTCAAGATCTGTTTTCAGAGTCACAAGCTGCTTTAAATAATCTTGTTCCTTCTCAGCTGTACTTGTCAGCTGTGCTTTCAAATCCTGGAATTCTTTCTGCAAAATGAAGAGTTTTGAGTCTACATGTGCAAACTCCAACTGCTGGAGGTTATCAGACATGAACTAAGAGCACGAGGCTTTCAGAAGAACCCAACAACATCCATGTCATGGATTATCCAGGTTGGATCTTTCCAATCTCTGCTGGGATCTGGAAGTGCTGTGAGACAGTGAACTGTGACACCAGTGCTGTTCATGTCTGTCCCCTGCTGTGAGTTTAATTACCTGGTCTGCAAAATTAGGGTGGGACACTGCTCTGGGTGCTGTTTCTTATGCATAAACTTGTGTACAAGTCATGATGTGCAACTTCACTATTTCTAAAATATGTTACTATTGCCCTACTTCAGACCTCTCTCATTTGGAGAGCATTTTCATTGCTCTCTCCACATTTTTCTCTCTCTGCATATTTTCTACAGTAGCCTCAAGACTCTTCTTCAGTCAAAGTCCTCCAATTTGCCCATTTTAGAAAATGAGTGAAACTCAGTTCAGAACACTCAATGCACAGATTAGAACAACAAGCAAACACAGTGAAATGCACACCTGATTTCCCACTATCTTAACTTGAGTTGATATGGATTCTTGTTAGGCTTGTAAATCTAAAATCATAATGAAAAGAAACCTCTGTTCAGAGTGTATTTCATATAGCTGAGACTTCTGTGACAGAAAATGGGCCTGTGTCACAGTACAGCAGGGTTCACAGAGGCCAGAGCTAATTACCTTCCTGTAAGGAAGAACAAAGGGGAAAACTTTATATGCAGAGGGAGTGGCATTTGAATGGGCATGAACAAAGAAGGAAATAACCAAAAACCTTGAGAAGGAAAACCAAAAACATGGGAGACAAGAAAAAGCAAAAGCACAGGAGACAAGAAAAACAGTGGCAATAAAGAAGTTCTTTAAAGAAAACACTGAAATTGTGTGTGAGAAAGTTTAGTAGAAATGTTAAGGTAGACTAGATGGTGTTTATTTATGACATTTAAGATACTTACAAAGCAAGAGGAATTTCATATGAAGAGCAAATGCCATGAGATTAATAAAATGAATATTTACCAGAGTTTCTGACAGCTCTTCAAGTTGCACTTCTTTATCACATTTTACTTTAGTCATCTCTTCTACAGCACATGGAATGTAAAATTAATGGAACAGAAATGATTTTTCAGATTTAGCAGGCAGTATAAAACATTTATACCTTTTGCAATACCCAGTTCTCAAAACTTGTTGGATTAAGTTAAGAAGCTGAAAAGCTAATTTATGACTTAATCTAAATGTAGACTTGAAAAATGATTCAGACATTAGCAAATCTCTATCTGAAGAGAAACTAAATATTTATCTTAAATAAAGTTTAGAGCCTTTCTATGTTTTCCACAATTATAACTTCAAATAAACCATGGACAGTTAGACTAGAGTATTCTGCAAGTATTGATGCACCTGCATTGTTCCAGAAAAAAATCTGAACTGCTGAAGGTACCACATGGATATGCTGAGAAAGGAAACCAGTTGTTACTGACTTCCAAATGGTTTCTCTGTGCACATTGACAGTGCTGGTATTTTTTGCAAGTTCTCAGCAGCAAGGCAGAGCTCTTACTCTGGGGACTAAGGAGCACATCCCTAGAAAGCACAGGATATCACATTTATGATATTTAAAGACAACCCCTGCCAGCATCATTCCACTTCCAGCACGGGGAGGGTCCCAGAAACCTCAATGGGAGGGTTTTATCTCTGCTACAGAAGTCACTCCTGGCACCTGCAGTGCTGCTGCTCTTAGCTGGAAACCAAAATTACCTCCAGAAGAATTCATGCAGGAATGGTCTCACTATTGGAGCTCTGCACAGCACTGCCCTTTGGCTGCTGCCAGTACCAATGACCCCCAAAGAAAAGGGATCAGCTGAGTCAAAATAAATTCAGGCATTCCTGATAGGTACAGGTACTGTAAAATCATTTCTCCACCTACTAGAGACAGTCCATTTCCAGACAACAGCAGAAAGCATTTTTATTACTGCCTGGCTCATTTCTGCCTTTCTACAAGCCTTACCCAGTTCAGCAGATTTCTTTTGGAGCTCCAAGGTAAGCAGCTTGGAATCATCTTCATATTTCTTTAATCTAAGAAAATGGTAAATTAAAAACCCCAAATGTAGGGTACAAAGCACTCACACCATTTGAAACTTCAAGGACAATAAGACAAAGTCTTAGCACAAGCACTTTAAGAACATTTACCTTTCAACAGGCAGATGATATATCTGCCTGCAACACATATCAAATTACACTTTTACAACCTCAGAACAGTAGACATAAAAGTAAACAAATATATACCTACAGAAATCTCTATTTCTTAAAGCCAGAATTATGAAAGTTGGAGGGGGCAAAAATTTACTTTTTATAGACCAGTATTAACTATCACCAACAAAAAAATTTACATTCAATTCTCTGCATTTAGACCACTGTGTGGAAAAAACCTCCAAATTTCAGCTTCATTTCCAATTGTTCTTGATTTTGTCATAGACTGCAACCTGTAAGATCACTCTTGGAATTGCAACTCATTAATTTACCTATTTTGCTCTTCTTGCAGCAAGCTTTTCAAATTGGCAACAGAAGTCTCAAACTCCTCTGTCAGGGCTGCAAGCAAAGCCTTCATTTTTTTACATTCTTCCTCCTGCTCATCCTTTTCTCCAGTAACCTGAATTAATGTTTTCACTCTAGTCTGGAGCTCAGTTTCCAAGTTCTTTTGAGTAACCTTCAAGACATGAGATCATTTCTAAACATGTTTTGCAACAAACAGCTACAGCTGTTTCATGTCTAAAGTATCCATAATTATTTATGCAAATACTCCTCTAGTCTATTTCTACTGTAAAACTATAAGCAAGGGGTACCTCTGCCTTTTGCAATGACATTTTAGCCTCTTCCAGCTCTGCCCTCAAATGTTCTTTACTGACCTGGGATTCCTTTAACATTTCTTCATGATGTACTAAACAAAAAAAGATGTTAATATTTTTAAAAATAGGATATTTACTAAAAAGTACTGCTAAAAATGGAAAATTACATACATTTAAAGAATTTAACACAGAGCAATGGAACTGACATCATATACTATAAAATAATAGATAAAACTTGAATATAGATGGCTTAAAAGTATTGAAAATCAAGTTCTGAAAAGTAAGTTTCCTCAGTGACATCTACCTGACTGTAAATTTGCAAAACTGAAGCAACATATTTTCCCTTTCCAATCTTCCAAAGCTCTCAGTGCTTGACTCACCCTAAAAACGACCCTGCCAGTCCTGCTCCCACATGAGCAGCTCCTGCTCCAAACAAAAATAAGGCCTTCAAGGCCCCAAAATTCTGCTGCCAACCAGCAACAGAATAAAACTATCATGACCCTGTTTCCTATGCTTCTATAAACAATTACATCTCATAAATAAACAATCATAAACAATTACATTTAAATTCTATAAACAATTACATTTAAACACAGCAGGCAGAACTCTTACATTTTGCTTCCATTAAGTCAGCAATCTTATTTTGTGACGTCTGCAGCTGAGCCTTGATGTCTTTTATGACATCATCTTTTTCATCTCTCTCTATGGTGAGAGCTGAAATCTAAAAAAATGCAAGAAATATCATCATGAAGTCTGGAAAAGGGACAGATGTTAATTTTTATTTGTACCCCAGGTATGATAAGCAGACATTTTGCTGTCATTCAAGTTAGATTAAATAGATAGAGAGATAGAGAGATAGATAGAGAGATAGATAGAGAGATAGATAGATAGATAGATAGATAGATAGATAGATAGAGAGATAGATAGAGAGATAGATAGATAGACAGACAGAAAATATTTGGCTAGATATAATCTTAGCCAAATATTGATCAAGTCACATTACTCTAAAGAAAAAAGTTCTCCAATTCAAAATCAAACCATAAATTCAGTAGACTAAGGGTACTGAAACATCACTAAACTTAGCAGAATTTGACTTAAATGCAGCTTCAGATGTTATTTTGTCTTTTTTACTAATACCCAGAAACACTTCTTGGCTCTTGCATTGCCCCTTTAGTCACAAATAAAGCTCTACATATGAGATGGTAAAATGAGCAAACCTGCTTTTCCTTTTGACTGACTTCCAGTTTGCATTCTTTTTCAAACTTGTCCACTTTTTCTGCTTCTTCTTTTACTTTTGAGATACAGTAACATCCACAGTTAACATTCTAGCTGAAATATACTCCAAGTTCAATACAACTTCCACTTTAAGATTGCTTGGAATTGTACAGCTGTACCATTTGTTTCCCAAGAGTAATTGTTGAGGCAATGTTTGATTTTATAATCAAAATACAAACAGAAAAGAGCATGTGAAAATGAAACAGGAACACACCAGGCTATACATACAGAGAGAGAGCATTTAGCTAAAGTTTCTGTAGCTATACACTAGTGCATTATCATTTAAATAAACCAACTATGTGAAATAGGTATTGATCTCTAGACTGTACTTCACAGACAAAACTTCAATATTGAGTGACTGTTTGAAAGATAAAGTTCCAAATTTGGCCCAGTGGAACAGCAACAGAAGGGGCCAGGCAGTGAACAAAGGCTGCATGAATAAAAGAAGGGTCCCAGTGTCTCAGGGTGACCTGCTCACCATTCCAGCCCTTCACATCTGTCTGCCCTGGCCCTGCATGTGGAACACAAGCTATGAAGTACAAAATTGAGCCAGCTGCATAAACACAATAAACTGAATTCTCACATTTGAAACTCATTTCCGATCTGTCGTTCTCTGCTTGCACACGAAGCTCTTCAAATGCCGCTGTCATTCTCTAAAACCAAAATTTAATATCTGAAGTTCAATACTGGAAACCCTGGAACTTCTCCAGGGGCTGCTGCCCACCTCAGCCATTCTGAGGAACCAGCAGGTGGGTGAAACAGAGCCCAGAAAGAAGCCAGAAGTTGTGGCAGTGACCCAGCACTAAGCACCCATCCCACAGATCACAGGGATCCACATCCCACACACTGCTGCACTTTCTCCATTGAATGTGTTTTATGGAACACAAAAATCATTCTTGAAAAGGGATTGAAAACCCAACTTCCTGCATCACACACGACATGATACCCACACATGATGGATACAAACAGTATCCCAACATAAACATGGAACTCAGCTCAGCTCACATAACTCACATTCCTTTCATCAAGCCTGGTCACTTACTTCTATGTTGCTATGAAGTTCCTCATACAATTGTATTGTTTCTGCCTTTTCCTGTTCATCTATCAAAGCAAGAACATATGAGAAAGTTTTTCTTTTGAACAAGAATGCCAGCTGTCCAAGTCGTTATACTTAATCAGCATAATGAATTAAAAAAGGAATTACCAGCTCCATTCTTATTAAATAAGTCCTTATGAAACATGGTGCCAAAAGTTACAGAATCTAGGGAAAATGTGTAGTTCATTGAAACATTAGACAAGCTCAGCTTTTAAATTTCCTTCCTAAAATATTTTTTCTGTGAAAGGTGTAATTCTGGATCAGTTGATGTGACCATATTAATTATTATAGTATTAATGCTGTTGAATAATAATGTATCAACACTGTTAGTATTTCTAAACTGTAATCTAGGGTTTAGCACTGAATTTCTTCCTATCAGCAGATACCTATAACCACAGAGCTGTCATTAGAAAATTGCAACACTCCATGTCCATATTTTCCTTCTTTCACTTTTGTAATTGATACTATTTTTCCCCAAGAAAACAATTAAAAAGAGAACAGTAAAAGAAACAGCTATCAAATAAGAACAGTCCATCTATATACAAGTGTTTCTAGAATTAAGGCTAAAAAGAAATCGACACTTCTTAAGTATCCAGGTTCAAGTTAGTAAAATTCTAATGATTAGAATAACAATTCTAAATTGCATATAAAGTAGAACTTCCAATCAAGAACATATTTTAAAACCTCAAGAATTTAAACTTCATTAAGTTGTCCAACTGTCTTGGCTTGTTCAGTTTCATGAGAAGAATTCCAGTTACTCATTGTACCTTGGGGTTAAGACCTTTTCTCCCCATAAATGTGTGATGGCTGAAAACAGGAAATGTTAGCTCTGGAAATTTGTTAGGGAGTGCTGGGAATTTAGAGTAGATTCTACTGCCTAAAAACAGGCATGAAGGGTCACTTCTTATGTCTTAATATATTCCCAGTGTGTGGGTGGGACTGCAAACCTTCAATGGGCTGAGCAGCCTTGAGGAGCCCTGCCCTGCTCTGGAGCGGCTGCCAGGGCCAGTCAGGGCTGTGGGCACGGCCTCAACCCTGGGTCACTGTTTGGGCACCCAAAGAGCTCCCAGGCTGGCACCTTTCAGCAAACAATTCCACTGGCTTCAAAAGCCCTCTGCATTCAGCATTACACACCAAAAGTCTGTTAGACCTGGGGCTTCACTTCCAATTTTGTGAGCCACTTAAAATTCACTTTTCACTCTGAGAGCCACATCCAGTCGATCCCAACTGGAGAACTTCTCTGAACAGCACGAGAAATTTCTTCTTCTTTCTTCTGTTTGTGAATTTAGAGCAAGCTAGAAGTACATTTACTCTGACCAATAAAAGCTAAAAAAGCATTTACGTTTGCTGGTCTTCTCTGTGAAGCGAGTGCAGGTTTCCTTGAGCAGGTTACACAGATGCCTCGAAGCAGCAGCTCTAAAGGAGGGAAAAAATATCCTGTTTGCACAGGAGTGCACAGTACTTTGTGTACCTAAGGAGTAACAATGGAAATGACCTTCAAAATTTAACAGCTACGTAAAACTGCCCACATGGAAACTGATTATTTCCACCACAAGAATATATACTTGGTTCTATTACTTACTCTTTCAAGAGATCTTTATTTTCACATATCTCATCTTCCAGTTTCAAATGGAGTTTTTCATTTTCAAACTAATTTCATAGGGAACAAATGCAAAAAGACACTGTTATTGAAAAATAGATTAGAAATGCACTTTGACTTCTCAAATCCCTCATGAAAATGTAATTTGGGGCATCAGTAGACAGAAGTCTGTTTTATCTGGTATTACATGCTGAGTCATCTTTTGCATGAAAGATGCAATAATTAATGAACAATAATTTAGCAGCAAATGAGACACTTACAGGTATATTCTTCAGACAAACACTCACACGGGACAGGTGCCTGCAACTTCTCAAAATAATCATTTTCTCAAGGCACAAACCAAACTGCAACAGTCTTTAAGATTTAATTGGATCAATAATAGTGTCATACTGAATCAGGAAGCACTTAACTTTCTTTATTTAATGTATACTATACAATACTGGCCTGCAGTTCTTGAATGGCTTTATTCTGTGCTTCAATAGTCTTTTTATTTTCCTGGAGCTTTCTTTCTTTCTGGTTTAATTCAGTTTCCACAGTCAGTTTCCACTGCTTGATCTTCTCAGCCTCTTTGTAGAGTTTTGAGAACAATTCATTCATTGTTTCTGTATTCTATTGAAACAGGTTCCACAATTTAATCTCAAATACTATCTAATTAATAGTACATAATATCTAATTAATACTGTTGGAGATAATGTATTTATCTCTTAGAAACATCACAAGAGTAATATTTTTCTACAGATGGTGATGTAAGTTGATATATGATCAGGAGCCCAAGTTTATGCACAGGATGCACAAATCTTTGTGCATCCTCTATGTATGTATCAAAAGGCTTTACAGAGCACACAGGAGAAACAAATACAATGAAATATCCCAAACCCCCTTCAGACATCACCAAATAGATGGCTTAAAGACTGCAGTCCACCAAAATCAATAAAAGTTTTGCCAGAATTATCAGTGAAGCCAAAATTCCTTCTAGCAGGTTCTTCACACCATTTCTGTCCTCTCCTTCTGACAGACACTGCTGAGTTAAGTAAAAGCAGCTTCAGAGACTTTGCCCAAGAGTACCTGTGATCTTGCCATGAACACACACACAATCACAGAGTCACAGAATAATGAGGTTGGAAGAGACCTCTCAGATCATCGAGTCCAACCTCTGCCCCAACACCTCAGCTATAGCACCAAGGGCCATGTCCAGTCTTTTTATAAACACATCCAGAGATGGTGATTCTACCACCTCCCTGGGAAGAGCATTCCAGTGCTTCATTATTCTTTTGGTGAAAAATTTCCTCCAAATATCCAACCTATCCCTTCCCTGCTGTAGCTTGAGACTGTGTCCTCTGGTTCTGTCAGTGCTGCCCGGTGGAAGAGACCGACCCCACCTGGCTACAACCTCCCTTCAGGCAGGTGGAGAGAGCAATAAGGTCACCCCTAAGCCTCCTCTTCTCCAGGCTAAACAAGCCCAGCTCCTTCAAACGCTCCTCACAGGGCTTGTGCTCCAAACCCCTCAGCAGCCTTGCTGCCCTCCTCTGGATGTGCTCAAGCACCTCAACATCCTTCCTAAACTGAGGGCCCAGAACTGGACACAGCACTCAAGGTGCAGCCTCACCAGTGCCCAGCACAGGGGCAGAATGACCTCCCTGCTCCTGCTGCCCACACCATTCCTGATGCAGGCCAGGAGCCATTGGCCTTCTTGGCCACCAGGGCACATTGCTGGCTCATATTCAACCGGCTGTCAGCAGCACCCCCAGGTCCCTTTCTGCCTCAGCACTGTCCAGCCACACTGTCCCCAGCTTGGAACGTTGTAGGGGATTTCTGTGGCCAAAATGTGGAACTCAGCACTTGGACTTACTGAACTTCATGCTGCTGCACTCTGCCCATCCATCCAACTGATCTAAGTCTCTCTGCAGAGCTCTTCCTTCCTTCCTTCCTTCCTTCCTTCCTTCCTTCCTTCCTTCCTTCCTTCCTTCCTTCCTTCCTTCCTTCCTTCCTTCCTTCCTTCCTTCCTTCCTTCCTTCCTTCCTTCCTTCCTTCCTTCCTTCCTTCCTTCCTTCCTTCCTTCCTTCCTTCCTTCCTTCCTTCCTTCCTTCCTTCCTTCCTTCCTTCCTTCCTTCCTTCCTTCCTTCCTTCCTTCCTTCCTTCCTTCCTTCCTTCCTTCCTTCCTTCCTTCCTTCCTTCCTTCCTTCCTTCCTTCCTTCCTTCCTTCCTTCCTTCCTTCCTTCCTTCCTTCCTTCCTTCCTTCCTTCCTTCCTTCCAGTAGATCATCACAAGCTCCCAGCTTAGTGTCCTCTGCAAATTCACTAATGAAGGACTCGATGCCCTCATCCCCGTCGTCTGTAAAAACATTGAACAGAACTGGTCCCAGTACAGAGCCCTGAGGGACAGCACTGGTGCCTGGCTGCCAGCTGGATGCAGCACCATTCACCATCACTCTCTGGCCCGGCCATGCAGCCAGTTCTGAGCCCAGCACAGAGTGCTCCTGTCCAAGCCATGGGCTGCAGCTTCTCCAGGAGTGTGCTGGGGGAGACAGTGCCAAAGGCCCTGCTGGAGCCCAGATACACAACATCCACAGCCTTTCCTGCATGCACCAGGCGGGGCACCTGGTCACAGAAGGAGACCAGGTTGGTCAGACATGCCCTACCCTTCGTAGAGCCACGCTGGCTGGGTCTGATAGCCTGGCCATCCTGTGAGTGCTGTGTGATAGCACTCACTATGAACTGCTCCATTATCTCACCTGGCACTGAGGCCAGGCTAACTGGCCTGTGATTACCAGGATCCTCCTTCCTACCTTTTTTGTAAATGGGTGTCACACTGGCCAGTGTCCAATCATCTGGAACCTCGCCAGTGAGCCACAACTCTTGATAAATGATGGAGAGAGGCTTGGCAAGCTCATCTGCCAGCTCCCTCCTCACCCTGGCATGGATCCCATCTGGACCCAGGGATTTACAAATACCCAAGTGTCCCAGCAGTTCTCTGCTCACACACGCAGCAGGAAGGAAAACCACCCCCCTTGTGCCCTTAGAACACCTTGAAAGTGTCCTACAAGCAGTGCTGGGCCAGTGGACGAGGCAGGGAGAGCAACACACGAGCCCAAAGGGCCCTTTGGTTCACTTACAACACCCCCAAACACCATCCTTGTTTTGGCTGCATCACAGTTTTGTTACAGTCCTGATGGTATTTTAATAGCTTAGGATTTAAAAAGTCTAAAAAGTTGTCAGGGATATGAAAATCAGCAGGGAGAGTGCAAGAAATGGGTTTTCTTTTGTGGTAGCAAAGAGTGTTTTGTAGCTGCAAAGTACAGAAGCTATTGCAAAAAAAATGAGCTGGACTGTGTTGTGCTAAAGCAGAGATCTGCTGGTAAAGACACTGTCAAAAGAATCCAGTGCTTGAGGAAACCACTGAATTCATTGTTTTACAGATAAAACAAAGCCAGACAAGGCAATGGGGACAATCTACTTCAGATTTCCAAAGAATACTCTGACTTCAACCCTTCTGCCCCTCAACAGAATATTCAGAACCAGTTCCACAAGGATACTTAAGTGTTTAAATCTTACTCTAATTAAAGCTCATGGACAAAGAAACAAAGAAAGAACAACAGCAATATTGCAATCACCTTAATTTTTAAAGATTTGTTTCCAGGCATGCTCACTAAATCACAAATATCTCCTCTAAGTGATTCAGCTTTAAACAGGAGACAAAAAACATTATTCCCTTTTAACTACTTCCTTTAGCCCTGAAATATCTACTGAATAATGCTTTAGGCACTGTTTGGGAACAAATTCAAAAGACCCCAAGGAATTAGATGTGCAGAGTTGATACTTAGCTGACCTCTTCATCTACTTCAGAGCAAAGTTTCACTTGCTGTGAAGTTGTATCTGAAACATGAAGAGATTTTGATCAATGTCTTTCTAAAAAAAGTAACAGTGAAACTGTTTAACAGTTACAGATATGAAACTGTGAGACTACTCATGAAAGTTAAACTTTGACAATATATAAAAATCTAAAGAAGGTGCATGGCAAATGTTCCAATCGTACCTGAATCAGTGATTTCGCCACGGTTCGACACATCAAATGGCAGCTTAAAGTCATCGTCTGAGCATCTGTTCAAACCCTGCACAAATTTAAACATTAGTTCCTTATGGGTAGATTTGTAAAGAAAGAATTATAAAATCCATAAAAAATCCCTACAGATGATGTGAAAATAGAATTGGTCATTAATAAAACAGCTGCCTACAAATTTCAAAGCCCAAGGTATTGGTAATGGCTTTGGAACTCACTTCTTACTGCCCAGTGGTTTATCAAAGTGTTGGTGTCCTGCAGTTTGATTTATAGACTGTGGCCAAAGGGGAGCTTTCAATGCAGGGAACTCAGCAGCTCCTGCCTGGCTGGGCCCTGGTGCATGGCAAAGGACTCAAGGAGACCAATTACTTTTTTGAAGACCAGCAGTTGATATTTCTTTTTTGCTTTGCTTCCAAGGGCACTTCTAGACCATATCTGATTATGTTTCAATACCCTTTCACAAGGTTTTTAAGTCACAGAAGTTCATCCTGTAAACAGCTAACTCATCTGCTGTCAGAATATCCTGTTGAATCTCAACATATTTCATAAGGAGCTTTGACATGAAAACATAACTTGTTGAATTCCCATAACTCAGTGTGGGGACAGAACATTTTCACTGCACACCTGATCTGGTGAGACCAAGACACCAACACCAGTGCCAGCATCTGAGTGGGGCCTGTGGGAATCCATCAAATCAGAGGGGTTTGGGAAAGCTGCAAAAGGCAGCCTCAGAGACAGCAGAACTGTGATTAGAGCCAAGCAGGAGCCATGAGATAGGTCAGCAGAAAAATTATTTAAAAAGTAGAAAAGTAAGGGCAAATAGAACAATGGTCTGTGTATTAACGCTTGTCTAGAATAACTCCCTAAGTTACAGAAAAGTTTATCTAGCGAGATATTAGGAAGTTCTAAGCTTAATAATGGAGCTCTGTGCATTGTGTTTTAAGGCTTACAAGCAGCAGGTATTGTATTCAAAAAAGGCAAGCATTGTTTGAACCAAAGGTACCTGTACTTACAGTGGTACTGTAAGAACTACTGTCAATATGCTTTTGCTTTGTGTGATTGGTCAAAAAACTTTGAAAGTAAGTTGTAAAATTAAGTTCTTTGTCTGCTGCCTGGGATGTGAGCTGCTGACATCTTCCCATTGTCATCACCATGTAATGAGACCGATGCTGGAAAAGAAAACAGCTCAAGGCAGTTCCTCAGCAGTCCCGTCCCGTTTGTGATTTGTACACAGACCCCGGCTGGCGATAGAGCCCTGCTCACTCTCTGGGCTCAATTACCCACATCAAACACGGACTTACAGCACAGAGCGGATGCTCGAGAAGATGATTCCCTTCAGTTTTGATAGAAAACAACAACAAAAGTCTTTGAAATTCAAACCGAAGATGTCTGTGCATATGCCAGAAACGAGTAGGCAGGAGCCGTCTCGGCCCATGCAGGGGCAGGTGTGTGTGTGCTCCAGGCCGGGGCTGTGCCGGGGCAAGGGGCAGGTGTGTGTGTGCTCCAGCCCGGGCTGTGCCGGGGCAAGGGGCAGGTGTGTGTGTGCTCCAGCCCGGGGCTGTGCCGGGGCAAGGGGCAGGTGTGTGTGTGCTCCAGCCCGGGCTGTGCCGGGGCAAGGGGCAGGTGTGTGTGTGCTCCAGGCCGGGGCTGTGCCGGGGCAAGGGGCAGGTGTGTGTGTGCTCCAGCCCGGGGCTCTGCAGGGCACTCCCCGGGCCCAGCACTGTCCCCGTGTCCCCGGGGAAGGGCCCCAGCGCTTTCCCCCCGTCCCCTCCTCAGCCGTGGCCTCCAGAGCAGCACAGCCCGAGGGGCGGCCGGGGAGGGGGGCTTTGGGGCCGTCCTCAGCGGCCCCGCGGCTGAGCGCTCACCTGGGATCTGCCCGCAGACACCTGCCCAGCGCTCAGACGCGGCAGCATGAACAATTTAAAGCGGTTTTCCTTCTCCATGGCTCCGATAAAAGGGCGGGCGGAGCGGCCCCAGCTGCCGGCGGCCGCTGAGGGCGGGCGCGAAGGGCGGGAAGCGGCAGCGGCCCCTCAGCGCAGGGGCGGGGGCGCCGCCTAGCGGAGCTCGCGGGGCACGGCCCGGGCACGGCCCAGCCGGACAGAGCGGCGGCCGCGGGGCCATGGGCGGGGCCACGGGCGGGGCCATGGGCGGGGCCACGGGCGGGCCCCCGGGCGGGGCCATGGGCGGGGGCCATGGGCGGGGCCATGGGCGGGGGCC
The DNA here is from genome assembly GCF_037042795.1 of Molothrus aeneus. NCBI lineage: Eukaryota > Metazoa > Chordata > Aves > Passeriformes > Icteridae > Molothrus > Molothrus aeneus. The sequence continues at coordinate 460,561 of NW_027098863.1, forward strand.
ATGGGCGGGGCCATGGGCGGGGCTTGCTCGTCGCCCGTGGATGCCAGAGAGGTCTCGGGGCAGCCCGGGGGCCCAGGCGGGTTGGCGATGTCGCCGTGGTCGCCGGCCGGGGGCAGCAGAGCGGGACTTTGGCCGTCGCAGGGAAGGCGGGAGAGGTCTGAGGGGAAGGGGAGGTCCCGTCTGTACGGGGAATAACTGGGGGAGCCCAGTCCTCCTATGGGAAAAATGCGTATTTTATGATTGGCTTTTCGCAAATACTCAAATCAATATTATATGTGTTATGTCAGAAAGTTATGCTGTATTAATTTTCTTAAGTAGTGTGTTAAATCTAGTTTTAGGGTATAACCTAATGTCAAAATAGAATGTGAGATACTTTTTTTTTTAAAAGAAAGGACTTGCAGCGAGATAGCAGCCACAGGACACCTAAATCTTTCAGAGAAAGAGAATTTATTGCTTTCCTATCAGGGGAAACGAACTTCTTCCTGCCTGCTCAGCCCTGAAGATGCTGTCAGGATTCAGAGGAAGAAGTCGACACTGAACAGACTCCTTGGTTTGAATGGAATTTATGCATCATGTATGAGGTGTATGAATATGCAACAGGTTATTGTTTTTAAGGGTTAATCCTCTCTTAAAGTGTGTCTTTTTTCAGGCTTATTTTGCCCAGAAAAAGGTACCCAGATGGCCGTAACTTTTTCTTGGTATTGCCTCATATTGTCCTAATCCAAATTATCCAAGTTATTATTACTCTAATTATATTGCTCTTTTTCTAACCATTTTGTTACTATGAAACTTTTAAAAATTCAAAAAACAAGTGATTGGCGTTTTTCACATCCTGTGACCCCCCGGTGTTGTAAATGGCTCCCCCAGAAACATCAGTACATGGGATGTTGTGTGTTGGGCACTGTGTGAAAAACGCCAATCACTTGTTTTTAAACTTTTAAAAAATTGTTATGAAACAATTAAATTGTTTTATAAAACAGTAATATAATTAAAGTAATAAAAATGTGGACAATTAGGATTTAGGAGAATACGAGACAATAAGAACAAAGCGTTATGGATGTCCAAGTACCTTTTTCTGGGCAAAAGCATTGTGATGTTGGTGGCCATGGAAAGCTGCCCTGGGCCCCTTGCTCAGGGCTGGTGTCAGTGCCCAGAGCCAGAGGGGATCCCTTGCTGGGGGCTGTGCCATGGCCACCTGCCCTGTGCCGCGCTGGCCGCTCGGGCACCAGGAACCAGCAGCCAAGGGCACTGCCAGGGCCAAAGGCCAGGTCAGCCAGACAGAAAGGGGCAGGGCTGGGCACTGTTTCCATGGCAACCGGCACTGGGGGGGACACCTGGGTCACCTGGCCTGGCAGTTGCCATGGAAAGCCCTGGCAGGCACTGAGGGCACAGCCCCTGGCACTGAGACACTGCTGGGCCGGGTGCTGAGCACAGGGCTGAGCACGCAGAGATGGTTTTGTTCTTGCTGAGCTGCAGCACAGCCAAGGCTTGTCCTGCCCCTCGTCCAGCCATGCTGGGGAGGGGCTGGGGCTGCGGGGGAGCTTGGCAGGGGACACAGCCAGGACAGGTGACCCCAACTGACCCCGGGCACAGCCCAGAGCAGAGCACATCATACTCAGGCTATGAAGGGGGGGAACAAGGAGGAAGGGGGGAATTCTGGAGACAGGCTTTTTGCCTTCCCAGGTAACACTTAGGCAAGAGGGGGCCCTGTTTCACCGGTGGGCAGGGTCACTACCAAAGACACAGACACCAACTGAAGGAATTGTGGCATTTATATCATGCACAGCTGCAAAGCATTACAAAAGGATAAGCTCAGCAAAGCACATCATCATTAGCAAAGAATTACAAAAGAAGTTCAGCAATCCATCAGAACTCATCATTACATTTTGATGACTAACCCCTTGGTCAAACACTAGAGGTGTTTGTGGCAGACAAAGATTCTGGCTGACTATCAAGGTACACCTTACAGACATCAGTAGTACTTTGGTGACACCGTTCTTCATTCTTTTTTCTCAATCTCCTTGGAGTTAGGAACAAGAATTCTGTTGTCCATGGAGCTGGCACCTTTTTAATTCCAGAATAATGCCCCCAGGCCCTTTGCTGTTCAGCTTTACCATGTTGTCTGGGGCTAACAAGGCTTGGGGGGGCCCTTTCCCCTCTGGCTGGAAGGGGCCGGGTCCCAGTCCCTGAGGGGCACCCAGGCTCCTGGATGCAATTCCTGTGCAAGTCCCTCAGTGTTACAGCAGCCTTCCCATGGAGCCCCGTGGATCAGGGCATTTGCCAAAGGGGCCCTTGGGGCAAACAGGGAGATTTGGTCTGGCAGCATGTGTAAAACAATATCCTGTCAGATCTACTTGCTCTCACACACAATCCTTGGCTGCAGGGACACATTCCCATTGTTCCTGCCCAGCTTTCAGGACTCCGAGTTGTCTTTCCCAGGAGCTGCTCCTTCAGCTGCCTCGGGAGGGCCATTTGGCCTCCGGACCCACACTCTGGCTCCATTATTAGGACTGCTGCATCCAAACCCTTTATCTCCACAAACGGTGGTGATTGGAGCTGGAGCTCCTTTTTTCACAATCGTTCTCAAAATTGCAGTATCAGTAATTGTGCTACCCTGTCACAGGGTTGAATAATCCAATCCTGGTCACTATTGTTTAACAGAATTACTGTAATTTCTCCTGCATATTCTGCATCAATTCCTCCTGCCATGACATGAACACTTAGCAAGGCCAAGCTCCAAGGGAGCAGTCACCAAAGCAATGTGTCCTGGAGGAATCTGAATTCCTGTTTCAGTATTGATAGCTCTCATTTGCTTTGAATTCATCCTCATTAATTCCAATGCATGAAGGCCCAGCCCTGCAGCCTCTGGGCTGGCCCTGCCAGGGGCCATCACAGCCAGAACAATTTCCCAGGCAGTCCAAGTCTCACTGCCCATGGTTGGATTTGCAAACTGGGGGCAGCTGTGCACAGCCAGGGGGTTTCCATTTCCCCCGTGGGCATTGTTCAGGGCATGGAGCACATCTGGGAGATGGGTTCTCCATGGGCAAAGGTTCCCATCTCCTCATTTTTTCAACTGCTCTTTTAACAACCCCTTCACCCGTTCAACCAATCCTGCAGCTTGTGCATAGTCTGGTACATGAAAAACCCTGCAGGCTTCATCCCTGTATTTTTCACAGCAACAGACAAAGCACTCTGCATCACAGTATCACCAAACCCTGGGAAAATAGCCAATTTCCTCCCTTTATCCTTTTTAAATTGTCTACAATCTCACAAAGTTGACCACTGACAGTAGGGTCCTGGCCAATCCTGTTCTGTAGGGTATTTAGAGTTACATCCCTGAGCAGCCAAAGCTACCAAATTAGTATTGTCAGCACTATGTCATATTATTATTATTTCATATGTAGATATACATATTGATATATATATATAGACAGATAGATACAGACATATATATATAATATATATCTATAAATATACAAATACATATATACATATATTAAGGTCGTATTATCCTATAAATATGTATATAGTTATTTAGTATATTGATATTTCACTGGCACAAATGCAGCTGAGCTCAAGATTAAAACCTTCTTCTCTTGCTCCATGTGGGAGCATTCCAACAATAATTGTTCCTTCTGAAGGTGCTGTTTCCATTGGACTCTTAACAAATTCATCTTTGTCTGCCCAAACCCACAAGTTCTTTTCCTTTTCCATGTGCAGTTTTTGGATGCATTTGAAGACATCCAGGGCTGCAGCTTCTTTTACCCGACTGCCCCACTGCTCCCACGGGGCTCCCACTTCAGCCCACTCCAGAGGCAGGGAACTCCAGGGAAGGGCTTCCCATCTGGGAATTTCTGATGGCACTGATGCCTCACATTGACACTGAACAAGTGACATTTGGTTGGGATCTGGCCAGACTGGGCCAGTTTGGTTTGACCAGTGGCCAAAGTCAGCACCAAAGACACAGACTCCAACTGGAGGAATCAGTGTCATTTCCTGCAGTTCAGAGCAGCAAAGAATCACAAAAGGAGCAGCTCAGCAATGCACCCAACCATCCCCACCAAAGATTGCCTGCAGTGATTAAGAAAGATGCAGCAGCATTTACCCTCAGCCTTTCCCATCCCCCAGGTGCACACAGCAGCTGGGGAAGCTGTCACAGCCAAGGGCTGCAGAGCCACTCCTGGGCACTGGCAATTCCTGCAGGTGCCTCCAGCCCCAGCTGAGGCTCCAAGCCCGCTGGGAGAGGGCCCAGCTCTGGCAGTGCTGCATGAACAAACTGACAGCACTGCTAGTGTGGCAACATCTGCTTTCATCCTCCTCTTGGCTCCCTCCCAAAGCCTGGCCAGGCCTCAAGGAGGAGCCAAGGCAGCTGACTTTGATCCTTCAGCCCCACACAAGGCCAGATGTCAGATTTCATGGCCTGCTCTGGCTTCTAAATACACAAAGGGCCATCCATGTTTCACTAAGGAGTGGCTACATCTACCACAGTGCTAATGACCATGCATATCTCAGCAGGGAGCAGATACAAAGATAACCTTTGCTTGGAAGGTTCATCCAGAGGCCACCTTTGGCTCAGGGCCTGCTGTCCAGGCCTCACTCAGGGCTGCTGTCCAGGCCTTGGCACTGCAGGGACGTGCTTTAGTGCTGGGCTTGGCACTGCTGGCTGAGCGGCTGCACTGGGTGAGCTCAGAGGGCTTTTCCAACAGAAAGGATTCTGTGATTCCATGATGATATCCGCTGCATTCAGCTGGGGCTATTTCAGCATCATTACTTTGCTCCAGAAGTTCCCTCTTGCCCAGCTCCTGTGACCTGAGGCTTCAGCTCCTTCAGCTCCTGGTGCTGAGCTGCTCATGCTGAACGAGAGTGAAGCCATTCATTATATTGAACAATAGTTTTTGAGAAATAAAAGAATTAAAAGACACTTAAAAGTATATCGAGGGAATCGCAGAAGTTAATAAATAACCTAAAATACACTATTAGGAAGAAGTTAATAAATAACCTAAAATACACTGTTAGGGAGCCCTAACTTTGATCAGATATCTAGATAAGTTAACCAAAAACACTCACAGAAGAAACTTTGGAATTAGAATATTTGAAGAGGAAACATTGGAATTAGAATATTTGAAGAGAAAAGCAGAAATGGAAGCCAATAAGTTAAAGTGACCTGCCAAGCCATTAGAATCAAGCCAACTACAACAGTAACTTCTGCCAAGCCATGGAAAGACATGCCAAGAATAACAGGAAACTGCCCAAATTAGGAAAAGCTTAAAATTTAACTAAGGAAGACCAAGAATTCCTGGAAGACTCCACCTGTACTCCTGCCTACCTATGAATATGCATGTAATAATGATGTAATCCTTCTTCAAAATTGTATAAAAACCTGCTTTTGCTGTACATAATTTGGAAATCCATTTAGCGATTTCTCCAACGCGTTGTCAATAAATACCTCCTGCCTATAGACCTCAAATCCAGTCTCTGGGCAGCTTATTATCGCCTTTTGGGGCAAAATTCGGCATCAAGAGCACTCGGAGAGACGAATCCAGTCCATCCAATTCCTTCTGGGACACGGAGAGGGGAGGCTGTGCAAACAGGAGCATTGTTTGCTGTGGCCTCCTCTCTGCCCTTCATGCCTTTCAGCGCTTTGAAGCAGCCAAGAGCTTTCTCCAAGAGTGCAATGGAGCAGCTGTTCCTGGGCCTGGCTCTTCCCAGTCTCTGCCTTTGCCTGCTTCTGTCCCTCTTGCTGTGCCCTCTGTTCCCCCAGGGCTGTCTGGCTGCTGCCCAGGACTGTGGCACTGGCACAGATCCAGTGCTCCAGAGCCTCCTTTCTGTGCCCTTGGAGCTGCCTGGGCACAGCAGCCTTTTCCATCTGCAAGCTCCCCATGGACAGGGAGTGCCCAGCTCCGTTCCTTGCACAGCCTCCAGGAGCCCAGGGCTGCCATCTCAAGTCCCTGCTGGCACTGGGGGCTCCCAGGTGCCTCAGGCTGCTCTGACACCGCTGCACACGGGAGGGAACAGGGGCAGGGGCTGTGCTGAAAGTCAGCTCCATCTGCTGCTGCTGCTGCTGCTGCTGCTGCTGTGGGGTCATTTGTGCAGCCCTGGCCCAGAGTCAGGGATCAGATGCTGCCAGTCTCTTCCAGCCCTGGCTGCTCAGAGGTTGGGCCTTGGAGCCTCAGGTGGCCAAAGGCAGCTGCTGCTGGGCCCTCTGTGTGTGCCCGTGTTCAGCAGTGCTGCTCTATCAGTCTGTGCCCAGCAACGGGGAAAAGCCTCAGCCCTGCAGGGCCAGGAGCTGCCGGGCTCTGCCTGAGCAGCTCAGCCAGCAGGAAGGGAGCTGCTCCACACAGGAACCAGGAGAAAAGGACATTCCGTCTGTAGGACATGCTTTCTATTTAAAGGAAAAAAAGGAAAAAGAAAAAAAACTATATAAAATGTGAAAGATGAAAACAAAACCCAAGTGTTAGTGAAAAACTTCTGTAACTTTGCATTAAGAGGTAAATGATCTTTCCAAAAAGAGAAGTCAATTATTTTCATTGTAAATGTGCTGATGGCATGGATCCATCTTACTGACCCCAGCAGCCTTTGAAAAGATTTTGGGCTTTGTTTCCAACATTGCCATTTGTAATTGTGCTCAAAGCAAGAGGAAATTGCTTTGTGCCCTTCCCGCTCCAAGCAGGACTGGGAATGGAAACTCTGTCAAAGCCCAAATCCTTTAGAAGATGCCCTTCCTTCTCAGCCTGGGAAGGAGCTGCACATTCCCTTTGAAACTGTCAGGGATTTCTTAGAGACACAAAGTGCCACTTAGGGCTTTTTGCTCTGGTTTGGCAGTGCAGAAGGGCAATTCTCCATCCATCAGCTCCAGACTGCACTGCCACAGGAACACGGCCCACTCGCCAGCTTTGGCCCACTCAGGCACTTCTAGAGGAGGAAGAAAGTGCAATTGCACAATTCCAGCCAATCAAGAAGGAAGAATGGGACAGACAAACACCCTGTGCAGATCCAAGCGTTCAGCTGGGACTGTGGAGAGTTTGGGTTCTTGCCAATTGCATGTGTGTCCCCAGCTGCAATCTCCGGGCCTGCAGCAGAGTCTCACTCAGCTGCCAAAGCAGAAAGCTCAGGCGCTGTGCTCGCAACGGGCTCATCTGATGCAAAGCTGTCAGAGCAATGTGAGGGCAGAGCCAGCCCAGCTGGGCCCAGGGCTGAGCCCAGCAGAGCCCTGGCAGAGCCCAGAGCAGCCTCAGCATCCGCAGAGGCCGGCTGCAAGGAGAGAAAGCAGAAAGTGCCCGTCAGCTGAAGGCTCCTGTGCCCTTGTGCCAAGGCCTGCGGTGCCCAGGCCATGCTGGCTGTGCCCAGAGCTGTGCCCAGAGCTGCCCATCCCTGCTGCCTTTGGCAGCAGAGCAGGAGGGCAGGACATGTGCCCAGCCTGCAGCCAGCCATGGCACATCCAGCCCTCAGCAGCTGCCCAGAGCAGGATGCTCCTGTGCTCGCTGCCATCTCCCAAAAGCTCTGATCCCACCCTGCCAAGCACACAGGGACCCACCTCATGCCAGCCACGGCTGCAAGAAAAGCTGCTCCCAAACCATGTCCTCAGCCTTCTCCAAGGCCACCGCCCATCCACGCCACAGCTGCTCCCAAGCACTTCCCCATCTGCACTGGACCACCTGGAACGCTTCCTCTGGAAAAACAAACAACACATTCTTGAAAAGAGATTAGAGACCAAAAGGGAAAACAAGAAAAACAGGAAAAACTCTTATCTCTGTCAGGGCCTTGAAGAAGGCCCAACTCCTACATGGTAGGGAAAAACCAAGCCATGGCTGAGGGAAGCCCACACTTTCTCACTTCCACCCTGCACTGCCCCCCAAAATCACGGTGATCCCAAAGCAAACAAGGGCAGTGCAGCAGCCCAGCCCTTCCTTGCCTGCAGAGCAAAGCAGCCCCTGCACAGCTTCTGGAGTCCCACCTCTGCTCCCAGCATGGGGCTTTGTTTGTGTCGGGCTGGCTGCCCCAGCCCCAGCCCCAGCCCAGGCCACGGTGGCTGCTGGGGGCTGTTGGCAGGGCCAGGAGCCCACTCCCATTTGTACCCAGCCCAGCCCATGCCCCAGCCCTGCCAAAAAGCAGCTGGGCAGCGACTGAAGAACGAGTTGCATCTGCCCCAGCAAATTGGAACCTTTGCTTCCCAGCCAGGCTGGACCATGCCCAAATCTGGCAGCATTTCCCTGGGTGGGGACTCATTTGCAAATTCCCTGTGGAGTCTGGCTTTGAAGAAGGTGCCAGAATCAAAGTCCATCACCTTCAGCCTCCAGTGGCCAGGCTGAGGAAGAGCTTGTCATCCTTGATGTCATCCTGGCTGTCTCCAGCAGCAGCAGCAGCAGCATCCCCACTCGGTACAGCTTCTCCAGGGGCTCCTTCTCCTTCCCTGGGGGGAGACCAGGCTCTCAGGGCTCTGCCCAGGGCCCCAGCTGTCAGGGAACCAGCACAAGCAAAACCAGCTTGGAGGGCAGCCACCAGTGCTGGGCAGAGCAGCTCAGCTGCAGCACAAGGGCTGCGTGTGCCCATGCCATGACCCCCATGCAGAGACACAGGAAGCACAAAAAGGTCTGGGTTCCTTTGCTTCTGATTGCCAAGGCATGTGTGGAGCTGCAACTTACCAGGGCCCTGGATCAAAGTGTGCCTGTGGCTCTCTCCCTTCTTCTATGGCCGAGGAATATCCTGCACCCAAGGATCACAGAACAGGTCTTCTAATGTGGGTCTGTCCAAGGAGTTCACGGATAAACACCACCAGATCAAGTCTTTGCACTCTGGGCAGAGAAAGCAGAAACTGCCGGTCAGCCAGAGAAGGCTCCTGTCTGCTTTGCCCCACTATTGCCATGCCCAGGTCTTGCTGGATGCGCTCAGGGCTGGGCCTAAACTTTCCCATCAATTCCCTGTTTTGGAGGAGAGCAGGACATGTGCCACCTCCTCAGCAGCTGCCAGAACGGGATGCTCACGAGCCCGCTGCTGGCTCCCAGCACTGGGATTCCCCCCGTGCCCAGAGAAGAGGATCCACCTTGAGAGAGCCCTTGTGGCAGCGGGAGCTGGCCCCAGCTGAGGTTCCGGCCCCTCCTGAAAGGGTGCTCCCCGCAGACCATCTGGTGCAGCAGGATGCCCAGGGACCAGATCGTTGCTGCCTCGCCATGGTACCAGCCAAAGTCGTTCCATTCCGGGGGGCTGTAGGACAGTGTTCCTATGGAATACAGATGGAGTTCAGCAGGGGGATGCTGCTGCTCCCAGAGCCTGGCCCCAGCAACGCTGGGCCTGTGGGGGCTGCCCCAGTGGCACACAGGGTGACCACTGCCCTCTCGCCAGCACCTGGGACTTGTGTACTGACTTAGGGTTGGAAAAGAAGCCACTGGTGTCAGAAGAGGGCAGAGGAAGCCCTGGCTAAGCCTGACCATGACATGCAAAGGAAAAACCCTCTCCGTGCTGGGGAAAACATGCCCTTTTCCTCCCTGCCTGCATTGCCCCAAAAATATTAGGAAGCCAAGGCAAACAGGGAGAGTGGAGCAGTGCAAGCCCTTCCTCTCGCCTGCACACCAAACTGGCTGGGGCACAGGTTCACCCCCCTCTCTGCTACCCCCACCCACAGGGGTTTTGGTCGGGCTGGCTGCCCCAGCCCAGCCCCAGTCCTGGGCAGAGTGGCTGGCAAAGGCTGCCAGCAGGGCTGGAAGATGGCTCCCCACCCAGTCCCGCTCTAAAGCAACTCAGCTGATGACTCAGTCCCCTGACTGGCAGCAAAAGGGAGAATCCCCGCTGCCACAGCCAGCTTGGGCTGGGAGATGTTGGGCCATGAGATCCCGGGACCAAGAGTACACCCTACGTGGGCTCACCTGCAAAGTGAGTGTAGGCTGTCTCTTGCAGGTAGGTGCCACAGCCAAAGTCAATCAGTTTGGCCTGCCCGGTGGCCAGGTCAAGCACGATGTTCTCTGGCTTGATATCCCTGTGCAGGACCCCGCAGCTGGTGCAGTGCCGCACGGCCTCCAGCACCTGGCGGAACAGCTCCCGCGCCACCTCCTCGGGCACGAACCGCCGTGCCCGAATGACACGATGCAGGTCCTGACACCGCTCTGGCCGCTCCATCACCATCACGATGTGGGTGGGCAGCTCGAACCACTCCAGCAGCTGCATCACACCAGGGAAGCCAGTGGACACCTTGGCCTGCAGCACGATCTCCAGCGGGGCCCTGCTGCCGTCGGGCTGCGGGAGGAGCATGATGCCCTCAGTGGGGCCGATGCCGTGCCAGGCCTGGGGAAGCCCTGAGCCAGCCCGGGACGCTCTGCACCCTGCGCTGCGCCCACGCCCGCTCCCCCTGGAGGTGTCCTGGCGGCTTCCACCGTGCCGGGCCTCGGCTCATCCCCGCCCGGCAGCCCCGGCTGCTGCCGCTGGCCCCGCTCACTCACCAGCTCGCCCCAGTGCCGGACGCGGTTCCGTGGCACCCTCTTGATGGCCACCTGCAAGCCAAGGACAGCAGCGGGCTCAGCTCGCCGCCCGCCCTGCCCAGCCCCATCCTCCTCCACCTCCTCCGTCCCCTCGTCCTGCGCCCGCCGCCGGCCCCGCCGCTCACCGGGGCGCCGTCCGAGAGCCGCGTGGCCGCGAAGACGCTGCCGAATCCTCCGCGCCCCAGCAGCGAACCCAGGCGGTAGCGCTCCTGCAGGGCCTCGTGCGCCGTCCCTGCGGGCGGGACGCGGCTGTCAGCGCTCGGCCCGGGGCCAGCAACGGCCCCCGAGCGCCCCTCAGCCGCCCCGGGCCAGCCATGCCCAGGCCTTCGCTCCTCGCAACGCGGCACGGGAGGCTCGGGGCCGGCGGCCGCGCTGCCGAGCGGTGGAGCTCGGGCCAGGGAAGCCGCAGCGGAGGCGGCGGCAGCGGCCGCGCCGCCTGTGTCCTCCGCGGGCCCCGGGAGGAGCCGGAGCCGGGGCCGGGGCCGGGCTCGGGCCAGGCGGAGGCAAAGGGCGGCGATGCCGCCCCCGCACCAGGCACTGATGCCTGCCCAGCAGCGCCACCGCCAGTACGGCCAGAGCCGGGCGGAGGCGAGACCGCGGCGGGACGGGCGGGGCCAGGCACGGGGCAGCCCCGCCCGGGGCCGGGGGCGGGCCGGGGGCATGGCCCGGCCCGGCAGGGGGAGAGGGAGGCGGGGAGAGGAGAGGGAGGCGGGGAGAGGAGAGGGAGGCGGGGAGAGGAGAGGGATGCCCGGCAAGGGACCCCGGGAGAAGGGTGCCCGACAGCGGGAAAGGGAGACACAGAGACAGAAAGAGAGAAAGACCAAGAAAGAGAGAAAGACAAGGAAAGAGAGAAAGAGAAAGAGAAAGATCATTATAGATTATCTGCTTTTCTGCTTCTGCCGCTGTTGCTGCCGCTGCTGCTGCCGCCGCTGCCGCCGCTGCAACTGAAGCACCGGGGCCGTTCGTCCCCGTGTCCGTTCCCCGCTCGCCCCACGAGCCCCACGTTCGAGCCCCGTGCGCCCCTGGCACAGCCCCTGAGTCTGGCCAAACACGGGAACTTTGCAGCCTTGAGCCCAGGTGCAGAGCCCTGACTCCTGCACACTGGCACAGCAATCCCCTCGCTTGCTGCTCTGCATTGGCCTGGCTGAGGGGCAAACACTGTCGGGACACCTTCCCTTGGGCTAGGATTCCTACCTGAGCCCAGCACTGCACTTACATCTCCAGTGTTGCCTTCCAGTAAAAACAGGGGAAGGAAAACTGTGTGTGCCTCATGGTATTTTAGAGTGTCTAAAAATCACTAAGCCACTGATCTTAGAGGTGCAGTGCATCTGGAATTACTGGGATAGAGAAGTAGTGCCACATGGAAAAGGGGAGCATAGAAATAAATAGAGGAAAACATCTTGGATTGTTTCTTTCATTTACATTTCCCTTCTGGAAAGCTGTTCCAGTTTTCCAGGAATCTTCTCCTGCTTGCTCTTCCCAAGAATCTCTCCTGGAGAACAAGGTCAAGCTTCTGTCCCAAGATTTGCCACCAGCTGCAGCTTCTCTTGGCTTTCCACACTGCACAGTGTCTGCAGCAGGACTTTTGTAGCAAAGCAGGACAAATGTTTGGAGAACTTTATGTGTCCTTTCTTTTCCTGGTGGGCTGGGGTGTTGTGCCACTGGTGAAGTTTCCATTGTGACTCTTTGTGCTGCTTTAGGGCAAATTTTGGGAGGAAACCTCCAAAAGGGGTCCATCTAGAAAGCAAGTTCAAGTGGCAACTCCTCCTACTAGTTCAGAAAAAGACTTCCCTTGGGAAAAGTTAATAAAACCCCAGTTTATTTATCAAGTAAAGTATTCACAAGCATGAAAAATGAGTAATATTAAATGAAACCTCTGACAGTGCTGAAGAGATGGCAAATTCAGAAAATCCTTTTTGTGGGTTGTAGTTGGCTCACTCGGTCTCTTCTAAATCCCTCTGGTGCTGGAATGCAGCGTCCCAGACCTCGGTGGGCCACAGGTGTGAGGTGCTGGTGTTTTTCTGGGTTTTCAGTCCAGAGCAGGTTTAAACAGTTCCACGAAAAAGGTGAAGCCCCTAAAACAGTTACTTTCAAGAGATGATGGGTTAAAGCATAGAATATAAAGCAGTTATGAGAAATATTCAATGTTAGGAAACCACATAGAGCAATAAATTGGGTAAGGTATGGAACACAATGACAGGGAAGAGATAAGGACAGACAGTGATAAGTTCAGTGCATTTCAGAGCCAAGAAGAACTGCTGGGTAAAGCACGTTTAGGGCCAACATGTCAAATTGACCCTGAGACCCTTGCCAAGGCCTGGAGACTAAGCCAACTACACCGGGAATTGACCAAATTTGGAGAGAGGTTCAAAAGTTTAAAGAGGAAGACTCCTCGAAGCTGATGAAGGCCGACCGGAACGACCCCTGAGAAGATCCTCAAAAGAGAAGTCCCCGCCCACGCTCCACCTACACCACTCCCCATATGTATATGCATGAATACGATGTAATCCCAAACCTAAAACTGTATAAGAAGGTACGCTTTTGCTGTAAGGATTCAGAAATCCCATTTTAGGATTTCTCCGACGTCGTAATAAAATACCTCCTGCTTATTTGACTGAGTCTCTTAAGCAGTAATTTCTCACCTTTTGGGGCAAAAATCGGCATCATTTCTGGCGACCCAGATGGGACGAAGCAGGGGATCCAGGATCTGAGGAGTCCCCTCGCTGGGTCCGGGGCTGGGACCCTCTGGGCGCCCCTGACGACTTTTTGTCAGAAGAGACTCCCCCTCGGACCAAGCGCTCTTTGGTGGACGAAGAGTTCCCTGCATCTCCTGCTTCTCCTGCTCCAAATTAAAGAGGTATTTTTTATCATTGTTCATTGGTTTTAGGATAAAGCGCTTTATGGGAACACGGGGTCAGACGTGACCACCGGAGGGTAAACCAGAGGACGCTCTGGTAAAGAATCCCTAATTGGTATTTTTGGGTACCTTTTGGTAATTGGTGTCTTTGCTAACCAGTAATTGATGCCTTTGGTGGGTACCTTTTGGTAATTGGTGTCTTTGCTAACCAGTAATTGATGCCTTTGGTGGGTACCTTTTGGTAATTGGTGTCTTTGCTAACCAGTAATTGATGCCTTTGGTGGGTACCTTTTGGTAATTGGTGTCTTTGCTAACCAGTAATTGATGCCTTTGGTGGGTACCTTTTGGTAATTGGAAGAAAAAAAAAAAAAAAAAAAAAAGAGAGAGTAAGAAAAAAAGAGGCAAGACTCTGATGCACATGTTCTTCTTGTATTGATCTTGTTGGTTTGTTTGAAACTGTGATTTAAGGGTTAAAAAGAGTGGTCAGTTTTTGTTTTTATCTGAACTGAACTAAATCCCGGGAACGGTTCCAGGCTGACCGGGAGAACGTCCAACAAATCCCGGGACTCGGCCCAATTTTCTCCACTCCCTTGGAGGACCTTGGAAGGAGTGTATACGTTTTATACCTTTGTTTAACCCTGTTGTATGCTTTGATGTATTGACTGTAAGATTTTTGCAAAGGGACGAGTTTAGTGGTTTTTATGTTGTCTGAAATTTGTTGTGATATTATCGGCAAAACCGTACTATTGATTTACAGTTTTGCGAGTGTGTGACGGCCTGGAGCCGACCAATATCGGTATCTTACGGTCTGCCGGCGACATCTTACGATAAAGCAGTGTATTCTGATAGAACGGAAAAGTAGGACAGTTTGAATGAATTGACACCGTGTATGAGAGAGTGTGTCTGAGACGCAGCCCGGCTGCGAAGCGAGTGGGAGTCCGGCTCTGCAGTTCCTGTCCCTCGCGAGAGGCCAGGTCAGAAAAGGACGAAGCGCTTGGATATTGTATGAATGAGGTGCTAAGATAAACTGGTATATAGTGCTTGTGAGAAGGAGATTTACTTGGTGGGATAAGAAACACCGACCCAGAAAATAGCAATGCGGAGTCAACCAAGCAAAGATATAAATATGAAAACCCCCTTAGGATGTATTCTGAAGCATTGGAAGGGCTTAGGGGGAATTCCAGGAGGAAATATAAGTAAAAAGACACTCCTTAAATACTGCACGCAGTGGTGGCCGTTGTATAAATTGGATGATGGTGAGAAATGGCCACCAGAGGGGACAATTAATTATAATACCATTTTACAACTAATGCTCTTCCTCCGCCGGCTCAATAAATGGGATGAGGTGATGTATGCAGACATGTTCTTCACCCTGAGGAATAAACCTGAGTGGCAAAAGGAGTGTGGAATTAATGCAGCCCCTCAAGACCCTCTGGTACTAGCCCTGGAAAAGGATAAGAAAGGCTCAAAACCTAAAGAACGTTGCTGCGATGCATGTAGCATTGGGCAGCGATGTCTTAAGCTAACAAGGAGGGACAGTGGAAAAGAGAGTGAAATAAGCCTGTGGGAATACCATCCAGGGCCCCTCCCCAAACCAGGAGAGGAACGAGAGGATCCAACCCCATTAAAAGAACTGGAACGATGGTGGAAATCTAAGTTTGAGTGCAGCCCTGATAAGTTAGACAAGAGTTGGGGGAAGGCTAGCCCGTTAAGGTCGGAAGATAACAGGGCAGAAGGCAGCCCACAGGGATTGGATAGTCCGCAGGGGTCGGGAAGCTACAGAGATGCTGGAAGCCCACCTAGATTAGAGATTGAGAGAGAGGAAGGCAGTCCGCCGGGAGCAGAGAGTCGAGGGGAGACGCGTAGCCCCCCCGAACTAAGCTTGTATGGGGACGGTAGCACACCCAGGAATGGAGGTGCTCGTAAAATGGAAACCAGTACACCAAAGACTGGGGACGAAAGCAACTCACCGGGAGGTGATGTCCCCAAATTAAGATACGGTGAAGAGAACAGTAATGAGACATGCGAGAGCGAGGCAGGGAGCAACTGCACTATTGCTATTGATAGCAATGGGCTTGCGTAACGCGATCCCCAAGGCTATCAATTGGTCAATGCTATATGACATCAGGCAGGGAAAGGATGAGACCCCATCAGAGTTCTTGGATAGACTTAGGGCAGCCGTGAGACAATACACACCCCTGGACCCAGCGACGGAAGAAGGGAAACAACACCTGTTAGGATTAATGATGGGACAAAGTAATCCAGACATCAGGAAGAAATTGCAAAAGCTTGAGCATCCAGCAAATAAAAACCTGGAGACACTGCTAAATGAAGCATGGAAGGTGTATAATAATAGGGAAATTGAAGAGAAGAAAAAGGAGGACAGGAGGATAGCTCGAGTGGTGGCTGTAGCCGTGGCAGCTCAGAATACAGGTTACTCGGGACCTGGAACCAGGGGAAGAGGTAGAGGCAATCCGGCAAGAAGGGGGGGGAGACTCCAACCCCACCCAACTAGAGTGGGGCCAAACCAGTGTGCGTACTGCCTGAAAATGGGACACTGGAAGCAGGAATGCCCCCAGTTAAGGGAGAGACTATTGGGCACTACTACGGCCACACAACAGGATAACGACTGAGGGGGACCGGTGGGCCGTTCCCTAGCAGACCCACTGGTTAAAATGGAGCTAGGGAAAGGTGAAAAGGAATTGGACTTTTTGATTGATACGGGAGCAACCTTTTCGGTTCTAAATCAAGAATTGGTACCTAAAAGTGATGAATTTGTGCAAGTTGTGGGAGCAACAGGC
This sequence comes from Molothrus aeneus, assembly GCF_037042795.1. Classification (NCBI taxonomy): domain Eukaryota; kingdom Metazoa; phylum Chordata; class Aves; order Passeriformes; family Icteridae; genus Molothrus; species Molothrus aeneus. Next base: position 476,688 of record NW_027098863.1, read on the forward strand.
CAACCAGAAAAAGCTTACTTTTTGAAACCCATCAAATACAAAATTGGGAAACAAATGGGAATTCATCAGTTCCTGTATTTACCAAATTCGCCAAAGCCCTTATTGGGAAGAGACCTATTGGAGAATTTGAGAGCTATAATAAAGTTCAACAAAGACAAATTAGAATTTCAAGTAAGTGAGGAACAGCTGATCACAGCTCTAAGCCTGACAATCAGCTGTGTGGAACCAAAGCCTGAGAATCATAACATCAGGCGAATCCTAAGTGAAGTATACCCACTAGTATGGGCTACTGATACAGCTGGGAAATCAAAACAAGCAACACCTATTATTATTGAACTTATACCTGGAGCAAGGCCGGTGGTTAGGAAACAATACCCACTGAGGTTAGAGGATAGAAAGGGAATCGAGCCCATAATTAAAAGGTTCTTAGAATTAGGATTATTGATAGAATGTGAATCAGATTTTAACACCCCAATTCTGCCAGTAAAAAAACCTAATGGAACTTATAGATTAGTCCAAGACTTGAGAGCAGTAAATGAGATAACCAAGACATTACATCCGGTAGTTGCTAACCCATACACGCTTTTAACTAAACTGAAAGATAGTTTGACATGGTTCACCGTATTAGATTTGAAAGACGCATTCTTCTGCCTTCCTTTAGCTCCTGAGAGTCAAAAGATTTTTGCCTTTGAGTGGGAATTTGTAGATAGAGGAAGAAAGACCCAACTTACGTGGACAGTATTGCCCCAAGGATAGTGTAACTCCCCCACGATTTTCGGGAATCAGTTAGCCAAAGAGTTAGAACAGTGGGAAAGGCCGCTGGGAGATGGCACTCTCCTACAGTACGTAGACGACCTCCTAATAGCAACAGTGACAGAGGAAGAGTGCATTGCATGGACTATTTCCCTGTTAAACTTTCTGGGTTTAAGTGGATATCGAGTCTCCCAACAGAAAGCGCAGCTGGTGCAAAAAGAAGTGGTGTACCTGGGATACGAAGTCTCCAGAGGACAGCGATCCCTGGGAGCAGCCAGAAAAGAGGCCATCTGCCAGATGCCTAAACCAGAGACGGTGAGAGAACTGCGTGCCTTTCTGGAGATGACAGGTTGGTGTCGGCTATAGATCTACCAGTACGGGATGCTCGCTAAACCACTGTATGATTTGTTGAAGGAGACCAAGAGTGTCCTAGTTTGGACTCCCGAAGCAGAGGGGGCCTTCAAAAAGCTGAAACAAGAGCTAATGAGAGCACCAGCTTTAGGTCTCCCAGATGTATCAAAACCATTCTGGCTGTTCTCCCACGAGCGACAGGGGATGGCCCTAGGAGTCCTGGCACAGCAGTTAGGACCACGTAAGAGAGCTGTGGCCTACTTCTCCAAACAGTTGGATGAAGTAAGCAAGGGATGGCCTGGCTGCCTGAGAGCAGTGGCCGCAGTAATCATTAATGTAGAAGAGGCCAGGAAACTCACGCTGGGCCAAAAGGTAACAGTGCTGGTGTCTCACACCGTCTCAGCTGTGTTGGAGCAGAAAGGTAACCACTGGCTGTCACCTTCCAGATTTTTAAAATACCAGGCCATTTTGGCTGAGTCAGATGACATGACTATTCAGGTCACTAACATTGTGAACCCAGCTTTATTCTTAGAAGGGAGAACCCCAGCAGAGCCGATCGAGCACGACTGCCTGGAAACAATTGAGGCCGTCTACTCCAGCCGCCCGGACCTCAAAGAAGAACCATTCGAAGATGCAGACGACTGGTTCACGGATGGAAGCAGCTTCGTGAGGCAGGGAGTGAGAATGGCCGGCTATGCAATTACCACCGCAGAAGAGGTAATTGAGTCGAACCCTTTACCCGCAGGGACTTCAGCCCAGAAGGCAGAACTGATAGCTCTGATTCGAGCCCTGGAATTGGCGGAGAACATGCGGATCAACATATGGACAGACTCTAAGTATGCCTTTTCCATCGTACATGCTCATGGGGCCATCTGGAAAGAAAGGGGACTGTTAACTGCTCAAGGAAAAACAGTCAAACACGCAAAAGAGGTCCTGCGACTGCTGGAAGCAGTCCAGCTCCCAGCACAGGTGGCCATAATGCATTGTAAGGGACATTTAAAGGGAGACACTATCCCGGAGATAAAGAATAGAAAAGCAGACGCAGAGGCTAAATTAGCTGCTGCAAAAACTGAAGAAATAAAAGTAGCAACTCTAGTACCAGGTGAGTTAGACACAAATTTTCAGCCAGAATATCAGGAGTCAGATCACAGGTGGATTCAGAAAAATAAAGGTAAAATGTTAGAGAATGGTTGGAGTCAATTGGAAACGGGACAGTTAATAATACCAGGGAATACGATGTGGCAGTTTGTGAAAGCAGAACACAAGAAAGCCCATTGGAGTTTAGACCCGCTATACCAGTATTTGCAGGCTCGGATAGCAGGACCAAAATTGTTCACCACTGTAAAACATGTCACATCCCAGTGTGAGAGGTGCCTGAAGAACAACCCGAATACAGGAACTAAGATACATCCAGGGGCCATAAATCAAGGTAAATTCCCAGGTGAAATGTGGCAAATTGATTTTTCTGAGCTCCCAAGAAAAGGAGGGTTTCGATATTTACTGGTATTAACTGATACATTTTCTGGGTGGCCTGAAGCATTCCCTTGCAAAACAAATAAAGAAAGAGAAGTGACCAAAGTACTGTTGAATGAAATCATTCCACGGTTTGGGGTACCGAAGAGCATTTCTTCGGATAGGGGTACACATTTCTGTGCAAAAGTGGTAAGGGCAATAAGCAAAGCACTACAAATCAAATGGCAATTACACACGCCCTATCGCCCACAGGCCAGCGGCCAGGTGGAAAAGATGAACCATCTTATTAAGCAGCAGATTGCCAAAATATGCCAGGAGACTAATTTGCATTGGTATCAAGCTTTGCCTATTGCTCTGCTTAGACTGAGAGTCAAGCCAAGATCGAAAGAAAGGCTAAGCCCATTTGAAATTCTGTACGGCAGACCTTATGCTATGCAAACTGTAAATGGGGACGCTGTAGATCAAATAGGTAATCAGTATATTTATGACTATGTGATTATGGTGGGGAAGCAATTTGACAAGAATGCTGCGGTGGTGATTGACCACCAACCTAAACAACCTAACTGTAAGTTGCATCCTTTTAATCCCGGTGATTGAGTGTATGTTAAGAATCTTTTAAGAAAACCCCTACAAGAAAAGTGGGAGGGACCTTTCCAAGTGCTGCTGACCACCTTCACCGCGGTTCGAATCAAGGAGCGACCTACGTGGATCCATTACTCACGGGTCAAGAAAGCACCGGGGAGTAAACAAGAGGAGTAGACACCGTGACCCGGATTCCACTCCAGACCCCTATTATCCTGATCATCAGACCCTTGGGGTTCCATATGAATGCCAGCCAAGTTCTCTTTGGATCCCAGCTAAATGGATAAGACCTGCCTTGGATGTGGAGCCTTCTGAATCAGCTGACCCCTCGGGATCACGAGAGAATCCAGCACCACCCACACTAAGGAAATACAAATGGTAGGAAGATCAATGGGGGAAACCATACTTATGATAGTTATTTTTCTAACATCCATACAATTCGGGCAGAATGTAGTTTTTCCTCGAAACTCTGCCCCAATAGACCCATGGTCCAATGCACACCAGTGTATTCACCCGGAGTCAGGGATGAAGGGGCCCTATTTCGATAACCTTTGACCCTCACCCTCTCCTCTTTCCTGTGGGAAAGATCGTAGCATCTAGCGGTCCCGAGGAAGGGAAAGCACAGTGCGAGATGGCATTTAGATTAGATCAGTCGATGACGTTCGCATGTGAAAGGGAGTCGAAAACGCTGGAACAAGGTACTAGTTTCCCCAGACGTGTTACCAGATACGAAGTGGCATCACCGGAAGACGTGATCTCCTTATATCCAAATTTAGACTTGCCCCAAGAAATTACTCCACCAATTGAATGTAGAAAGGTGCATAACTTAACCTTTATCGGGCCCCAAGTAGTAAGGAGGTCAGATGAACTGAAACTGCTGCTAGACCCCACGTACTCTCTGAAAAAGGTGCAGATGAATATTCAGACTAACATTACCCATCTGCAAAAGGACTGTCAACCGTTCATACAACAAAGCCTTAAAAGATGAGAAGCATGGCTAGCTACTAAGTCTTATCACAGGCGGGCGCAAAGAGATATAAGTGGATGGGTCGGCACTGGATTTGGAATACTGAATACCATAGATCAAAAAGTATTGGTTAACAAATTGAGTACTGTCACCACCAACTTAGGAAAACTTAAAGTGCCCCTGAGTTCATCCATGCTTACATTGGCAGAAACACAATCACTGGTAGTTAGGTTACTAACCCTGGTAGCAAATCACACTGCTAAAGATTTTGCTAGAATTGCCGGCTATACAGGAGACATTAGCAAGGAAATTGCGCTTGCTATCCAATGCACACAAACACAACAGTGGGTACAGTCAGTGGCAGCAGAAATAATAAGAGAAGGAACGTCAGGAACGCTGTCCCAAGAAATAAGAGAAACGATACTGAAAGATAGTCGTACTACACAATTTGAAAGAGACCATCAAGCCTGGTGGCAATTAGTAAACTTTACTTATATACCACAGCATGAGCACATTGAAGCCTATGTTCTTACCATCAGTGCTGCAGAGGAAAGGGCGATTTTCCCTATCCTTACCTTAGGGACCATACATCAGAATGTCCTTGTTAGGCCAGTAGATCATAATGTTTGGGCGAGTTATGATGACGCCAAAAATAAGTGGCAGTCTGTTAGTACAGAAACATGTATTCCTAGGGGGGCAACTAGGATACATATGTGAAAATGCTATAGTAAAAACAGAAGATTTATGCTTAGATGCTGAAAATAGTGTATGCACTTTTGAAATGCTTCCACACAATAGAATACGGTCGCAGGTTTATTATGTAGGGAATGGATGCGCCTGCGTCAAAACAGCTTGCAGTAACATAACTGTAGATAGTTGCCAAGAGGAAACTAACAATACTAACTTTTGTGTATATAATTTTACCAAGATTCTAGGTTGTGATTTTAACTATACCGCTCCTGTAACCACCCAGCAGCTAATTAATGCAGACTACGACCTGTATCATGAGTTGCCAAAATTACAGATAGGTATGGATGTTGAGGTTTTTAAGGCGATGCTCGTGCATCCAGAAGTAAGAAGACTGGTGCAAAAAGTGAACCAAACAGTTAAGCGCATGGTCCTACAGGTGGAGCACAACTCAAAAAGAATAAAAAACATCCTGACTGAAGTAGAACAAGTAGGCCAACATCACTGGTGGGACGTTTTCACAAGATTTTCCCCAACAACAACACAGGTCTTTCATTACCTGATACACCCGATACTAATTTTAACTATAGCAATGCTTATACTGACTTTTATAAACCTATGCTTGTGGTGGAGGCTAAAATCCTTGATGAGTAAGATCCAAATGATTTGGGCGATGGTGCGGGCGTATCAACGCCCCGAAGGATTAAAACTTGATGAAAGAATTCGTAAGTTATAAGAAAAGGAGGGAAATGAAGCCCCTAAAACAGTTACTTTCAAGAGATGATGGGTTAAAGCATAGAATATAAAGCAGTTATGAGAAATATTCAATGTTAGGAAACCACATAGAGCAATAAATTGGGTAAGGTATGGAACACAATGACAGGGAAGAGATAAGGACAGACAGTGATAAGTTCAGTGCATTTCAGAGCCAAGAAGAACTGCTGGGTAAAGCACGTTTAGGGCCAACATGTCAAATTGACCCTGAGACCCTTGCCAAGGCCTGGAGACTAAGCCAACTACACCGGGAATTGACCAAATTTGGAGAGAGGTTCAAAAGTTTAAAGAGGAAGACTCCTCGAAGCTGATGAAGGCCGACCGGAACGACCCCTGAGAAGATCCTCAAAAGAGAAGTCCCCGCCCACGCTCCGCCTACACCACTCCCCATATGTATATGCATGAATATGATGTAATCCCAAACCTAAAACTGTATAAGAAGGTACGCTTTTGCTGTAAGGATTCAGAAATCCCATTTTAGGATTTCTCCGACGTCGTAATAAAATACCTCCTGCTTATTTGACTGAGTCTCTTAAGCAGTAATTTCTCGCCTTTTGGGGCAAAAATCGGCATCAAAGGAAAGTCACAGTCCCAGGAACTTCTCTGCCTAAGCTAGCTAAAACCAAATTGCTGGACCTGGGCTGTGAAGGCACCAGGAAATTTCCAAATCTGGGCACTGGCGCTGCCAGCAAACACCAGATCTGGATGGTGCTGGAGCCAGAACCTGGAAATTTCCAACTTTTGGCTTTCTGTGCCAGCAAATCACTGGACTTGGGCTGTGCTGGCACCAGGACGTTTTCAGATCTGGGCGCTGGCGCTGCCAGCAAACACCAGATCTGGGTGGTGTCGTTGGCAGCGACAGAAATCTGACGGATTTGGGCTCTGCTGGCACCGGGAAATTTCCAAATCTGGGTACTGGCACAGCAAACACAAGATGTGGGCGGTGCCAGAGCCAGTAGCAGAAAGTTGCCGGGTTTTGGAATTCTGTGCCAGCAAATTGCTGCCCTTGGGCTGTGTCAGAATAGGGAAATTTCCAGATCTGGGCACTGGCGGTGCCAGCAAACACCAGTGAAACCTTCTGGTCCTCGTCAGGACCATTGGCCAGTGGTTTCCCTGAGAACCAGCTCTGGCCACTTTACAGAGAGAGACTGCTTTCATCTGCTTGTCTGGAAACAGAACTTTAATGAAGGCAAACACAACAAACAGGACGGCGTGCACAGTACACAGAGCAAAGCAGAAAAAAGCCTGGGCCCAGGGTCCTGCAGAGATATTTATACATTTATATATGGGGAGGGGTTAATGTGGAATCTGAGGGAAGGATCCAAGAGGAAGGAAGGATTATGAATATTACAATTTTTGCAGTAAAATGTAACCAATGGTAGCAAAGAGAACTCAGAACTTTCTAGTAGCAGTCTGCATAATTGAACAAGAGGATTATGGGCGGGAGCTCCTGCTGACCCCAGCTAAAGAGGGTTTTCCACGGCCTTAAGCCAAGTTCTCCTTCTTCTTTTAAACCAACCCCAACACACCAGATCTGGTAGGTGCCGGGTTTTGGCTTTCTTTGCCAGACAATTGCTGCATTTGGGTTGTGCTGGCACAGGGAAATTGCCTGATCTGGGCACTGGTGGTGCCAGCTCACCGCGGATCTGGGTGGTGCTGGTGCTATCACCAGAAAATTGCCAGGTTTTGTCTTTCTGTGCCAGCAAACTGCTGGACTTGGGCTGTGCTGCCACTGGGAAACTGCTGGATCTGAGCACTGGCAGTGCCAGCAAACACCAGATCTGGGTGGGGCCTGCACCAGGTATTTGCCTGGTTTTGGCTTTCTTTACCAGAAAATTACTCGACTCGGGCTGTGCCGGCACCGGGAAATTCCCGCATCTGGGCACTGGTGGTGCCAGCAAACACCGGATCTTGGCATTGCCAATGACGGTAGCAGGGAATTGCCAGATTTTGGCTTTCTTTGCCAGAAAACTGCTGGACTTGGCTCTGCCAGAACGGGGAAATATCCAGATGTGAGCACTGGCAGTGGCAGCAAACACCAGGTCTGGGCGCCTGTATTGGCATCAGGAAATTGCCTGATTTTGGTTTTCTGTGCCAGCAAATTGCTGGACTTGGGCTGTGCCAGCACTGGGAAATTTCCGGATCTGGGCACTTGCGCAGCAGGCACCAGATCTGGGTGGTGTGTTGTAGTGTGTTTTTATACTTTGTAATACTTTGCGATAGTTTTGATTTTGTATCCCCGTATTTTTCCCAAATGGTTCATCGCAGATGGTACCCCCCTCCCTTTCCCTGTGTAATCCTTTGCCCTTGCTGAGATCATCCCCAAATCCCCACCCTGGCTCTCTGTCAATCACTCAGCATCCCATCCCCTCCCTCTAGAAGCTTTGGTCCAGGATGTCGAGTGATCAGCCAGAGGCCAGGGGTCAGCCCCCCAAGCCTTGCCCCATACGCTGTCCTAAATGTCCATCCCCCAGTACCCATCCCTTAGGGTCACTTCTTGGTTAGTCAAATGTTCTCTACTTTGGGTTTCCACCTCCCTTTAAATGTAACCTTGGCACATCTCCCGGGCTCTCGGCAGGAGGCCCCTGAGGTGTAGGGGCTCCTTTGGGACATCTGGAATAAAAGCTTGGATTAACCCCTGCTAAGAGTCGGCCCTTTATCTTCTACCAATTTCTGGTGTCTCTTGTGCTGCAGAGGCGACCAGCCCAGGTGCCCTCAGTACCCTCGGGGCACAGAGAGTGTCTCCCCGCTGTCGGCCGTGTCGGGGCTGCCCCCGGTGTCTGTCGACTTGGGACTCGCCCAGGGTTCCTGAGAGGCTCCCAGAGAGACAGAGACAGTGGTGCTGGTGGCAGCACCAGGAAGCTGCCGGGTCTGGGCTTTCTTTGCCAGAAAATGGCTGCATTTGGGTCGTGCCAGCACTGGGCAGATGTGGGCACTGGCAGTGGCAGCGCACACCAGATCTTGGCGGGGAATGTGCTGGCACTGGAAAATTGCCAAATGTGACCTTTCTGTGCCAGCAAACTGCTGGAATTGTGCTGTGCAGGCATCTGAAAAATTCCGGATCTGGGCACTGGTGGTGTCAGCACAGACGAGATCGGAGTAGTGTGGGCACCAGGTATTTGCCTGGTTTTGGCTTTCTTTGCCAGCAAATTGCTGTACTTGGGCTGTGGTGGCACAGGGAAATGTTCAGATCTGGGCATGGGCGGTGCCATCAAACACCAGGTCTGGGTGGTGACAGTCTTGGCACCAGGAAATTGCTGTGTTTTGTCTTCTTTTTCCAAAAAACTGCTGCACTTCGGCTGTGTTAGAACCGATAAATGTCCAGACTGGGGCACGGGTGGTGGCAGCAAACACCAGATCTTGGCATTGCCAGTGTCAGCAGTGGGAAATTGCCAGATTTTGGCTTTCTTTACCAGAAAATTGCAGGACTTGGCTCTGCCGGAACAAGGGAATTTCCAGATCTGGGCACTGGAGGTGGCAGCAAACACCAGATCTGGGCAGTGCCAGACCCAGTAATGTTGGAAATGAATTTGTAGAGAATTTTTAAGGTTTGATAGAAGGTTTCTATAGTATGTATGCAAGTGTCACAATCCATCCTTACGAACGGGTTTTGTGATGGTTCGTGGGTTGATCTCAGAGTGCAAAAAACACCGACACGGTACAGGGGGCTGCAGTGATAATCAGAACAAATGTACCTTTATTGAATAACCACAAGAAAATGCATTGGGGAGGAATTGGGGAAAAGGGAAAAAGAGGGAGGAAGAGAAAGGAAGGTATAAAGCTACCAAACGTAGAACGGCGAAGTCCTTTGATGTCCAGCCAATGGAGTTCACCAGGTCATGTCTGGGGAGATCTCAGGGTTGCAGTTCATCCGAACTCTTATTATACTCTTTTTGTTGATGGGGGAAGGGGTAAAACTTGAAACCGAATCAAGGGTAGTCTATTGTATTTTGGGGAGAAAAAATGGTATTTAGAGAAGGGTACACACAGTCCATGTTCTCTGCAGTGGGTGAGAGCCATTGTCTTCTTGGTCCACTGCTCGCACCTGCAACATCCATCTTGCTTTGGTTAGCTTGCCTCCCCCGCACACCTCCCCCAGGTTAGGGGTCTCAGTCTCAGTCCTTGGAAAGAGTGTGGGGGGGCCTTTTCACATAGGGATTTCATGTCTCGGTCTTTGATGGAGAGGCTTCGTACATCTCAGTCTGTCTGTCACGGCGGTTGTAAGACAAGTGAGGGGTCTTCTGTGGGGGACCACCCACAACTCAGGAGAAGTCCAGCCAGGCCGAGAGGTGGGACAACTTCCAAGGCTAGTGTTGCAAAAAGGCAAGGGGCCCCCTTCTTCCTTTCATTGGGTTCAGTGTAGCATACAGCAAACACACCTGTGAACACTAGCTTAGCAATGCCAGGAGCTGTGCTCAGGTCTCGGAGCCCTTGGCATGTAACTTTCTCCAACAGGGCCAGAAACTTCAGACAAGGGGCTTTTCTTCAGTGGTCCCCAATGACGATGGTGAGGCAGATGAGAGAAACTTCAGACAGAGTCTCACACCTACATTACATGGACAACGTACTAATCTGTGCTTCCACCAAGTCTTACTCAGACGCAGCACTTTCCAAGACTGTCGCAGCTGTCAAAAGCACGGGGTTTCAGATAGCTCAGGAAAAATCCAGCTATGGAGCCCATGGAAGTACCTCGGGTTTTTAATCACAGGAAGGACCATCGTGCCTCAAACTCTGTCCATCAACGAGCACCCCCAGACATTAAGAGACACGCAACAGCTGTGCGGCGTCATCACGTGGATCCGACCTCTCCTGGGCCCCACCACAGAAGAACTGGCACCGCTCTTCGACCTTCTACGAGGAGACGGCGACCTGGCTTCCCCACGCTCGCTAACGCCAGAAGCCTGGGAGGCTTTGGAGAGAGTCGCCAGCGCCATCAAACACCGCCAGGCACATCGGACAGACCGGTCCCTTCCCCTCAGCCTCGGTATTTCTGGTAAGTGCCCAAACTTCCATGTGCTGCTCTTTCAGTGGGATGATACTTCAAAAACCCCACTCATCATCATCAAGTGGCTTTTTCTGCCGCACCAACCACATCAAACAGTTACCACCCCACCAGAACTTGTAGCCAAACTTATTATTAAAGGCCGACATCACCTCCGGACCCTCGCAGCTTGTGATCCGGTGTGCATTTACCTCCCTTATACTTTGGAACAATTGGATTCTCTATTACAAACAGATGAACATCTGCAAATTCCATTAGACAGCTATCCTGGAAAAACTTCAATTCATTATCCTAAACACAGACTTTTTAAAGATTCACTGCATTTGGCCCCAAAATCAGATAAAAGTAAAACTCCACTCAAAAACTCTATCACGGAGTTTACTGACGGTCCATGCAAATCTCACCAGTCAGTGTTCACCTGGAGGGACCCGGACACTCAGAAGTGGGAGTCTGATATCCAGGTTGTTGAAGGTTCCCCCCAGACTGCAGAACTTGCTGCAGCTGTGAGGGCATTTCCAACATTCCAACAACCCTTCAATTTAGTCACAGATTCTGCATATGTCACCGGGATAGCAGAGCGGGCAGAGCGTGCCCTGTGTCGGGTTCGGCTGTCTGTCTCTGCCCCGACACGGGTAGTGTGGTTCTTGGGTGGCACGCGTTTTAAAGGACGAGTCTGGACTCTTCAGCTTTTCGGTCTTCGGGTTGTTTATTATTTCTTATCTACAAAATTTTCTGTCTGCCCAACAGAGGTCTGATCTGCAAGCAGTCACAGGCACTCTCTCACCACCCACGGGGCGGTCATGTCTTTTTATACTAATATCTACGTACACAATATTTACCTTTATTTCCCAATGCTTTTCACCCATGTTGGCAAGTGCACCTTCACCATAAACCAATCCCCAAATGCCAACATCACCACAGGAGATGGAGGACAAGAAGAAGGAAGAAGAAGGACGAGACACGCCCTGATCCCTCCATCTTGTCTCCATAACCCCCCTGTACCCAAAAAACCTTAAAGTCTATATTTCACTTTCTAAATGTGTCCCTTTTACACCTTTTACTCTAAAGTGATTCTCTTGTCCTCAAACTCTTGTTATTTCTGTGGATGGATCAAAATCAAGCCACCAGACACTTCTGGCAACATTCCAGGATTTTCGAGACCTCCAAGGGTTCTCCTGGCATCTCTGGACATTGGGAACGATGTGCTGAGATCCCACATCTCCCCCTTCTGTTTGCACCAAGAGGACTTCTTTGGCAACTTGACTCATGACACATCTCACACACAAAAAGATGCATGGGACGATGAGCATGAGGACTAAGAGTATTATTAAAATATAAAATCCCATCTTTAAAAACCCTCTCCATAAGGGAGAAAGATCAAAAAATCCCGCCAAATCATCAATCCATGATCCAGTGACTTCGCCTAGTTTCTTTATACTGTCTTTTATATTTTGAATACTTTCATGAATTGATCTTGAATGATCTGAGAGATTCATGCAGCACATTCCTTCAAACTCTTCACATCCATGTCCATGAGCAAGCAATAGATAATCGATTGCTGCTCTATTTTGCAGAGTTGCCTCTCTCACACTGCTTATGTCTTTTAACATATCACTCAAAGCGAGAGAGATTGATTGAGCATGCTTGCTCAACCAACAACCCATGTGGTCCAGTTGAGTCAAGGCCACCCCTGACGCTGTCTGAGGTGAGAAAATTGCTGCCGCAATTCTCCTTGCCTTGTCCCAAGTGTACACTTCATCATCACAGTCTACACTGTAATGTTGCAAGGACCTTTTTTCTTTGTGTTTTTGCTCTCTTAACACTTTCAAATCTGGTGACAACATTGAAATTCTCCCAATGCTGCATGGACGTCCCTTGGCATTTGCAGGAATGCCGTGCCAAATTCTGTCCCCACAAATTAAAAACAACCCATGTGGCAATTGCACTGGGACCTGGATTGATCCTTTGGCTGTCGTCACAGTGTGATTGCACCAGGCTGATGCGTTTCTATAATATTCGTGATTTGGTGTGACATCAACACTTTTGTTTGTCCTTGACACATTCGAAATTTCGAATTTCATGCATAGCTCCATTGTTGTGGACCCAAAAATTTCCAGTTCCTGCGGTTTGGTAGAAGCCACAGGTAAAAGATGTGTCCAAGCACACCATTCATTCACAGGATCTTTAATGACCTGCGAAATCTCCATTGGAGAATGTCCTGGAATTGGCCATTCGCCCACTGGCAACCCAACCATGCATGCTGTGAATGGTTTCCCTGGTTTCGAATGTGTCAGGCAGATACTTTCTAAATTTGCTGCCTGGGCTAACACTTCCCAAACATTTTGTTTTGGCTGACTGACAGGTAGATTTGCTCTATTGCTTAAAGCAACAGATGAAAGCATGAGCATCATGAAGCTCACGACTTCACCCTTATAAAATTTCATTGTCATGCTCCCACTCAAAGCCACAAAGGAAAAAACCCCCCAAAGTTTTTATTCTTTTCGTCCCTCTTCCGAGTCGCTGCTCACAACTTGAGTTTCTTCCTCCGTCTGCGTACTCGTTTCTCCGCCTCTGGGATCTGTGCTCTCCTGCTCTCTTCCCCGAAATGGCTTCACGTGCCGCGCTGACACCCACTTCAGCCCTCGCTCTGTGGAAACACAAGCGAAACCCTTGCCCCAAGTGATTAGTTTGAAAGGACCCTCTATTTGTCCTGTCTCTGGGTTTCTGATCAAAACCAAAGGATTCTCCCTTAGTTTTGCCTGAGAGCTGTTTGAAAAATGCCTCACGATTGGTGGATTGGGTTCAGAAGACGAGCTGTTAAGAAAATTCAACACATACAATGCTTTGTTTAATTTCATGTGTGGTGTCGCCTCTGGCTCCCCCCTTTTCTGCCTATCTAAAAGGGATTTCAGGGTGTGATGTGTTCTTTCAATGATTGCCTGACTTGTGGGTGAATGTGGAATGCCAAATGTGTGTCTGACACCCCATTTTTTCAGGAATCTGTCAAGCACCCTGCCTGTATATGTTGGACCATTATCTGTTTTTATTTCTTGAGGCACACCTAATGATGCAAATGCTTGTAAAAAATGTCGACAAGCATGTTCTGCTGTTTCCCCTGCATGTGCTGAAGCAAAGACTGCCCCTGAGAATGTATCTACTGACACATGAACATTTTTGAGTCTCCCAAATGATGGATATTTTGTGACATCTGTTTGCCACAGCTGAAGAGTTTGCAGTCCTCGTGGGTTGACTGCTCCTGTTGAAGCAGGTGGTTGCACGAGTTGACAATCTGGACAAGCACTAATGATTTCCCTCGCCTGAGTTTTTGTGAGACGAAAGGATTCCATCAGCGCCTGCGCATTCTGATGAAAAAATGCATGACTCAGTCGTGCTTGCTCAAAAATGTCCGGAAGTGTTTGTGAAATGGGCATTGTCAATCTGTCTGCCTGAGCATTCCCTTCCGCTAGAAATCCTGGAAGTGTTGTGTGTGCTCTGATGTGAGTGATGAAATATTCTTCTTTCCTACTTTCTAGCACTATTTTCATGCTCACTAGATAGGAATATAAAACTTCATTGCTGACTTCTTTCAAGAGCGAACCTTCCAATCGCTTGACCACACCTGCAACGTATGCAGAGTCCGTGACCAAATTGAGCGGTTGTTGGAACAACTGAAATGCTCGGACAACAGCTGCCAACTCCACAATTTGTGGAGAGCCTTGAACCGTCTTCACGTTTGATTCCCATTCCCCTGTCGTTGAGTTCATCCACGTGATCACCGACTTGTGTGTCTTCCCTGAGCCATCAGTGAACACTGTGATCCCGTCCAGAGGTTCTTCACTTATTTTTGGCTTTGCTCTGTAGCATATTTGCGATTGCAACATTCTATGTTGTGGAAAATTGATTGTGCAAGCTCCTGGAAAAGCTAACAATGCAATTAACAAATCTTTTGATTTCTGCATCGCCCAATCAAAATAATCTTTTTTCAAAGGCAGATAAATCTTTGAAAATTCTCGTCCCGCCATTGTCAGCAATCTTGTTCTCCCCTTTATGATGATCTGTGCTGCCATCTCCAAATCTGTCAGAATTGTCTTTGAAGGCCTATACGGTAGGAAAATCCACTCTATGATTATTAAAGGATCTCTCTGAGATGCATCCCATTGGAAGATCAAACCATGGAATTGTGCTTTCTTTCCCATCACTGCCAACTGGAAAGGCAACGATTCAACGAATCGATGTGCCTGTCTCTTCTGAATGGCATCTGTAACTTTCTCCAACTCCCTCTTTGCTTCCTTTGTGAGCGTCCTGGGAGATCGAATGTCTGCATCTCCTCTCAAAAGATCAAGCAACGCTGGAATGTCACTGTTTGTGATTCCTAAAATCGACCTCATCCAGTTGATTTCCCCTAGAAGTTGTTGTAAATCATGCAGATTGTTGACTCTTGTGCTGATTTCCATCTTTTGAGGCCTTATTGTTTTCTCCGAAATTTTCCACCCTAGATATTTCCAAGGTGCGACCTCCTGAATCTTTGAAACACTGATTTCCAGACCTGCCTTTTGCACTTCTGCAATGACACAGTCACGAGCCTTTTGCAGCTCTTGTTGTGTCGATGCCGCAATGAGCAAATCATCCATATAGTGAATGATCCTCACCTTTGGGAATTTCTTCCGCGCTGGCAACAAAGCTCGTGCCACGTACCATTGGCAGATTGTTGGCGAGTTTTTCAGGCCCTGAGGAAGAACGACCCAATGGTACCGCTGCAGAGGCGTTTCCTTGTTGATACTTGGAACTGAAAAGGCAAGCCTCGGAGCATCATCTGGATGAAGTGGAATGCTGAAGAAACAGTCCTTGAGGTCAATGACCACAAGCGGCCAATCTCTGGGAATCATCGAAACAGATGGAAGACCCAGCTGAAGCGGTCCCATGTCTTCGAGGACTTCATTGATCTTCCTGAGATCGTGCAACAGCCTCCATTTGCCTGACAGCTTCTTCTTGATGACGAACACTGGAGAATTCCAAGGGCTGTTTGTTGGCTTGATGTGCCCCTTCTGCAACTGTTCTTGGACCAGGGTTTTCAATGCACTCAACTTTTTTCACTCCAGGGGCCACTGATCCACCCAGACTGGATCATCTGGTTTCCAAGTCAACTTCAATGTGGAGAGTGCTGCAGTGACCCCTACTAAAAATCCACCTCGATCTTCGTGCCCCATTGTGCCAAGAGATCTCGTCCCCAGACTGTGATTGGCTTCTGCACAATGAAAGGATGAATGATTGCCGTCTTGTTTTCTGGTCCCGTGACAACGATGGCATTCTCACTCTGCAGACACAGAGAAACTCCCCCTATGCCTGAGAGAGATCCCAAGGGCGCAATCAAGCTCCAGTTGCGAGGCCAAAAGATATAGGATATTACTGTGACATCTGCCCCTGTGTCGAGCATGCCTCTGACCTCTATTGTTCTGTCTCCACAAGTTAATTGGCATGTGAGCGTGGGTCGATCTCGACCTATGTGTTTTACCCATGTGGTATGTATTTCGACATGTTCCCTCAAAGGAAGCCCTTCTTCATCGAAGATTGACATGACTTCAATGGCGTGTGGTGGCAGAGCAAAAGCTCTCGCAATCTGAGTGTTTTCCGCCACGGTCAATGGTGGACGAAGTGCTTTTGCTAGAACTGTCAGTTCCGTATTTTTGTCTGCGGAAACAACTGATGGATAAACAATAAGTCCAAGGATTCTGCTCCTGTCCTGTCCTATTATTAAGAAATCTTGTTTTTTGTGTGAATCTCCGCGGATTCCTGTTGGAACCTCCGCATGACTTTCATCCAGAAAGCAAATTAATTTGGAAGTTGCCAGTGTGCACTGTGCTCCTGGTGGAAGGAGTTCTAGGTTGCTTGAGAATCAGCTGAGGAGTTTGCTGAGGGCGTCTGCTTGACTATCCCCGATGATTGTCCTGTTGGCTGTTGTGTCACTGCCATCACTTGTGTCGATGCGCGCTGACAGTTTGTGGGCGCGCTCCTTCTCCCGTTTCCCGGAAGTGGTAGAGAATTCCCTTCCACGTCTGTCTGGGAAAAACATTGCTTCACAGAGTGTCTTCCTCTTCCGCACCGCGCACAGAGTGGCTTTGCAGGTTTTTGTGTCTGCACTTGTGCGTGTGCTTGTGGACAATTCTTTTTCAAGTGTCCAAACACTCCACATTTGTAGCATTGTCCTCCTGATGGATTGCTCTTCTTCTGGATGGTTGCAAGAACTTTATTTATGTTTTCACTCTGTTGTTGGAGTACCTTTTCCAGCATCTTTTCAACCTTGTCCTGTCTTCTGACTGCCTCTCCGGGTTTCTTCTTATCTGTTCTCCCCATTCTCCTCTCAGCTCATCCCTCACGATCGACGCGACGTGCTGAGGTGTTCCCACTCTGCTGCATGCCTCCACCATCTCTGCCAAGGATGGCCGTCCTGGCATTGCGCTGATGACCCATTGACAATCCGGGTTGGCATTGCCGAAAGCTAGACTCTCCATGAGAGGTTGCTTCGCCTCGTCAATCGTCACCTGTCGATCCACAGCTTGCGAGAGCTGATCTATGAAAGATGAGAATGGTTCTGTGGGACCTTGCCTGACGAATGAGAATGGGACGTCCAGAACTCCCGCTGGAGCAATCTGCAAGATTGCTTTGCGTGCTGCTTCTTTGATGTCATTCAACACCCGTTGTGGAAGCCGTGCTGCTTGCTCCACTGGATTGTCATCTGGAGGATCTCCTGCTAACTGTGCTTCTGTGAGGTTTGCGTTTGGCCCACCTTGATAGCTGGCTCTCAACTCTGTGAGATATCTTCTCCATCTTCTGTCCCAGATAAGACTTTGTGTGTCAGTGAGAATCATTGACACAAGACATCGAATGTTGAATGGTGTGAAATCATACACATTGAATGTCCCCTTCAGGAGCTGTTTGAAGAACTGTGAATTCAGACCATTGTTCTGAATGGCCTTTGATAAGTCTTTGATCACTTCGTGACCCAACCTTTCCCACCTTGGATTTTGACCTTGTGCATCATATGTCACTGGCATTATTATGTCTCCTGATCCTCTGATCAAACCCTTTTCTTTTGATAATTCATTTCTAATTTCCTTCCAGTCTATTGGTTCTATCGGTTGTTCTTCTTCCTCCTCTGGAAACTCCATTGGCCATTGCCTGCACAATGGAATCGTGGAGGCTCTTGGTGATCCTTCGCTCCATGTTCTTTGACTTGAGGTCTTCAGTCTTGCTCCTAAATCTGAAAAAGAAACTTGAGGCTCTCTTGAACGTGTTCTTTTTGCTGCATCAAAAGACTGCAGAAGATTCCTTGCTGCTTCCGCTGCTGAAAGCATCCATGCTGGAATTCCCTCTCTTGCTGTAATGTGTATCATTTCTTCTCCTTGAGGCTGTGTTTCATCTAAGCTGTCTTCAACTTCATATGATCCTGAAGTTGATGGAAAATTATCCTTTTGTTGTGTTGTTGTTGTTGTTTTTATTTTCTTTAATGTAGTTTTCTTTTTATAAATTGTTGGAAAAAATTGTTGCATTGTTGCAGTTTGGCCAGCAGGTGATGTGGTGGCGCTGTCGAGCAGTTCTGACATGTCCTGCAATGTGGTCGTCCCTCCACGAGGTGGCGCTGTCGCCTGCCTGGAGGACCGTGATGACGACATGAACTCGATCGGTTCCTGTTCCGCAGACTGCAACGCTTGCAACCGTGTTTGAGACCGAGTTTGCATGGCTGTTAACTGAGCTGGCACTGAGGGTTGAATACTTGAATGTTTCTTTTGAGTGGAAGGGGTTTGAACCATAGGGTTTGAGGCTGAAGGCATCGAGACTGGAGAGGGGGTGGAGCCCCGGGATGTCGAACCCCGAGTGTGGCCCCTCCTCTTCGCCCCAGACGTCACAGAGGATCGGACCAGCCCCCGACCTCGCTCTGCCGGCACTCCCTGCGCATGCGTGCCATCGGGGACGCCCCCTGCCTCCCCTGTACTGACGTCACTGTCTCCATCCAGCTCCACCTCCGAAGTCTCCTCCCTATTGTCTCTTCCTGTCCCTCTCTCCTCCTCCTCCTCTGACGCTGTATCCACACCCCCCGCCGAAGCGCGCAGCCCTCCCCCCGCGGGTGTCCCCTTTCGTGCTGCGATTCGAGCCGATCTCCGTGTCCAGATTTCCGGGTCTGATGTCACCACTGCGCGTCTCCTGCGTCCCTCCATGGCAGCTCGCTGGAGCTCTGCAGCTGCTCCGCCCTTGCTGCCCGTGTCTGACGCTGCCGCGCTGGTTTGAGAGCCCTCCCCGGCTGTCCCCCGAGCCTTGCTCGACACGTGCGCTTTTGGCACTGCGCCAAATGAGGCTGCCGCCGCTTTCGGCGTTGCGCTCGCAAAAGCCGCACCAGAACCCGTGTCTTCCATCGCCTCCACGCACCCCCCGCCAGCCGCCGCGCTGCTGCGCTTGCCGCGAGAGAGCGCATCCCCCCTCCCCGCTTGTTCCCTTTGAACCCCCCTCCCCGACTCTGCCACTTTTTCCACCTCCTCTCCCTCTGACCCCTGTGAATCGGGGCGGTACACTCTTAGAGAGCGACCTGCCTCCTCGATATCGCTGGGAGAAAACCTCATTTCATCAGGGAGTGGAATGGTATCATCTGTGTCTGAGTCGGAGTCTGAAGCCCCTGCACTCTCTGGAGTCTCAGGGCGCTTTAGGGTTCCCTTGGGTTTTCAGGATGGTGGGACTGAAGGCAATGACATTTCTCCTTGTCCCCTTTTCTCAGGCACCTTTTCCCCCGGGCCAATTGAGATCAGAGCCAATCTCTGCTTTGAGCCTTGCTCTGGTCCCTCTGCCCCTTTGGGACCCGCAACAAGTTGTTGCCTGGCTGACCCTCTCAACTGAGTCGAGGTCGCCTCTAACATAATTCTTGCTGAAGACAGCAATTTCAAGGCTGTCTTATCATCATTGGTGGCTAGAAAATATAGGTGTCTGTTAACTTCTTGCCAAAAGCCTAGTTCAAATAACAACCGTGTTTCTGAGTACGGGTAATTACACCGCACGCACAGCAGTAATTCTCTAAGCTTTTTCTTTGGGATCCCCCTAGTGTGTGTGTCTGCCACGCCCTGTAGGTCGGACAGAATCTCTATTTGTTCCTGGGAAAGTGTACCCCCCATGTTCTTAATTCTTGACCTTCTCACCGAATTCCTGTCATCAGAGCAGTCCGAAGGCTCCTGGTCACTGGCCTGCAGGTCACAGGAGATGGATTCGGAGGCGCCTTTCCGATTCCGATTCGGGCTGTCCTGCTACGAACTTTCTTCAGCCGAAGTGGAGTGCAATGCTCTCTGTGGCTGCTGCGTCTGCAGACTCTCCTGGCTGCTTTCTGGCTGTTTTCCCAAGGAGTTATCAGTGCTCTCCTGGGAATGAGTCCAGCCCACTCGGTGCTTCAAGGCTGCCCTGTGCAAGAGGTGCACACCAAAGCTCACCGTGGCTCAGCGAGTGCTGCCGGATGCTGCTGGATCGCCGGTCGCTGCCGAGTAGCTCACCGTGTGCCCACCAGGCGCCCACCGGGTGCCCACCGGGGGCCCACCCAGGGACGCCAAATGTCGGGTTCGGCTGTCTGTCTCTGCCCCGACACGGGTAGAGTGGTTCTTGGGTGGCACGCGTTTCAAAGGACGAGACTGGACTCTTCAGCTTTTCGGTCTTCTGATTGTTTATTATTTCTTATCTACAAAATTTTCTGTCTGCCCAACAGAGGCCTGATCTGCAAGCAGTCACAGGCACTCTCTCACCACCCACGGGGCGGTCATGTCTTTTTATACTAATATCTATGTACATAATATTTACCTTTATTTTCCAATACTTTTCACCCATGTTGGCAAGTGCACCTTCACCATAAACCAATCCCCAAGTGCCAACATCACCACAGGAGATGGAGGACAAGAAGAAGGAAGAAGAAGGACGAGACACGCCCTGATCCCTCCATCTTGTCTCCATAACCCCCCTGTACCCAAAAACCTTAAAGTCTATATTTCACCTTCTAAATGTGTCCCTTTTACACCCTTCACCTCAAAGTGATTCTCTTGTCCTCAGACTCTTGTTACTTCTGTGGATGGATCAAAATCAAGCCACCAAACACTCCTGGCAACATTCCAGGATTTTTGAGACCCCCAAGGGTTCTCCTGGCATCTCTGGGCATCGGGAACGATGTGCTGAGATCCCACAGTAGAGAGTAAAAGAAATTGCCTGGTACAGATGCTATCAACTATTTTTAGTTCCTGACAGTCCAGTATTTCCCTTACCCAAGGACTGTTCATATTTCTTTCTTTTTTTCTTGCAGCACTCAGTTCTGTGATGACCAAGAAACAAAAATACAAAGTAAGGGTATCCAGAGTAGATGGACTTTATGAGAATTAGGGGGCAATTTGACCATACACTGATCTGTATGATTGCCTTCTTCTGTGAAAGATTGTAGTGGTGTTGTAATATATGTTGGGAAATAATTCATGCTCTAAAAGCATGTATTTCATCAAGATTGTGAAATCCAAACAAGTCTCTTACCACAAGCAGCCGAGAGGCAGACGTCTATTCAAATTCTGAAATTCCTGAAGGCAGCAGGAGAACAATCAGCACTTAGCTTATGAATAGAGAGCACCCAGCACAATGATCACCATTATCCCGAGTCATGGGAAGACACCTCAGAGCGATCATTGCCCTGTTGATAACATCGATCAAGATGGCCAAAGTCGCCAGAAAGGTACATGTGAATACCCGACTTCCCCGATCCATCAGCGCTGGCTATCAACAAGGAAATGGCGATGGTCCAGCTCTGCACAGGGAAAGAACCAACTATGAATATGCAGAGTTACAAAAGAAACTGGGACTCCTTCGCCTCGGGCATAATAAACTGTACAAAGCATCCCTGCAAGAAGCGGCTCTCATGAACAATGAACGGGGCAGGGTCCGATGCGATAGAGGTGGGATCCAGGTTCACCCAGTGCCGGCCCCGGGCTCGACGCTGTCTCTTTGGCTGTGGTGGTTTTGAGGACCGTATTTTGGTCACAGAAAAAGATAAATAAATCTTTTCTCATTTTTGATAATTTGGATTTTGATTGATCATTTAATAGAGTGTGATTGCAATCATTTTTGCTGGTCAGTATTTTTAGTGTTAACACAGCTACCCAGGGAGCCAGACAGGTTTTATGACTCTCTTTGGAACTGAAAGAAAAAGAGAAGAAAATGTGTCTGTGGTATTTTCCTACAGCAGTTCCACATGCTATTGGTGGCATGTAACAACTGGATTTCACCCCTAGTAACTACTTGTGGTGCAGTCTTAAGCGTGCTAGTTGTGAGAGCTGCTTCTGTAGAAAGGTGATTTCTACTACTGCTGTGTTAATTCTTCCTATAAAATTTAAACAACCCAACAATTTCCTAGTTGCTTCTAGTTGTTTACACAAGTGCTTGTATTTGTACCCCTGTTCTTGGATCTTTTAATTCTGAACTCAAGATATCCAAAAGGTACCAGAGCTGTATGTACCCAAGCAAGGGTGTGTTTGAATGGTGGTCTGGGACAGAGAGTATTCTCCTCTGGAGTTAAAACTGGCCAAGTTTCAGCTTTTTATTGGCAGGCATTTTTAACTGAAAAAATAACAGCTTAGAGTTTTGAAATCCCCATAGTAGATAATGTAAACATAGAGCATCATTTACAAGCTCGCTTTGGGAACTGGTTGCAATTAAGTATTGCCTCCTGAGGTGTCTCAAGTTGTGGGTGTCTTAAAGAAGAGAAATAGTAATTTACAAGACAGGAAACAGAACTCCAGAACTTTTCACTACACCAGGTCCTGTACTGAAGTGGCTATTGTGAAAAATGCAGCCAGGACCATGGAACCTTGCAGTCTGAAGAAACTGCTGTACAGCAACAGTTTAACTTCAATGTGCTTGAGCCAGTGCTGCTGGCAGCATTATCTCTGCATCCTGGGACACTTCCCGGTTCCTGTGCCTTGACACTGCCTCCACATGGGGCTGGGGATGGAGTTTGGGTCTATGAACTGGCTGGTGGTGAGAAACAGGTTCATTTTTGTCAGATGAGGTGATGGTGTGCACGTCTCCCTGGCTTAATGCCCTTTGTGAGCTTCTTACTTCAGCCAGAATTTGTGGAGTGTTTAAAGCTTGCTGCTTTTTTGGGGGGTGGGTTTTTTTGGGTACTATTAAGAGAAATGAGTTGTTGATGTGCCTGAAATGTTCCATTTTCATCCTTATGCAAGAAAGTGAGGAATAGACTCTTTTCATCCCTTGGGTAATTATTTGCTTTATTATTGCACTGAAGTGAGATAGGATTAATGTAGGTTACAGGTAGTAACGGAATAGGAAATAAGACAACAAAAAGCACAAGAGCAAAAGATAAAAATAGTCTCAGGAATTAACCTAGTACTTTGAGAATTTATGAATTTTCAAAATGCTTGCAATGATGCCTAAATCTATTTTTCCTTTCAGATAAAGAATGTGTTTTCAAGTATTTTGCATACAGGATTCACCGGGGATGTACAAACTTGAAGAATTTCAAGTGTGCAGCTTCAGGAATGAAGTAATAAACTTTTGAATCAGGTTCTCAACCTGAATAAACTGTTGAGTACCCCACAGCAATTGCAAGTTATATATTCATATATATATATATATATATATAATTGCAAGCTAATAACAGTGCAATAAAAACACAATTGCCCTTTTCCCCCCTTAGCATTTTCTCCCTGGCCCTGTAACATTTTTTTTTGTGCCTTGTTCCTTAGTTTGCTTTCCAAACCATTCCACATCCTCAGCAGACCTTGAGAACAATCTCATGAGTAGATCTGGAAAATCAGTTTTGAATATAGGAAATTAAATGAGGAATCACACTTCATAAGCTTGGGCTTCTGGATTGAAAACTTCAGATAATTCAAGTAGACATTGCTGAATGCTCATCCTGGTCTGGAAGGCTCCAGTCTCTGAAAGGTGGGCAACTGAAACCTCAGTGTTTGCACAGAAAGGCAAGTTATGGGATAGCTAGTGAGAGGCATAGTGCATTTGTCTTTACAGACAAGCTGTGGGTCTGCTGGTAGATAAAACTAACAATGGGAAGGGTTCCACTGATTGGTGAATGGAAAAAGAGATTTGCTTTTACAAATAAATTTTAGTTTTGCGATAAATGAAATTGGATTAATTTTCCTAACATGCTGCTGCAGATTTTGGAGACAATTGTGCATAAGAACGGGCATAGGACCAGACTTGGGGCTGGCATGCTCTGCATTTCCAGGATGGTCCATGGACAGGGTGAGGTGGTACCCGTGCACTCTGCATCAAGCTGTGATTCTATGGAGACTTCAGCAAGAGAGGGTTTTTTCAGGCTGATTAAACCTTCATCCTTGCTATGCTTGCTGTGACATTTGCATCTCTCTTTTGTAAAACTTCAGAAATCTTAATCATCTTTGGCCCTGTGAAATGTTACAAACATCAGCAAAAGTCATCATAGTTTCCATTCAAAAATACATACATTTTGACATTTGGGAACTGGAAGGCACTAATTTCTATTGTTGATGATACACAAAGAGGGCAGGTTGGTGCCTTGGGGCCTATGTCTGCTACTGTTGACTGGAAAATACCTTTTGAAGTGGCACCCCATGGCCCTGGATGGCCAGAACGGAGGTCCAGAAGGCAAGACAGGTGTTTATTACTGAGTCTTTGACCCTTTAAGCCAAATAAAAGTTATACATTCTTAGGACTATGTATTTATAAAACAGAAGTATAAAGAAGAGATGTTGTAGTGTGTGTGTGTGTGTGACACCTTGAACATACCACATTATACTAACAGACTCTCCAAACATCCATTCTTTTTTATGACCATTATCCATTAGGAAATGCCATGTAAAACTTATTTCTTTGTTGAGAAGTACCTCACCTACTGACAACAATTAGAATTGCTTACAGGACCTCAGCTGCAAATGCAAAACATTCAAAACTCAAACTAATTGGTTACATTAGAAAACACACTTTGCTTTTCTCCAGAGGTTGATTGTGAGCAATTTTGTGAGCTATTCATGAAAATACTCTGGGGCTGTTTGCATCAAACACTGGGATCTTGTTAGCAGTGAAAGAGGGAAAGTGCACCATGTGTGGCAAAGTAATTCCCTCACAAAATATGTGCTTGGAGGCTACTTAGGTCAAAAGAATTTCTTTTTAATTCCATGGGCTGAAGAACTGCCCATCATCTGCTTTTTCAGAAAAAGAGGGTTGAGTCTTTGGGCCCTTTCAGAGCCTTGAATGACTAAAGCTGAAGGGATTTCCCCCAAAAAGCAGGGAGTGTTTTGAGGAGCGGGGCCGCACCTGCCTGCAGAACTGACCATGGGCCAAGGGAAGGTGCTGCTGCCCAGAGCCAGCCCGAGATGTCCCTGAGGATTTGTCACATCCTCTGCCTCCCCTGGCAGTGCTGCCACAGAGCCCAGCAGGAGGGATTCCAGGGATTTGTCAGCACGGGGAGGCAGAGCGTGAGCTCCTACTGATATTTCCATCCAGGGCTGGCACTTTCAGGCCAGCAATGACAAATTCTGCAGCTCTGGCTGCACAGTTGCTGTTGGCACTGCTGTGGCAGCCTCTGCCACCAAGCAAGAGCATCTGCACGGGCAGGATGGTGCAGAGATGCCTCTCAGAGAACGGAGAGAACACCTTCAAACAGCATCTGGCAGAGTTAATGAAGGGCTGGTAAATCCCTTTGAAGGCGACGGCTCATAAAAACCTCTCTCTGTGAAAAGAAGAGACAATAGGAGTGAAGAGGGAATGAGAAAGGGGAAGGGAAAGGTCAAAAAAGAGGAAAAGGAAAGAGAAAGGGAGAGAGGGAGAGGATAGAGGCCTTGGAAATTCTGATTTGATCTAAAGGACATTTTCTGACAACATAGATATTTGCTACAATAAATAGTGCTTTCCCACAGGCTTTGGCTTTCTAGCTCTTGATATTAACTGAGCCCAGTGAGTTTTAAAAGAGAGAGGAAAAGAATTAGTAAAAAGTTTTCCTTCGAGACCAAATATCTGCCAGAGACTGAATGCTATGGTTAATGGCTTTTGAACATTGACAGGAATGGTCAAAGCATTAAAGTAATTCAACAGGGCTCTCAGTATCCAGCACAAGTTGTACTGGTGAGGAGATTAAACAGAGATTCTCATTGCACTGTGTGTTTTATACTCTTGAAAACAGAGGCTTAGTAACAGTATTTCATGCACACACAATAACATAAAGAATGACAGCTCATGCCTTTTTGTCCTGGTAAGTATTTGCTGCAGCAGCCACCTTTCTTCCAAGTCATGATGTGTTCAATGCCATTTTTCCCTGTTTTCTGTTGAAAACTTCTTCATATCAAAGAAGGATTAGTACCATATGTAGTCTTTTCTTCTTGTCAAGGAACAAGCTCAAATCTCCAGGCAAATATAAAAGGCTACAAGATTTTAGAAGTATGGAAATTGCAGTGTTAATGAACCTGACTTGAATTCAGTTTTGACTTCTGAAGAACTAAAAATCCAAATGGGAATGACACAGCCTCACCTTTCCTAAGTGATATGTGAAAGGCCAGAACAAGAAGAGGGAATCTGGTGCCTGCTGAAATCAACATGTCCTGAGAAATTATTGTTATTATTGAAAGAACAGTTTAAATTACAGGAGGGTCTCTTGCCTTGCTGAGCCCTCAGCCCTCTGTGATACACCTCACCTCAATGCAGACTTCAGGTGGTTTGGGGTTTTCTTTTTCTTTCTCCAAAACACCAAGAGATCAAAATTCTTGGTAAAAACAGGACTTCTACTTTCAGTCCAAGCCAAAGAGAAGCTCTGCAGGGCTTCTTCCTAGGTACAGATAAAATACTCTGGTGATCTTATCACACCCTGTTTCTCAAACTTTTGGCACCAGCTTCTACTCTGGAACACCATGACTTGTAATCTGAAAGAGGGAACAAATCAAACCTCAACAGCTGGTCCTACCTTGAAAACCAGTGTTCCTCCCACCAGAAACTTCCTTTCCTGTTGTGACAGATGAGTAATGTGATGATTGACTCTCACAATTAATAGACAAATATCATGTATATAAGTTAAGAAAAGTTTTATAGATTTATAGTTATGCTGCACCCCATGCCCTGGTTATCAAGGGAAAACTGGGGTTGGGACATCTGGGAGGGCTGGCTTGTCACTATGGCGACACCTGAGCCCCAATCAGAATTTGAGGAAGAGATCTCCACCACTGGACAGCGAAGAAGGGGTTGATGGACAGAACTTTGGGAGGGCTTAAAGGGTTAGAAAGGGAAAGCTTCCAGCGGGAGGGGGCTGAGCACATGGCGAAGAAGATCTTTTGCTGCCGGTGCTGTAACCTTTTTTCTTTATTCAGTCTTCTGTTGTATTTTTGATAAGGTTTAATAAACCTTCCTAAACTATGAAAAGTACTCACTTTTCTCAGCTATTTCTCATGCTGTGGTCTGCAACCCTCACACTTAATTACAATAAAATGCTTCTTTTTATTAGGTTTACATCAGTTCCATACGCTTTTATGAGCTTTTATACCTTTTTATCTATATATGTTTAAGACCACTATCTGCTTATTGCAACATTCCAGGAATCCCTTTTGACTCTTCTCTCCATACTCCTGCAGAAGGTCAGGTCACTGTGGGT
Source organism: Molothrus aeneus (assembly GCF_037042795.1). Lineage (NCBI taxonomy): Eukaryota > Metazoa > Chordata > Aves > Passeriformes > Icteridae > Molothrus > Molothrus aeneus. The sequence continues at coordinate 503,931 of NW_027098863.1, forward strand.
TTTACACCAATAACAATCCAGGTTGTTCAGATCCTAGGTGTGACGGGCAGGCACAATTTCCCAGCTGACACAGGGACTGAAGACAAACCCCTCTGTTGTCACTGAAAACAAAAGAAAGGAGGAAGTTTCTGCCCATTGCAAAGTCCCCGTTTGCCCTGAAGGACTCTGCCTCTTCTTTCTCAGCAGCAGCTCAGCAGCCGGACGCCAAGAAGGACAAGAGAGGGAGGGGTGGTTGATTTGTGTGACAATTTAACAGCACTTGTAAACAAGAGCTGAGTCTGTCAGCAACATCTCTGCAGAGGCAATTCCTTGCTGAGGATGCAGAGCTGTGTCACTTGTGTTTAGTTTGCATCGAGTTAATGGCACGGTGGCTTTTCATGCTGCAGGTGTGGCCCCTGTGACAGCAGCCTGTTCATCCTTCAGGGGGTTTGCACCCACAGGGACAGTGCTGCTCCTGCCAGCACACCCCAGTTTGTCCTCATGACAAAAAGCCCAGACAGAACTTACTTCTTAAAGGAATATTTTCCGTTTGCTCTCAAACCAAAGATTTAGATGTAATGGTATAATAGAAACAAATCTTTTCCCCTGTTGTCTCTTGGGACAGGAGGAAAATCCTATCACATCCAGATAGCAAGGCACTGATTTCAGTTCCACTCTGGAAATGACTTGCAGGAGCAAGTAAATAAAATTCTCTGCTGGAACAGTGAAGTCCTGCCACTCTAAATCAGTGTGGTGCCTGAAGGGTTTTGTAGCAGGTTTGCACCTAAATTGATGCTCAAGAAGTTTATGAGGTCCAACATAGACCTAAGGTTTGCACAGCAGAGTTTAGGCTGACAGCTAAGGGAGCATAAATTAAATGGTCTTTCCAACCCAGAAGGCTGATGAGAATTGTTGGTATTTGTGCTCTCCTTCCTTGTTTAAAGGATAGCAACATATTTGATGAGATTTTGGCATTGCAGCTAAAGATCATGGCCAGATGAAGTCACCTAAGTGGTTGTTGTGCATTTCTAATTGTGGAGGTCAATAATCAGTGTAACTGCTTCTGGTAATCGGGCTCCAGTCTCGCACAGAGCATTGCTGGTTGGTCACTCTTATCTCCACAGCCCAGCAGAGATCCTGCTTTGGATGGCTCTCACTGCTCCCAAGGCCCCAGGGACCAGCCACTGCCTCTCCTCCTTCTGCTTTCCCTTCCAGGATCAGAGATTTCCTGCTGCTTCCTCCACGTCTGAGACAACTGGAGGAGATGAGGGGCTGAGGATGTGGCTTCTGACAAAGAGTTGATAACGCTCAGCTGAGTATTTTATTCTCCTGCCACTAAGCTGTCAGGCTGCTGCTGAAATTCCTCCTGCTTGGAAAGGGCTGGTGTGAGCAGCAGGAATTGTTGCTGGCTGGAACTTTTCCAAGAGCTGGACAAAAGAAGCATTTTGTGGAAGGCCACCAGCTGCCCTTGGTCAGCAGCACAAGGTGTGAGGTGCCCTTTGAAGGCCATCCCTGCACAAGGACAGCCTGGCCTTCTCCAGTGCCCAGAGCACCTTCCAGGCTTTTGGGCTGGCCTCGTCCCTCACCCTGGAGAAGCAGGTTGCTGTTGGAACTCTCATATCCACAGTTTCTGGCTGGATTGCCGTGTCTTACCACAGACAGCCCTGGAGACACCAGTACACACTCCATCTGCAATAAAAGGGGACTTTTATTGTTCCAGCTTTTCCCTTGGACCAGCATGCAGCAAGCCCACCTGGGCCTCATTCAGCTCTGTGTGGGCTGGTAGTCAGCTTCTGCTGGGAATTTAAAGCTTTTACCCTACTTTCCACAGCAAATAGTGGAGCAAACCCAGCCGCACCAACCCCCAAATTTCACTCTAAAAACCAAAATTTTCATTTTCCTCTATTCAAGCCTTGAAGAAAACAAACTTTGCTTGAGTAAGCTGGAGGCACAGTGTCCTCCAAGATCATTCTTGAGTAGGACAATATTGCAGGGGAAGACTGGCAAACCCAGAGTTTACTGGTGCTTAGGAAGCTTTGCAAAACCTTCCCACATGCGGTGCTCTTGCAGCCTCCTGAGCTCCTGGAGCCCTCACTCAGCTCAGGCACAGTTGGGACAGAAGGGGATGGTTCCGTCTGTCAGATGTGGGGACAGGAGGAGGGAAGACTTTGCAAACGCTGCCACGAGGGCAGGGCTGTTTTCATTGATGGTGCCAAGTGGTAGTACATCATCTTTGATTAAATGTGAGGTGCTGAAGGGCAAAAATTCTCAGTGATAAGGACAGAGTGTCTCCACTCACACAGCAAGGTAAGTGAAGGGGAAAGTGCAATCTGTATTTCATGGGAAGTGTTCAGTTTTTAACAAAACATTTTTGCAGAAGACGTGCCCAGGCAGGGGTGATTCAGAGCATTTTATCAGCCTCACAGAGTATCCCCACATCTGCTTGGCCACATTTTCTCTCTTTTTTCCATTGTGAATGATTTCTCCTGCCAGGGTTGCTCCTGCTTGGAGTTCTACTCTCAGTGGAGCCCCGGAATTTTCTCAGCAGGCCTCTGCAGCGAGTTCTGAGCCAAGGTGGGGCTCTGCTGCCAGCCCAAATCTGCGCTTCCCCTGCCCAGCCTGAGTGCAGGTGGGGCATGTGCTGGGCATGGCCGGAGACTTGCATGGCCAAAATCCTCCAGCATTTACATCTGCTCATGGCTTTGGGTAGCACAAATCACACAACACCCATCGCAGCTGACAAATGGCATTTCTTGCAGATTGCTACAGCTGCACTGCTGATCCATAAATACACGAGAATCAATTTCAGGTGAAAAATGTCATTTATTACAAAGTGCTACACCCACGCCGACAATACAGAACTATACAAATCTCAACTTAGGTTAAAACCAGGAATTTATTCTATTATTACAACCTTTCTATGTAATAATATACAAATACCAACTTCAGTTAATTTATTGCCAACCTCCACAACAACGCACTATACACTAAGATCAATTAGGTGTTTAACAACTTAATTTATTACATATTACTACAAGGATTAAGCCCATCTAGGAATACAAAAATATCTCCATAGATATGTAAATAGAATTACATCCAGAAACAGATAAGTATGCATATAAAAATAGACTTATATACCTATACAAATACCAATATTCCTATTTTAAAAGCCATATAACAAAAATTGTATCAAAAGAGATACCTACACAACATTACTCACAGGAAATAGAAATTAACACAGATATGACAATATCCATGTCTACATAGATAAATTTATACACATATATGTAATTTCAAAAAATATATATATACAGAGCATACATTCATAACAAAATAAATATACATAAATATAAGAATATACACATGGAAATAAACACATACAAATAGCAACCCACATAGGGAAATACACATATAATAAACCATGGCTACGTTCAAGTCCATGTATCTTTAAACAGCACTCGAAGCAGAGGGATCCCAGCTGCCCCATCTTCAAAGCCTCTTGCTCGGTCTCCTCCTCCCGTGCAGAGCAGCTCTCCTGGACAGCGACAGCAGATGGAACACCTGGCAAGCAAAGGGAACACTGAGTGAGTATGGGGACGTTTCCCTTGGCAGCAGCTGCACTTCCATCAGGGAAGAGGAAATGTCAGAGCCTCCCCAGGGGGGTCAGAAAGAGAAAGCAGCCGAGCGGGCCAGGCTGTGGTGAGCGCAGCCGCGGCGGGACTGTCCCGCAGCCCCGGCAGCCCGGCAGAGCCGGCACAGCTCCCGGCCCTGCCGGCACAGCTGCCTTGCCCAAGGACAGCCCCTGTGCCGGCCGGGGCAGCTGCGCTGAGCAGCCCCAGCACAGGCAGGGCCCACTCCTGCCCCGCCGGGCAGTGCCCACGGCCACAGCCCACGGCACCCTCAGCCCCACCTGCCTCCCTGGGCCTGTGGCCTCACCCGGGCTCTCTCCAGGCTGGCAGTAGCAGGTCCCCGTTCACTGCTCTTGCTGCTGGCCTTCGGCTCCTCCCTGCTGGCTCCCGTCAGTCTCTGGCTGTGCTCAAGGTCTTCATGGCAGCTGTGGCAAAAGTGGAGGCTCTGGAATTGCTTCCAAGGCCTGGCAGAGCTGCAGTCCGGAGCCCTCTGTGCTCCCTGCTGGCCCCCTCCATCCCCTCAGCCCCGCCATGCTCTCGGTGAACCCCCAGCCCCCTTCAGTTTCTTCAGCCCCTCACAGTCCTCTCACCCCCCTCAGTCCCTTCTGACCCATCCCGTCCCCTGAGACCCACCACCCTGCCAGCCTGTGCCACTTGCCTGTCACCTCAGTGCCACCATGGCCCTCGGCTGCCCCACAGCCCTCAGCCCCAGCAGCAGCTCAGGGTCACCGTCCCTTCAGCGCCCCCTGAGCCCCCTCAGCCCCCTCTGTCTCACCGTCCTTCAGCAGCTCCTCAGGGGACAGTGCCTGGGGCCAGCGGCAGCTCCCACCGCTCCAGGGACAGCCGGGGCTGGAAGTGCTGCTCCGCCCAGCCCGGCCGCCAGCTCGGACCCAGCACAGGGACAGGGGACACAGGGGGCACCGGGGCAAAAGCAAGAGGTGAAAAAGGCAGCTGAGGGGGGAAAGAGCTAAAAATGCAGCCTAGGCCTACACAAACAGCAATCTATCCATCAATCTCTCCACCTAAACATTCGTATTCCTCTTACTAGATAACTATACACATTCATAAATGTAACTTCATACATATGTGTATATATATATATAAATATTTTACTCTGCACATATAAAAATCTAACTCTGAAAATCTATAAATGTAAATATATAATAAAATATAATTATATCACATCTATAACTATATACATATCCACATTTAACTATACAGATCTATCAATATATGTCCATATAAATAGAACACTATCATCTATAAATTGAACTATAACCACTAATAAATAGAACCATAGAAATCTATAAACATATCTACAAACAGAGGAGTTCTACCTGCCCAATGGTCACAGGCTCTCCCCTGTCTCTTCCTGCCGTGCAGGGCAGCCCTCCTGGAGATGTTGGTCAGATGGCATCTAGGAAGCAAAGGGAATGCTCAGTCAATATTGGCCCTTCTGCACCTTTCCCTTGGGCAGCAATTGTCCTTCGACCAGGGGCTGTCAAAGATGGCCTGAAAGGCAGACTCTCACTTGGCAATTTGAAGCAATCTGCCCTTAAAAGAACAGGGACCATTCCAAGTGTTCAAAAGTGTGTTTCAAAACACTGAAGTATCTTGATAAAGTCTCAGCCCCCGCAGTGCAAAGGGCACCCAGGAGAGCTTGAAACACAGACAGTCCCAGCTGCCACAAGGAAGCCCAGCCTTGTTCTTTCTCTGAGCTGACAGAGAGACCTCAGCCCTCACTGAAATGGCTGAAGCTGAAGGTGCTGGGAGCTGAGTCATGAACCAGCTCCATTACCTGGCATCTACAAACTGCCCTCTGCAGTGAGCAGCAGCTGCTCCAACTCGACCATCAGCTCTGGCAGGAAGGGCTGGAAGGGACAGAGCTCCCTACGAGGCCTGCAGGCTGCACCAGCTTGGCTAAGGAATGGATCCACAGTGCTCCCTCTCTCCTCTTAGGCCTCCCTAATCAGGGGTCATTCAAGCTTTTCCTTCTGATACTGGAGTTACTGTGATTTTTCTATTGGTTGGCCTCTGATGTTGTGCTCCTTGTTTTTCTTGTGGGTCAGGCCCAATACCAGCAGATTGGTATTACATTTAGTCAGTGATTTGGACTTCTACCCTGACTTTTTGCTCTTTTTTTCCCCTGTTCCTTCAAGAGTCGCTCAGCCTGGCCTCCCCTGGCACCCTGCAGCAAATTTATCCACCCACTTCAGCACAAAACTGGGACACCCGGCTTGGTGACACAACTCCCACAAGGTCAGGTTTATTCCCTGCTCTCTTGCCACAGCAGAGGACTCAGTGTCAGAGCCTCTGGAGAAGCGTGGAGGGCAGGGCTCAGGGAGGTTGTGCCAGTGCAGGATTTGAACTAAAGGCACCAGGAAGCACCAACCCTGCTCAGAGCAGCCATCTCACAGCTCTCTAAATCAGTGTGGGCTCTGTCCTTACCAGGCTCCTGGGGCTCCTGGGAACTGTTCCTGCAGCTCTCGGTGCCAGATGAAGCTTCCTCTGCTGCAGCTCTGTTCACAGGCTCCCCTCCTGAAGAATCAGGGGCAGCACCAACATCGTCCTGAGCAGAAAAACAGAAAGAAAGGAACCCAAAGATTACTGACTATTTTGCTGGAATCATATCAGGGATACAATAACTCCTTCTCCACTCCCAAAGGACATGGAGCACAGAGGAGGGAACACTGCCCCCACGGTTCACATGACAAGCCTTTTAAACTCAGGATTCAGGGGGCCAAGGTGAAACTGAAGCTCTTACAAAATGACCTTTGAGACAAAACACGAACACAGAAAACCAGAAGACACCAAGTGAGGGGACGTGCCCCCACGCTCCGACCCTGCCTTATCCCAGAGCTGTGAGAAATCAGCCAGCACAAAGCCAGGGGCTCTCCTTGCTGCCAGCACGGCTGCCAGCAGGGGCAGAGCTCGCTCCCAGCCCTGCCCAGGGCTGTGTGCTGCAAACCCACAGGCAAAGCACACATTTCTGCCTGGGAGTCTCAGCACCCCCAGCCAACCGCTCACACAACCCATCACAAGGTGCTGCTTCTCGGAGCCCTCTGCTGCTGCCCCACGTGTGTCATCCAGGCAAACATTTATGCACCCTGGGTATTTCCAGGATCACATTTGAGATCAGTGGCAAAAATCTGTACATCGTTAGGGTAGGGAAAAAAAACAACCCAAAAGACAGGAAAAGCCAGACAACCAAGTAGTGTTTCTATTCCACTGAGGAAGTAAATGTCCACAATGAAGCAAATTACCTTTGGACACAAAGATATTCTCACTATGACCAGTTTCAGAATATTCATCTCTTCTGCCATAGCTCATCCATCAGAACCCTAAAGATTCTAAAGATGGTTCAGAGCCTGCAATGTTTCCTTTTCTTATGGAATAAAATGCTTCTCTAAACTGCTATGTGTGACTTTACAGAGGACAAAAGTCATGCCACTTGAGAATAAGGTATTGGTCAATCCAAAAAATCCCACTCTCCCCCTTGAGTCATAATCACAAATGTACTGCAGGCAATGGGTCAGCACATCAACAGAAAGAGAGACATTCTTTGGCCAACACATGTCATAATCTGCAAAAGGACAGAGAGCTGCAGCTGCAGCCCAGCCCCAGCCACGGCTCTGGGAGCGCCTACACGCACGGCAGGGCTCACACAGTGATAGTGGAGCCCTGGAAAATGTTAAAGATAGACTTTGAAAATGTTAGGCTTTGTGTTTTCTCAGATCACTGCACCTGCGTAAGCAGTATGATAAATGATATAATTGTTAGATGTGATGATTGTTTAGTAACTAAATATAATTATTGTATAATCATAAGAAGAATCATGAGAAACTATGTTAGAAATTTAAGGGGGAACCATGAGAAGCTATGTTTAGCTGAAATCTGCGCATACAATACAACAATATAAGTTTAATAATTAACATTAAAGTTATATAGAGTATAAAACACGTTCACCTCAAATGTATGGTAAGAATCAGATTTGGGTGGAAACTACCCCGATTCCCAGAGCTCTTAAATAAAAAGCACTGCATATAATCGCTTATGTGATTATGTGTTTTTGAATGCTAACAACAGCAGCAGCAGCTGCAGCCCAGCCCTTGCTTTGCCTTGGCCTTCCCACCCAAAAGAGGCACAGCCCACATCTGCTGCAGCTGGGACAGAGGCACCTCTGGCATGCCCCTCCCTGCACGGGACACTTGGCCTTCAGTGCCAATTCCCCAAACACTCTTCTCCTCTTTCCCAGCAAGTAAAACCTCTTCTTCGTTTCTTCTTCATCCCCTCTTTTAAAAATCTTTCTTAACCAAGAATAATTCAGTAAGTAAATAATAATGAAATAAGTTCAATTAAAGAAGCCTTTGCTTCTCAACCGTGTCACAAGGTTCAAAAGCTTTCAGTCCAGCCCCTTTTATCCCCATCCAATGGAATTACCTGAGCAGAGGGAGATCTTTCAGACAGGGACCTCCTGATCTCCCGAATCATTTTCTCTACGGCAAGGCCTAGATCTGCTGGTGGCCATTCCTCCTCCCCAGGCGCGTTCTGTGCTGAGCTGGAGGCCGTCCATGCTGCACAAGCTGCACTGCCAGCGGGAGCGCTGGGCCCTGAAGTGCCCGGGCTGGCTGCAAGAATCCAAACACATTGGTCAGGCTCCACAACGTGGCTGTGGGACACAGAGCTCTGGTGCTGTTGTGGATCAAACATCACGGGAAGCACAAAGCCAAACCAGGCAGAGAATCTTTCGGCCTCCTAGGTGCCCCTTGCTAGTAGGCTTGACAACTTCTGGCCGAGAATGACAGAGCCTTGTGGAAAACGACTTGAAACGGTCACTTTTAACGACCTTTCGGAAAAACAAGGCTACAGCTCTTTTCCTACCTCGGGCGTCGTAGGCTGGGGGCTGCTGCTCCCTGTGGAGCTGCTGGAAGCTGCAGGGCTGGACCCCGAGCACCTCCCGCTCGGCCGGAGGCAGCTGCTCCCCGTAGAGCTCCTGCGAACGGCTGCGGGGCCCCTCCCGCCCGAGCGGCAGCGGCCGCTCCCCGTGGAGCCCGAGGAAGTGGCAGGGCGGGATGCCGAGCACCTCCCGCTCGGCGGGCGGCGGCCGCTCCCCGTAGAGCTCCTGGAAGCGGCTCGGCCCCTCCCGCCGGGCCGGCAGCGGCCGCTCCCTGTGCAGCAGGTGGAAGCCGCAGGGCGGGCGCCGGGCGAGCAGCGGCCGCTCGCCGGGGGGCTGCTGGAGGCGGCCGGGCCGGGGGCTGCGCAGCTCCCGCCCCACCGGCAGCGTCCGCTCCCTGTGCAGCAGGAGGAAGCTGCTGGGCGGGCGCCCAGCCGGCAGCGGCGGCCGCTCCCTGGGCAGCGGCTGGAAGCGACCGCGCCCGCGCCGCCCGGCCGGCAGCGGCCGCGGCCCGGGGAGCTGCTGGGAGCCGCAGGGCGGGCGCCTGCGGCCCTCCCGGCCCGCCGCTGGCCGCTGCTTATTGGCCACTCTCCAGCACTTGATGCGGAGCAGGAGGTCGGGGTGGTCGCGGTGAAAGCAGGGGTTGCAGTAGTGGAGCCAGGCCCCGGCATCGCCCGGCGCAGCCGAGCCGACCCAGCCCGGCACCTTGCGGAAGCCGTAGCGGTAGAGCTGCCGCACGAAGCTGCGGAACTGCGTGGCCCTGAAGGTGTGCGGCACCGGGGCCGGCCCATGGCCACGGCCCCTGTGGGCGTGGCCCGAGCTGAGCAGCTCTCGCTCCAAGAGGCAGCGGTCGATGAGCAGCCCCTGGGCGCGGCTGTCCCAGCGCACGGAGCGGACGCGGGGGCTATTCACCAGGCGCCAGAGCTTGGCGGGGAAGGTGCCGGCGCTGAGCCCGGCGGGCAGCGGCAGCTCCGCCATGGCGTCGATCGCCGACTGTGGCCACAACGCCCGCAGCGCAACGGCCGCGCTCGGCTCGGCAGGGCCAGCTGCGAACCCCCTTTTTCTCTGGCTGCAGGCATCCTTCTGCCTTGGCCTTGCGGTACAACCCCCAACCAGCAAAACAAGGAAGATAAAACAGCCGCTTCTCTCGCAGTCAGCCTCCTGCAGCTCTTGATGCCTGCGGTTATTCCTGCCCAGGTCCCAGACTTCTCATTTCCCATCCTTGAACTCCATCAGATTCCCCTCAGGCCGCTTCTTTAGCCTGCCGAGGTCCCTCTGAATGGCGCAATCATTTGGGCTCTCAGCTGCTCCTGCCAGCTTTGTTTTGTCTGCAGACTGTCTGAGGGTGAGCTGCTCCTCCAGCCCGGCCATGAATGAAGACATTAAAGAGCACCTGCCCCAGCATCAGCGCCTGGGGCTCAGAGCACCCGTGACTTGCCTCCAGCTCTACTTTGTGCCACTGATGACAGTCCTCATCCATTTTTCAGCCTTCCTCGCTGGGCATTTTGGCAGTTTGTGTTTAAGGATGCTGTAGGAGACTGTCTCAAAGGCTTGGGGAAAGCTGGGGTAGACATCATCCATTGCTCCACCCATATCCATCCCTTTGGCTGTCCTGTCACGGGCATCAGGTAGCTTAACCATCACTCCCAATCAACTTCTTCTCCGTTTGTTTGGATCGGTTTCCAGGATTAGTTACTCCATCACCTGTCAGGGGATGGAGGCAAGGCTGACTGACCTGTATTTTCCTCTCCTTCTTACTCTCTTGGAAGAAATCAGTCTATTAGAGCAATTCTGGCTGGTTTTAGCTAGGCAATTCCCGAAAAAATAACCCGTAGGAAAAATGAAGCTCTAAATGGAGTCTCTTAAATTCTTCTTTCTGCTACCATTCTAGGCCTCCAGAAAGATCTTGTTTTCTTCCCAGTACTGGACAGCTGATTAAAAAAAAAACAACCAAGGCAAATGTCTCCTTAATAGAATATAATATACCTATTATTCAGAAGACAATAACTTAGATTTTTCTTTCAGGATTAGACTGAGATGAAAGGACTTGAGAGGTTCCAGAACTTTGATATTTTCTTGTCTCCAACTGTTTGGAAAACTGTTAGAACATGGTGAAGACACAGTGCTTTTGAAAATGCCATTCTGAAGTCTTGTATGCTTGTATTACATATAAAAGTACCTGCAAGAAATTTAGAAACCTGTAGCTCAGATTCCTTACTTTCAAAATGAGGAAATGCCAGAATTAGTTTGATCTTTGGTTTTTTATGTTGTGTTTCTGATTCCTACATTTTTATATGCATATGTATCTTTTTTTAATAGCATGGTCACATACTCCATTTTCCTTCCGATCCCAAAATCATCAGTGCTCAGAATAGCCGATAAGCAACTAATCAATATTCTTTTTAATCTCTTTTATTTCATAATAAACTCGGACACCAGTGATCTTTTGGGAATCCAGACTTGTGTGCAAATTTTGCAGGGAAGATTCAGCTCTCAAGCCCTGTGAATTTTCTCTTCTCTCCTTTCCCATTTCCCTTTTCCTTCATCTCTGGCCTGACCTCAGGGCCCTTTCCCCTCGTGTCAGGCCCTCTGTTTGCTGCACTCCAGGGAAGCTCTCAGCTGTGGGTTCCCCAGCGTGGCAGCTCCAGGCTTGGAGCAGCAGAACCCAACTGTGGCTGAGAGCCCAGACCCCCCCTGGGCCAGCTGGGCTTTCAGCTGCCAGGGCAGCACGCAGGGAAAGGGGCAAGAGAGAGCTGAGGACGCTGCCAGAGCAGCCCTTGGGCAGTGCAGGGTGAGAGTGGCTTAAAGTGCTGCTGAGCCCCACTGCGGGGGCACAGGAGGCTGCTCTGCCATGGCCGCGGCTGTGCGGCCCATCCAGACAGAAAGGCAGAGCCAGCAGGCTCTGATGGGGGAGAGCAGCTCCATCCCTACCAAAACTTGGTCACTCCTGCTAAAACCTCTCTTTGTCCTTCTGTCTGAACACTGACACTGCTTTGGAAAACAGAATGGAGGTGACACGAGACAATAGATTATAACTTGTAAACAAATTTCCATGGGTTTTTTGGTTTTGTGAAAAATGCATGTATTTTATGATTGGCTTTTCACAAATATTAAAATAAATGTTATATGTCTTGTGTTAGAAAGTAATGCTGTATTAATTCTCTTAAGTACTGTGTTAAATATAGTTTTAGGTTATAAATATTGTTAAAATAGAAACGATGCTATGTAGGATACTTTTATTAAAGGAAGGGCTTGCAGCAAGGTAGCAGCCACAGGACACCTAAATCTTTCAGAGAAAAAGAATTTATGGCCCTCTTATCAGAAGAAACGAACTTCTTCCCGCCTTGAAGGCGCTGTTAGGATTCGGAGGAAGAAGCTGACCATGACCAGACAGAATCCTGTGTTTGAATGGAATTTATGCATCATGTAGGAAGTGTATGAATATGCAACAGGCTGTTGCTTTTAAGGGTTAATCCTGTGTTAACGGGTGTCCTTTTTCGGGTTTTGCTGCCCAGAAAAAGGTACCCGGACGTCCGTAACTCTTTGTATTTGTTGTCTCATATTGTCCTAATTCAAATTGTCCAAATTATTACTACTCTAATTGTATTACTATTTTTATAACCATTTTATTACTATTAAACTTTTAAAATGTTAAAAGCATGTGATTGGCGTTTTTCAGAGTTTGTTGTGGTGTTTCAGTTTGGTTTGGGTTCTTTGCATGTGTGTGAGGCTTAAATGTGTCCTAAAGTTCTTGTGCATGCATGAGGCTGTAGAGTGGCCTCCACGGGGATCTCCTTGGCTCTGCACAAGCCCAGAGAGCAGCACGGGCACCTCAGGCCGAGCACAAAGGAGCACAGGATGATCTGCAGGGTGCTCTGTGACCACAGGCACTTGGAGCTGTTGTCCAGTGTGTAAGAACTACATCCCCTCTTCTTCAGATTCTCCTAAAAATGCCCACTGTTGTTGTTTTGTATGATGCAGCTCTCCTAAGCCCCTATTACACTGTATCTGCACGAGCATTCACACAGGTGTTTGCTAAAACAATTCTGCTTCAACTGAAAAGCACTGGGTACCCTGAGCAATAGCAGCAGATAAATGGACATAGAGAGACTTCAGGAGCAGAAGCAGCATTAAATCCATGACAATTGTGGAGATGTGAAAATACAGAAATCCACCAATGGTAGCAAAGCCCACACATCTCCACTGGTTTCTGCAGAATGGCAGCAAATAATGCACAGGTGTGGAGACCATGAACTGGTTGGTGCTGCACTTATTTGTCAGTGAGCAGAGCTGTGGGAGGCAGGGATTAAGGGTGATTTTGGAACAGGAAGAAGAAAGGGACAGACAAATTCCAGGTGGAGGCAGAGTGGCTCTGCTCTGCTGACCCAAGGAGAGCAGGGAACAAGTTGGAAAGGAGTAGGAAAAAAGAGTTTTGTTCAAAGGAAACCTTGCTATATAGGCATTAGTGTTCTTGCCACAGCCCACAGAGCGTAGAGCATGAATATTCATCCCATTTAAATATTCCTGCAAGATGTAAGGAAAATTCCTTCACATGTGGTTATTTACACAAACATACCCATGAACAAATAAAAAAACTGCACAACTACATGTATCATTAAGCAGGATACTCTGTAGATTCTCACATTAACACTTGCAGAATTATATATGGTACTTCCAAACATATAGAGACTCTTGTTCTCTTCTTCTTTAAAACTCACAAAATGTAATGAAATTCTCTTTCAAAACTGCAGAGCCTGCTGTGTGGCTAAGCAAGCCATTATTTGCTTGCTCACAATCGTCTCTTCCTTGTGTGTTAGTCACTGATGCATTAATTGCTTATCCAAACTTGAAACGGTTCATGAGTCATTCTGAAGAGAAACTAAATGTGAGGGAGCCCATTTGAATGGAATTCATGTCCTCTGCCTCTTAAAGCTGAAGGTCTGTATTTATTACCTGTCAGAATTAAGTCTTGTTGCCTAATAAATGGGAAAATAGGAAATATGCTGACTGGAGCACCATGTTTCAAGGGATCATTGCATTTTAGTTTTATTTGACCAAATCAGTAGTCAGAGAGAAAGGACTGGTCAATTACAACAGAGAAAGCAGGTGAAAGAGATGTCTAGTTCTGCTGCAGCTGGAGTCAAAAATGAAGCGTGTGGGTTTTGAAGTGGGGAAGGGATTCCAGATCAGATGATTTTAATAACTTGCATTACTAAATGCATGATCTTCAAACAAACACGTTGGTATTCCTTGTATTGAGGAAAGGAAGGGTGTTGGGGAAGATGAAACAGGAAAGCCTTATAAATATGATTGTCTGGCAAAAGATTTTGAGAATATAGAAACTATAAGCAAGATTGAAATGAAAGCAAGCTTTGAGATACCTTAGTTAGTGAACAACTGGAAAACAATGGTGTGGCCCAACTGAAGGTAATCCCCTTTTGAGGAAACAATTCCCTCTGCTTGCAGGCAGGTCCAAGGTTCAGAGCAGACCCTACTAGCTCAGCAGAAGGGGTCCAAAGAGGAGTTTTTAGGGTTTAAAATGTAACACAGTATGGTGATGTAATGATTCTTACAGGCTGGATGTAAATGCTATAGGATTTGTATCTTGGACTAGATTGGTTAGTGAGAATTAGAATATTCAACAGAGAAGAAGATTTATTGTATTGTAGCGGGAACCTCGCTCTCTTACGCTCTTCCCCTCTTACTCTCTCCCCCTCTCATCCTCTCTGCCCCTCTCTTCTCTCGGGCCTGCTCCGAGCTGTGCCTGGCAGCTCCAAGCAGGGCCCTGCACCCAGGCCCTTTGCAATGAGCCGCAGGTTCCACGGCCTGGCTGCAGAGATCTCTCGTCTCTGTCCATCCCGACCGTCCCACCCCCCAGTGCTCCTGCAGAAGGGGAGAAAGAAGGCATGGAGTTTCCAGGAGTATCCAGATAAATCCACTTTGTTCTGGATCAATATGGAATTTTCATGAAGCAAAAGCATTAAGTGGAGGGCTCTTAACCCATTTCTTTTTTTACTAAAATTCTGTGAAAGATACTATTTTGGAGTGTAAAAACTTTCATGTTGAAAACATGAATGTGCTGAGAGAATTTGAAGTCTGGGCCAATGACAATTCACTGTTGAAAATCCAAGTCTAAAACTTTTCAGATTAAATGACCCAGGATGAAGTAGGAAACACAAGTCCTTCCCTTGAACCTTGACTTGCCTCTTCTAGCTCATTCCTGAAAGTGGTAGGCAAAGAGGATCCCACAGAAATCAGAGGAGCATCAGGGTCTATCCCTAAAAGGCAACTGTAGATGGGAAACAACTTGGGAATTAGAGGGACATCAATGAGCCACTTGTGAGTCCAGCTGTTAGTGAAGAGCCCTTTTCCAAAGAAATGCCAGCTTCTCTCAAGGAAGCTGAGCAGCAGGACATTATGGCTGATGTAGCTGGCAGGTACAAACAGAGAAAGCGGGAAATTTCTGGAAATGAACCCTGTATTCACTGATCACAGCAGGATGAAGAACCCATTTGATCAGACTCTGGCTCTTAGTAAGAAAGGAAGAAAGCTCTATTTATTATATCAGGCCCAGCTGTTCATGGTCAGAGGTGGTATCAGCTGCTCAGCAGAAGGCACAGCTTTAACTCCAGCTCATCATGCCTGGAGGCAGCCCTGGAAGTGCTCCTGCACTTCAGCTGGTGCCAGGGCACAGGGACACCCACACACCCTCCCTAGACCCCTGTATGCCATAAAACTAAAGGCATCTCCCCAGCCAACCATCCTATCCAGCACTTAGCACAGAGCATGTCACTGCCAGTGACATCTGCATGAAAAAATACAGAGAAAAGTGCAATTACAAAACATATTGGGGGCTCAATATAATACAGGAAAAATTCAGATTTTGGTACTTACCTTCATAAATGAGCATACCTACTAGCTCTTTTCCCTAAATTAACTCATGGTTGAACGTCTGCACTTTCCATAGCAGTGTCCTAAAATTCTTTCATTCATGCATTCCCAGCTAGCAGAGCTCTCACACAACCTGTTTTTTCTCTGAAGTGTAAGGAAGGACTTAGTTCAGATGAACTGTGATGCTTCCTCTGAAAGATATAAAATTATGGAAATAATATCTGCAAAGTCATAGGTTCTTTAAGGCAGGCCTCTGGTATGTAAAATAGGGAGTGTTTACATTTAGCATCATGTGCACATAAGATAACAATCAAACCATTTTCTTACCTTCATGAAAAATAGTTTTTGTGCTCCCAGATATGGCACAGCCAAATAAGGCCGAGCTCAGACACAAATGCGTTCCTCACCACACAAATGGCCAAACAAATGACAGCTGCCAGTGACACTTTTCCTGCGGTCCCGAGTGCCCCAAGCGCGGATCCAAGCGGTGTCTCACCTGCTCAGCTCTTTCCGGCCCGCGGATCCGAGCCCGTCCCGGAGCGTCAGGAGCAGGGATGGGAGCTCAGCAGCTCGGGCTCAATGCCGTGTGCTCCGCTCGGGGCTCCCGAGAGCTCCTGCGGGGCCGGAGCAGCCCCGGGCAGCGGGAGCAGCTCCTGCTGCGGCAGCCGGGCAGCCTCTCCCCAGACACACAGGTGACTGCACACCTGTGCATTCAGGGCCAGCTCCATTCTGCTGCCCTGGGGCTGGCGCTCTCCACTGTGTTGCTGTTAGTGCACATTGGTGTGTTGGTCCTGGAAACACCCAGGAACAGGCAACTCTCAGGCACACATTCTGCTCCCCGGGATGTGCTGCACAGTCCCTGCCTGTTCCAAACACCAATTTGGTTTTGTTCTGAGAGCTGTGTTTTCCATCTCAGTGTTTGACCAGCTGATTGCCCACGTTGATTATTTTCATTCAGCATTTGTGGATTTCACACATTTGCAGTTGTGCTGACTGCTCCTTCCAGCTGCGCAAGGACAGCCAGTGTGGACCTTTTCCTATGTAAAATGCATTGTGTGAGGACTGTTGGGCTGGAGGGCCCTTCTGTAATGTTATTGCCCCAATTCCTTCTGCTGAGAAAGATAATTGGGTTCAGGCAGTTAATCCATTTTGTAGATGCTGCAAAATCTAATCTGTAACAAACACATGATCAAGTATATGGGAATTGGTGTCAGTTCCTTTCTTCCTTCCCAAACTAGGAAAGCCATTTTTTCTAAAATCCTCTAGCAAATGGCTGTTCCATAGTGGAACTTCTCAGCATTAAAAAATTGCATTGACATCTCTATAAAATATTTCTCTGAATTTTCTTTCTCTCTTTTAAACTCTCATTGCAATCTAGATGGAAACCAATGTTCAAATGGCAGAATTTCTCTGCCAGTCCAAATACAGCAATTTGCCTAAACTTAATTAAACTGAAGTTTGGTGCAAACCTACACAGGCCTATGTAGATAAGAAAAAGATGAATACTGATTATTCCTATGCAGTATAGAGAAAAAATAACCTATGGTTAAATCACGTAATGTGATATATCATATTTATTTATTTATTAAATAATGAAATCAGTTTATTATTTTCATATATCATGTAGCGCTAAATCCTGGTTTATTGTTTTCCTATTAAAATGTCATTGGTGGATGACATAAAGCAATGAGTCAAATTAAGAAAAAAAATTTTTTGAATATTTTTCTGACAAGATTTTTTTAAGATTCAGAGGTAAATAACAATCATCTGATACAAGAAGTTGGTGAAACTGCATTTTGCCCTTTAGTCAGAATCTTTGATTAGCTCTATCCAGTGGTTTCTAGATCTGGCTGAAATGAAGTAGCTTTTTACAGATAATATATGGAAACTTTGAGGGAGAGATTAAAAAAAGGCATTGACAGATCCTGATATCTGATTTATTGGGGTATTTAGCCATGTGCATAAGCACATGAACTGCAGTGATCTGTGACAGGATTCATTTGCCTAAAGGATCTGACTTAACTTGGAATGCACAATTTGGAAAGAAGATTCCATGGACATAGACAATGAAGTAAGCTTTAAAAACTTGACAACAGCAGAGGAGAACTAGTGAAAGCCTTACTCAGAAATGAATAGAGAATTTTCTTTTTTCTAAAATTATAAGAGCATATTTGTGCCTCACCACTGCCTAATGCTTTCTGTGGTTCAGCACAGGGAGCCATCCTAGACCAAATCCAGACCCAGACGAATCTCTCAGATAATCACAGCTCACCCCCTCTGCTCCTCTGCCTCGGTGAGCTGCGGGAAGGCGTTGCTCCAACCCAACTTGTTTTCCTTTGGAGGCCATTCCAGATTTTGAATCCAATGGCTATGTTTGGCAAAGGACATATGCTCTGTGTCATGCCATGATTTCTGTGACATGGGTCAGCCACAGGATCCATCTCCTTTTGCCTCTCTGTTTTGATTTACTCAGCTGTGAAAAAGTAGCCATGTACATATGTTTGGATGTACAGGCATGTGAGCAAATGGTTCATCTTGCTCACTGTGAAGGCAGGTGGGAAAAATTGGAAGAAAAAGACTGCTTTTATACAAAATTCAATACTAATTTCATAGAAATTGGCTTTCATAGAAAATCACTAAAGAGCTGATTAATGAAGAAGATCACTTAATGCTTCCTAATTAGATTGATGGCATTTACCCAGTGCCCTTAATTCATTGTGCATTAAGGAGAAATGGCAAAGGTTTTCAATTGAAGGCTTTGTTTACTTCCAGTCCTTAATTTCAAGGTTGTCATCCATGCAGTGGAATTTCCTTTTGTTTTTTTGCATTAAGAGTTCAGTGTAAATAACTTGGCTGGTTAAAACCAAAGTACAAGGAAGGCTCCAAGGGTATTATGGTAAAGATCTATGGGCAGAAACATCATTAAGGAAAAGAGGAAAACACCATTATATAAGGGTTGCAGTGTTGATCCAAAAACAAGGCAACGAGGATGATGGCATCCAAAAGTGACCAGTATGATTTGATGATTATGTAATTGCTGGAACCAGATATTACAAGAGGTGAAAAAAATCTGAAAAACCTAGAGGAAATGCTCCTGGATCTGAATCCTGATTTCCCCACTATACAGCTGCTTATGGCCTCTGTTCTAATTTCCATCCATCTACAAAAAAAGATGAAATTACCACAGAAGCTTTCTTTCCAGACTGATTAAAGGGAGCAGGATAATAGACAACAGAACTGGTAATACATTAGAAGTAGAGACTTGTTGCAATGTAATAGTCTAAGGCATAATTTGTGGCATAAATCCTATTTCAGGAAAGAATTTAAGCATATATTTAAGTCTATCTTTATTGACACAATGCCTTTAAAATATGCTTCAGATGAAATGTGGGCTTAAAGTCAAATTAAATATAATATTGAAATATATGTGCAAACTTACAATGATTTTTTTTAGGATTCCCAAGTGAGGATAACTTCAAAACCATTTTATTTTGTCTTAAATTAACATTGATTTTGTGCACAAGAAAGTTATCCAAGATATTGCTGGCCGGGGGTCTATGTACAAGTCATGAACGGGACGGGACTGCTGAGGAACGTGCCTCGAGCTGTTTGTTTTCCAGCATCAGTCTGTTATAAATGATAATCGAAAGCCAATTTATCAAAAATGCAAAAAGATTTATCTTTTTGCGCATCCAAAATATGGTCCTCAAAACCACCACAGCCAAAGAGACAGCATCGAGCCCGGGATCGGCACTGGGTGAACCTGGATCCAGCCTCTATCGCATCAAATCCTCCCCCCGTTCATGAGAGCCGCTTCTAGCGACGAGGTTTTATACAGTTTATTGTGCCCGAGGCAGAGGAGTCCCAATTTCTTTTGTAACTCCTCACATTCGTAGTTGGTTCTTTCACTGTGCAGAGCTGGACAAAGCCCGTCTCCTGGTTGATAGCCAGCGTTGATTGAGTCCGGGGAAGCCATGTATTCACATGTATGTTCCTGGCGTCCCTGGCTATTTGATCGCTGTTATCCGCAGGACGATGATCGCTCTTAGGCGGTTTCTGATGACTCGAGATACCGGTGATCATCCTGCTGGGAGCGTCCATTCTTTCGCTAAAGTGTCGAACTTTATCTAGCCGTCTCTGGGAATCTTAGAGTTTGAATGGACATCCGTCCCTCGGGCCGTGTGTGCTCAGAGACACGTTTGGATTTCACAATCTTTATAAAATACATTCTTTGGCAGCATGAATTATTTCTAACATATATTACAAGTCTCATTACATGGTTATGACAATGGGAAGATGCCAGCAGCTCACATCCCCAGCAGCAGACAAAGAATGTCTGTTATCAGCAGATGTCCTCTCCCGAGGGAGGTGTGAATGTGGTCACTCAAAGAGAGAGATAAAGCAAACTGCCCACTTGACAAAAGATAATCTGCCATACAGATGGTAATTGAAAACATCTTGCATTGCAATCTTCAACATTATCCACCCCTTTTTCTATTTCCATTTGCATCACAAAGAAACCTTACACACAGTTCTCACTTAAGACTAGGTTTCCCTGTGGTACACAATGGCTTTCTCCATCTTTCTGCTTTACCCACCAAGTGCAACCAGGTCCTTGAGCAAAAACAATTCCACGGATGGGTTTGTCTTTGCCTGAGGTGGGAGTAACACAAACAGTCTTTCCTAAAATACCTTTCACGTGTACAACAGGGACTTTATCTCCATCCACTGTGTGCAGGGGTTGAGACTGGGCAGGACCAGCTCGATTTATGGACCCTCTGGTGTTGACCATTCAGGTGGCTTTTGCTAAGTTCATTTCCCAATTTCTAAAAGTCCCCCCACCCCCCCCCCCCGAGTGCTTAAGGGTAGTTTTAAGTATCCATTGCACCGTTCAACTTTCCCAGCAGCTGGTGCATGATAGGGGATATGATATATCCATTCAATACCATGTTCCCTGGCCCAGGTGTTGATAAGGCCATTCTTAAAATGGGTCCTGTTGTCTGACTCAATTCTCTCAGGGGTGCCATGTCTCCAAAGGATTTGCTTTTCCAGACCCAGGATGGTGTTCCGGGCAGCGGCATGAGGCACAGGGTCGGTCTCCAGCCATCCAGTGGTGGCTTCCACCATGGTCAGCACGTAGCGCTTGCCCTGGCGTGTCTGGGGCAGTGGGATGGAGTCAATCTGCCAGGCCTCCCCGTACTTGTACTTGGATCACCACCCACCATACCACAGGGGCTTCACTCGCTTGGCCTGCTTGATGGCAGCACACGTTTCACAGTCATGGATAACCTGAGAAATACTGTCCATGGTTAGATCCACCCCTCGGTCTCGTGCCCACTTATAGGTGGCATCTCTACCCTGATGACCTGAGGCATCATGGGCACATCGAGCTAGGAACAACTCCCCCTTATGTTGCCAATCTAAGTCTATCTTTGACACCTCTATTTTTGCTGCCTGATCTACCTGCTCGTTGTTTTGGTGTTCCTCATTAGCCTGACTCTTGGGGACATGGGCATCTACATGGCAGACTTTCACAGGCAGCTTCTCTAACCGAGCAGCAATATCTTTCCATTCATCAGCAGCCCAGATCGGTTTTCCCCTACGCTGCCAGTTGGCCTTTTTCCACCTTTCCAGCCAGCCCCAAAGAGCATTGGCTACCATCCATGAATCAGTGTAGAGGTAGAGCTTTGGCCATTTCTCTCTCTCAGCAATGTCCAGGGCCAGCTGAACAGCTTTGAGTTCAGCAAGTTGACTTGATCCACCTTCTCCTTTGGTAGCTTGTGCAGCCTGTCCTGTGGGGCTCCATACGGCTGCTTTCCACTTCTGGTTCATCCCTACAATGCAGCAAGAACCATCAGTAAAAAGAGTGTATCATGTATCTTCTGCTGGCAGTTCGTTGTATGGTGGAGCTTCTTCAGCACGTGTCACTGGTTCTTGTTCCTCTTCATCAGTCAGACCAAAGTTCTCACCTTCCGGCCAGTTTGTAATTATCTCCAGAATCCCAGGGCGATTCAGGTTTCCAATACGGGCGCGCTGTGTGATAAGAGCAATCCATTTACTCCATGTAGCATCGGTGGCGTGGTGGGTGGTGGGAACCTTTCCTTTAAACATCCACCCCAGCACTGGTAGTCGAGGTGCCAGGAGGAGTTGTGCTTCCGTGCCAGTCACCTCTGAGGCAGCCTGGACTCCTTCATAGGCAGCCAAGATTTCCTTCTTTGTGGGAGTGGAGTTGGCTTCGCACCCTCTGTAGCTTCAACTCCAAAATCCCAGTGGTCGGCCTCGAGTCTCCCCAGGCACCTTCTGCCAAAGGCTCCAGGACAAGCCATGGTTCCCGGTTGCAGAGTAGAGCATGTTCTTTACCTCTGGTCCCGTCCTGACCGGGCCAAGGGCTACTGCATGAGCCATCTCCTGCTGGATCTGGGCAAAGGCTTGTTGCGGCTCAGGGCCCCAGTGGAACTCATTCTTCTTGCAGGTTACCAGGTAGAGAGGATGCATGATCTGACTGTATTTGGGAATGTGCATCCTCCAAAAACCTATGGCACCCAGGAAAGCTTGCGTTTCCTTCTTGCTGGATGGTGGAGACATTGTAGTGATTTTGTTGATGACCTCAGTGGGAATCTGACCACTTCACTCCCAGGAACTGGATCTCCCGGGCAGGTCCCTTGACTTTACTCTTCTTGATAGCGAAGCCAGCTTTGAGCAAAATCCTGATGGTCCTCTCTCCTTTCTCAAATACTTCCATTGCCGTGTTCCCCCACACAATGATGTCATTGATGTACTGCAAGTGCTCTGGAGCCTCACCCTTTTCCAGTGCAGTCTGCATCAGTCAATGGCAGATGGTGGGGCTGTGCTTCCATCCCTGGGACAGTCAGTTCCAGGTGTACTGCACGCCCCTCCAGGTGAAAGCAAACTGAGACCTGCATTCTGCTGCCAAAGGAATGGAGAAAAATGCATTAGCAATGTCTATAGTGGCATACCACTTTGCTGCCTTGGACTCCAGCTCGTACCGGAGTTCCAACATGTCTGGCACAGCAGCGCTCAGCGGTGGAGTCACTTCATTCAAACCACGATAGTCCACAGTCAATCTCCATTCTTTGTCAGACTTGCGCACAGGCCAGATGGGGCTGTTGAAGGGTGAGTGAGTCTTGCTGACCACCCCTTGGCTCTCCAGCTCACGGATCATTTTATGGATGGGGATCACGGCGTCTCAATTCCTCCGATACTGCCGGGGGTGCACTGTCGAGGTGACAATTGGCACTTGTTGCTCTTCCACCTTCAGGAGACCTGCTGCTGATGGGCTTTCTGATAGTCCAGGCAAAGTGTTCAACTGCTTGATGTTTTCTGCCTCCACGGCAGCTATGCCAAAAGCCCATCTGAGTCCCTTTGGGTCCTTGTAATAGCCGCTCCAGAGGAAATCTATGCCCAGAATACACGGGGCCTCTGGGCCAGTCACAATAGGATGTTTTTCCACTCTTTCCCAGTCAGGCTCACCTCAGCTTCCAACAGGGTCAATTGCTGGGATCCCCCTGTCACCCCGGCAATGGAAATAGGTTCCGCCCCCACATGTCCCAATAGTATCAGGGTACACTGCGCACCAGCATCAACTAAGGCATCGTACTTTTGTGGTTCTGATGTGCCAGGCCATCGGATTCACACCGTCCAGAAAATCCAGTTTTCCCGTGCCTCTCCCTGTCTAGAGGCATGGCCCCTCTAACCCTGGGTATACATGGTAGAGGTACCTTCCAGGGGATCTGACAGATCATACTCAGCAGCTCGGTCATGGGAGGCTGAGGCTACCTTCACTTTACTGGAGTTCCCTCGATTAGTGTTTCCCTCCTTGAGTTGATGCCCCCGTGCTGCCAGGACAGAAGTGGGTTTTCCATCCCACCTTCCCATGTCTTCCCCATGGTCACGCAGAAAAAACCACAGGTCAGCCCGTGGGCTGTGACTCGCACTGGTGCCATATGGGAACTGTTCCTCCTCATCATCTCCCTCATCTCCTCTCTGAGTCCTTGGACCATGGCAGAGACAGGAGCCTGCATCGGGCCATTGATCATACTTTCATAATTCCTAAGCTTGTTGGCCACAGAACCCACAGTCTCTCGGTTGGTATCGGCATTAATTGTTGCAATAAAGGTGGTGTATTGGGATGGCCCTAGATTTGCCCGGCTCCACAACATTTGCCCTGTGCACCTGACTTGCCCGGGGTCATTATCATGCTGTCCATCCTTCCCAAAGAGTACCTCCAATACTGCCACTTCTCTGAGCTGTTGAATCCCCTTCCTCAAGAGTCTTCCAGTGCATTCTGTGGTGCTGCTCCTGCATTCTTTCCCTGTGAACAAACCTCTCTCTGACACTTATTAAAAGCCACTCCCAGAGGGAAAGGGACCCTGGCTCCCTTACAAAAATCTGATTGATACCTGAATCCTGGGTCAAGGGTCCCAAATTCCTTGCCTCACCACCATCCAGCTGGACGCCTGTACCCATAAGATCCCAGACCCGGAGTAGCCAGGTTGTATAAGCCTCCCGTCCCCGTCGTACAAAGTCTTTGTGCAGATTACGGAGACTTTCGTACGTCAGGGACTCGGTGATGATCGCAACCTCTGGCTCCCCTGTGGGTTGTGAGAGCCCTCCCCTATCTGGGTGCTCTGCTTTCATCTTAGATCTCCTTGTTTCTACAGGGGCAACTGCTGCTGGCTGTGATTGCCTTTGCAGTTCAGCTGGAACCTGGACAGTTGTAACATCTGTGGGTTCTGCTGCTGCACTATTAGACTCTCCCTCTTCAAGGCAGGGGGAGGGCTTCTCACCAGCTGGGGAAGTGTATTCCTTCAGCACCTGGCCCATCTCACGTATCTCCTTCACCAGACCCCCCATCCAGTCTGGGTAGTTCACATCTGGGCTGGGCTGTGGGGCAGGGTCAGGCTCTGGGGCAGCAGCATCCCTAGACTCTGGCGGCGTATTAGGTTCTGGGGTAGGTGGCATGGTAGTTATCCAGGTTAGTCTCCCCTTCTCTCTAAATCCTAAATAGAGCAGGCCTACCAGCAACACCAGCCACTGTATGATATCATTAAGATTTAGAATGGATCTGAACCCTTCAAAAACTGGTGGGGCGGACCCAAATAAATGGCTTAAGTCTTGGGAGAAGATTTCACCCGGTGTCATTTCTTTACAGTAGGTGCCATTATTAAAGTAACCCCAAAAACATACAGTTAGTGTGTGATAGCTGTGAATCCATTTGCCTGCTTTCCAGAGGAAGTTAAAAGTCCATTAATTCCTCACCTTATTCACCCATAAAACAAAGCGGATAACAGACACAGTAGCCTTGGTTATAGGACCCATGTTTAGATAAGGGCCTATAAATGGGAGAAATACAGCCACGATCACGTGCCACCCAAACCAGGGCAAGTTGGACCACATGGTGTTGCTTAATAAGGTTGCTATAGCCACACACAAAAATTAGATTGCTCAAGAACTGTTATTCCCTTTTTGTTTCTGTGCCCTTGAGCCCTACGTTGGGCGCCAAAATCTGTCTTGGTTTTGGAAAGACGGGAGTCTGCTAAGGAAGGCAGGAGCCTCCCCTGAAATGGAGAATGTAAACCCTCCCCACCCCTCTGAATTGCTATAAATTTTACATTAAGGGGCTCTCAGGCAAAAATATGGGAGCAGGAAATAACAGTTCTTTATTGGGGAAAAGAAAAAAAAAAGGATAAAATAAACAATGCAGTACACTAGAACAAGACTGACAGAGTCAGAACCTGACCTGAAACCCTGTGGGCCAGGGTGCTGGTGGCAGTCCAATTGGAAATGTGGCTGCTGTCCTCCTAAAGTATCAGGTGTGGTGCTGTTGGAGCGAGGGGGATCTATAGAGATGGATGTATTCTTCCTCTGAAGATCCAGTGGAAAAAGAGGAGCTGCAGTTTCTCTAGGGAATCACGTGGAGAAAGCCGTGTGGTGTCTCAAGAACTTCTGGATTATATCTGGGTAGCAATGCATGGCTCCTCCCTCTAGGCAGAGCATCTCACAATGGGATGTTTTAGTCCTAATCAGCCATGCAGTGACATTCAATGGTCTGTAATCAGCAGATGTCCCCTCAGGAGGGGGTGTGAATGTGGTCACTAAAAAGAGAGAGATAAGACAAACTGCCCACTTGAAAAATGTAATCTGCCATAGACATGGCAATGGACAACAACTTGCATTGCAATCTTCAAAAGGGGGGAAACGAGAAGCAGGGAGGAAGGGCCACATGCCACTATGAGAATGCCATTCCATCCCATAGGTGACATAGTGAGAGGAGGCTGGGAACAAAATGGTGATTCCTGCTGATCACCCTGACATCTTCACGACAAGAGGGCCAGAAAGGAGTGCACATCTGCCTCCTGGTGTTGTCCTGAATGTGAGCTCATTACCTGGCGTTCATTACCCGCAAGTCTGGCAGCTTCCCGCGGGCATTCCACGCTTCAGGCAAGCAAAGCTGCTTACCTCACTATGTTCTTTGGGCCTCTGAAGGGGACCGTCCACTTAGCTACAGCCTGGCAAGGAAGGGAGTCTTACAACACTCTGGATATTTTAGACTTTTATTCTCACTCGGGCTGAAACAAAGTATCCCCTCGCTACTTCTCCATCTTCATCCTTCTGTCCTGAAGGTGGCCTGTTCAGGCTGACAGCTTGGAGCGCCTGCAGGCTCCAGTTCGGCTGCAGCCCAGCTTTTCCTCTCACAGCTTAATTCTTATTATGACAATTCTTTCATTTCTACTTCAAAGATACCTCAGAGCTTGCCTAAATTAACAACACTCTATTCTAAGCTAAACAATCCTCTATTATCTAAGCTATCTACGTTCCATAGCCCTTAAATGGTGATCCCTATATCTCCTAATTCTTTTAAACTTTCATCTCTTGGAGAAAGAAAAAACAACACAGCTTTCAATTGAACCTAGCACACACCTAACCTAACCTACCCTAACCAAACCTAACCTTACCTTACCTTACCTTACCTTACCATACCTTACCTTACCTTACCTTACCTTACCTTACCTTACCTTACCTAACCTAACCAAACACCTAAACTGAGCAAATACGAAAAAAAAATCACATTTCCTATCTATGGCACAGCTCCTCTTAATACTCAGGGGATGGCTGGAGCTCTGCCTAAAGATGACACATCCCCTTTTCCCTCCTCTGGGCTGGCGGGGCATAAGGGCCTCCTCAGGCGCAGGTGTCTCCTCTCCAGTCTTCCTGCACTTGCTTGGCTGAGATGATCAGAGCAGCCAGGCTGGAGGCAGGATCGCCTGAGGTGACAAAGGGATGCTGCCCAGAGGAAAAAGAACAAAGAAAGGAACTCTTACTTTCCAGGATCCCATCCTCACGGGCTCAAGCAGGATTCCCTGGCTACCAGGAAGACACACAAAGAGCACCGAGGGCAGCATGTCCCCATGCGCCTTGCTGTGCTGGCAGCTGCCTGCGCCATGTGGCCCACACTCCTCCTCATGCCTTCATGCAGGTGTCCTCAGCTGCCAGGGCTTTTTGCCCCTTTGCTTTTTCTTACCTGCAGGAGCTCCTGGGCAGACCAGCGCCTGTCCTCGTCTGCCTGCAGGCAGCAGCAGAGGATGTCGCGCAGGAGAGCCGAGTGGTGCCTGGGGTTCTGCAGTTTTGGGGGCCCGTTCCTTTCTATCAGTTCAAAAACCTACAGCACATGGATGCAAGAGGACACTGCACCTGCTCCTTTGCTAGCCACAGCAGCTCTCTCCACACAGAGCCCTCTTGCTAAGCTGCACCTTACCCTGAGACGGGCTTCCCACTCGTAAGGAGCTTCCCCTTCCACCATTTCCAGCCCCATGATGCCCAGGGACCAGATGTCCACTTTGGGGCCATAGGCTTCTCCTCTCACCACCTCCGGCGCCATCCAGCTGGGAGTGCCGACGCTGGAGCTGCGCTTGCTGCGCTCAGGGCTGAGCTGAGCACAGAGGCCAAAGTCGCCTGAAGCCAAAAACAAAGCCTGTCAAAGCCAGCTACCACTGGCAAAGCGGCCAAAACCATTGCCCACTCCAAGCCTGACCAGGCCTTGCTGAATCTAGCTGAAAAAGCAGCTGAGCTCTCCTTCCACGTGCCTGGAGCCAGGCAAATAATGCATCGGCCACATCCACAACACCCTCACCATTCACGCACTGGCCAAGCGGCGCTTCTGCCCCAGTGGCAGTCACCGAAATGCAAGCGCACGGCAGGTGCTGGAAATGCTGCAGCCCAGCAGGGATACCCACCCAACTTGACAGATCCATCCATGCCCACAAGGACGTTGTTGCTTTTGATGTCTCTGTGGATGACTTGGCGGGAATGAAGGAAATGCAGTCCTTGCAGGCACTGAGAGAGAAAAAGGAGGGAGGGAAAGTTAACGTACAGGATCGGATTTCATCGCACCAGAAAGGAAAGAGCTCGACGGGACTGACGGCTTTCTCAGGGAATTGTGAGCGAGGGCGCAGCATCATGGTGCTGTCACGAAGAAGAGCTTGCTGCTTCAACACTCTTGGAAGTTTTTTCTCGATTTCCAAGCAAAGGCATCCAAGCTCCCAAAAGTTCCGCCAGCCTTGGGTAGGAAGCGCGTCACCTTTGGCTGGGAGGCGGCACGGCAAAGATTTTTGGGGAAGCCTAGTGGCAGCAGAGGAGGAAGCAGCACCTTAGAGCTGTTCCAGAATCCGTCGCCATGCGGGCTGCAATGCTATCCTTTGCAGCTGAGGACGGCTCTTTGCCCTTAGCTTGAAATTCTGCCACCTGCATGGCAAGGAATATAGGACAGACAGACAGGCTCCAGGCAAACATTCCCAGGCAAAGCTGAGAAGAGGAAGCAAGTGAAACCAAGCGAGTGAGCCAGCACCAGCGCCAGAGGACACACAGGATGGAAGAGTGCAAGAACAGAGCCTGAGGAGTGCGGGCACAGCGGCAGGCAGTTCACTTCCCATGCTCGCTCTTCTCCTGTGTGTGGTCAAGGCAGCAGCAGCAGCAGCAAAAGAAAGGTGAGAGCAAGAAATCCCAGCTGTCCTTAACCTCCAGCTGGCAAGCAGCATCCTGGGCAGGCTTGGGGAAGCACAAGCGGGATCCCTCACCTCCCGACAGACAGCGCCTATCTGTCCTTCCTCCGGGTACACCGCTCTGAGCACATCAAACAAGGTGCCGCCGTCCATGAACTCCATGGCCAGCCAGAGCTCTGCATCCACCAGGTAGCTGAAAGAAGAAAACCACGGCATGGAGAGACAGCAATGGGCACAGCCTCAGTCAGCCAGGGGCCCGAGCCAGGTTTTTGCAACTGCTCTCCAAGCTACGTGTGCCACAAGAGATTCATGATCACCAGCTCCAACTCCTCCCACGCTCTGGAGACCAGCAGAGAAATCACCACCAGCTCCCTTCTCTGCCAGGGACCAAAGGGCATCGTCTCTTCGGGCTTGCACTAGCTAAAGCTACATTGACATGAGAATAGGCCAACCTGTCTAAGTAGGTAACGATATTGGGACTCCTGTTGTCCCTCATGGCCAGGATTTCATTGGCAGCCAGCTCCTCGGACATCTCCTCCTCAAGCGACATGATCTTGATTGCCACCTGAAATGACATTGGCCACCGTTTACCTTGAGAAGACGCCCCCTGCTCGAGATCACAAGCAGCACGGAGCGAGTGCTGCTGCAATGAGGCAGCGGGCTGGGCCAAAGTGCCTTGTCACTCGACAGCAGAGCTTAGCAGAAGCACCAAAGGCCATCCCAAATGCATTCTGCCTCCTGAGCCTAGAGTGTACTTCAGAGGAACAGCCTCTGCTGCAGACATGGAGCTGCCACCCAAACCTCCAGGCAGGGCTCACAGGAGCGGGGAAAGCACTCCGGAGCTGCAAAATGGCATGGGGCTGTTGGCACTTTACCTGTTGTCCGCTGCTGGTGTCAAGGGCTTTATAAACAGCTCCAAAGCCCCTGGAAAGACAAAAGCAGCAGAAAGAGCCCTTTATCCCTTGGCACTGAAATCAAGCCTAGGCAGCAGATCTCCCCAGGCTGCCTGCACGCCTTCCTTAGAAAACGCCTGGCTGCGGCGTCTCTTCGGCCAACAGCATGTCGGCCCGTGAGCCCTCTGCCCTGCGGGGCAGCCTGTCCAAGGGAACACTAAGGTGCAGCATGAAGACCAAGGGCCGCTGGAAATCTCCAAGGCGCACGCCCAGCCAGGTCATTTCCAAACCTAAGGGGAACTCTCCTCCTTGTGCGGGTGTGCATGCATGTGTGTGTCAAAAGAGTGACAACAATTAGAGTCAGAAGACTGTCCTTGAGAATCTGACATTTCTTGAGTGGCAAGGTGCTCTTTCAGGCCAGAAAGAGGCAGGGGCAGAGGGTTTCCCAGCTCCTGCTCCTCCTTGCTGCAAGCAAGACAATGTCAGCATCAACTTGTCTTTGATGAGGCCTTCACATTGCTCTGACCCAGCAGTCCAGGCAGGCGACAGGAGGTAAAGCCAGAGCCTGACCGTGATTGGAGCTTGCCTGACTTCACGCTTGATATTGCACCAGCCAAAGACCTGGCCCACACTTTTGTAAAAGGAGCCGAGGCCACGCTTACCCTCGTCCCAGTTCTTCAAATGCCGTGTATTTGCTCATTGGCTGGCCCGGACTCACAATGCTCTCTGAAAGACAAAAGCAGCGCAGGGCGCTCGCTCGCACACAGAGACGCCGCTCCCCACACCCTCCCAAAGGCAGCCCCGCTGCCGGCAGCTCTGGGCCCTTTGCGGTCCCCTGGCTTCCAGCTGCTGAGACCAGCAAGTGGGAGGGCCATCTTCTCCACCTTTCATCAGGTGGCCTTTCCCAGAAGGCCTTTATTTCTTTCAAGCGCAGCATCCCATGCCATAAGCCAAAATGATGAGACCTTAAGAAGAGGGCCCTAAGAGGTCACCAAGGGCCTTTGCAGCCTCTGCAGTCACACCCACCATCACTGGCAGGTCCACTGCCAGGGCCACAAAGTGTCTGAGCCACAGGAGGTGCAAGAACGGGAGCCCGAAAACAGCTGGGGCCAGAGAGCTCCCTGGGGCCTAGTCACTTGCTAGGTGCCAGCCTTCTGCTCAAGCAGAAACAATCTCTGCTTTTGTCTTTGGCACACAAGGCAGCCCAGGCAGAGCCAAGCCAGGCCCAGCCGCCCTCACAGGCAGCAGGAAGTCCCTGAGCGCTGCCGCGCTGCCTCAAAGCACAACAACAGCTTCTGCCGAGAGGCCTAAGCGCCTCTGAGACCGAGGGGCAACTTCTGGCACAGCCTACCCCCAGACACGCACACAACACACTGCTCTGGCAGACAAGAAATGCACCCGACTCACTCAGTGTCTTCCGGCCCTGCTCCTGCCTCATCTCGGGCTGCTGGGCTGCGCTGCTGCAGGAAGTGCCAGCAGCGGGGGGCGAGCTGGCTGCTGCAGCCCACACTGGTCCAGCGGCACCAGGTTGAATTGCAGAGCCTGTGTTGAGCTGGGACCAGAAAGGATTGCCCGTCAGAAGGGTGCCTGGCACACATGCCCCGCCCAGCGCACGGCCAAAGCAAGGCCTTGGGAAGGTGCTGTCAGCCACCCCCAGGCCTCTCCAGCTGGGGCGTTTCCCATGTCCCCTTCTCAAAGGCAACTTTGGCAAAAGCCCAAAGGCTACTTGGATCCAGCCCCTCAGGGCCACCTCCATGCTCCATGTTTTCAGCTTTTCTGCAAGACATTGGCAACAAGGGATCGATGGGGCTGCCAAGATCCAGAAAGACATCAGAGCAGGGCCCCAGGGCCTTCTTGCTTTCCTCCTCCTGTCTTTCCCTGGGCAATGAAATCAGCCCGCAGCTGACATGCAGTGGTCTGCTCAGAAGCCCGCAGCATGGCCCTTCTCTGATCTGTTTCACAGACTGCCCCTGTCCATGGCAGCCTTTAGGAAGCGGCCCTTCGGAGACGCCTTCCTGCCCTGCCCAGACCCACCCGCCCTTCACAATGTAGGGCTGCCAAGGATTCTCCTCTCCAAAGGCTGCTCTGACCGGCTGGAAGTGAAGCACAGCCTGAAGCTAATTAGTCCATGGAGAGGGCAGGTCCCTTCCAGGGGCCAGTGTCTGCCAGGTCCCCTGCAAGGCCGGCAACTGCGTCTTTGGGCCGCTCCGTCCGCTGACCACAGGCAGCCTGCACTGACAATGGGCACACGGGGCTGACTCCTACACTGAGAATCATTGAATGCTGCGTCCTGTCTGATGCCAAGAGACATTCTCAGGCCCTCTCAGCATCCCAGCTTAAATGCCAAACTTCAGAACCCATTGGCCAGGGCTCCCTGGCTTGCCTGAAGCAGCACTGGGTCACGGCAGGCACACAGCCACCAGCATCTTCAGCCACGAGCACCAAGGGCTGCTCCAAAACTGGAAGCCTGGCCCTGCACCAAAGGCAGTGCCATGCTCAGCTGCCACTCACCGGCTCTGCAAGTTCAGGCTGTGCAGGGAAAGCTGCTGGAGTCTTGATGCTCCTTTGCTCCTCTTCAGCCTCTTCCTCAATGCCAGAGGCAGCCAGAGGAGCTGCTGACCCTGCTGTTGAGGCCTGCAGACAGACAGACGTGAGAGAGATGGGCAAAAGGCAATCCCTTAGGAGCTGCTTTCTGTTGAGCTGGGAAAGGACCCAGAAGAAGGGGAAATGGTAGACTTTGATACAAGTAGGACTCTGAGTCATGAAAAGCCCAGGAAGTTGGCTGAATGAGGTGCTACTCCCATCTTGCTCTGCATTTGAGCTTCCCTGCTGCCTAGAAGCAGCAAGATGCCTTGGAGCTGTCCCATTTGCCTTTCATCTCTTGAAAGGCTCTTCCCTGCAAAATCAGCAAACAGCCAGTGCTCCCTTTGCTACTGCTGATGCCACGGGGCACTTGGCCTTTCTTTCAGCCTCCCACGCTGGCACTCCACACTGGACTGCAAGAGGCCAAGCTGGCAGAATTGCCGCCCCGTTGTCACACGCCAGCAACGTCACAGCTTCCTTTGCCACTCACCAAAGGCCAGGCTTGCCTCCATCCGCGTGTCAGGTGACCTGCAGCCAGCAAGGGAAAAGGAACCAGAGGCCCTTAGAAAAGTGCCTGTGCTAGCCACTCCCGCAGCACAAGGCAGTCCCAACACAGAGCATTTCCCTTTCCCAACAGGCCTCCCGGAGCAACAGCTCTTTCCCACAGCAGGCAAGAGAACAACAAGGAGGCTAGAGTAGGCTCTGTCTACATTTGGGCCTCTTTTGCCAAGAGAGAAATAGAAAGACGCTGCTGGA
Organism: Molothrus aeneus; assembly: GCF_037042795.1. NCBI lineage: Eukaryota > Metazoa > Chordata > Aves > Passeriformes > Icteridae > Molothrus > Molothrus aeneus. The sequence goes on from NW_027098863.1 coordinate 536,575, forward strand.
AATGCCCCTTGCTCTTCAACACTCTGAGCTTCCCTTGTGCCCAACAGCTCAAGCAGCATTTTCCTCTTCTCTTTCCTGCATTTTAGATCTAGATTCTTTTAAATGGCATGCCCTAATTCCCATGCCTTGGCTGAAGATGGTAGCCCAGCAGAGCTTCCACAAAGGGCCCTTTCCCTGTGGCAGCTCCCTGCTGAAGCAGCCCAGGAACAGCTGCTGGGCTCAGCAGCAAACCCTCCCTGCACTGGACTTTGTGCTGCATCGCCAAGGGAATCGCAGTCTTGGCACACCATCAAAGGGTCAAGTCACGCAGCCAAGGCCTCTAAGGGGCAGAATTGGGAGCGAAAGGTGCTTTCCTTCGCTTCTGGAGAGAGCCACCGAGTTGCTAGCAGTACTTCTGAGCATCTCCCCTCCGAGTCTGCAATTAGCAGCTTGTCTTGCTTGAAGCAGCAAGAGGAGGAAATGACAGACTCCAGTGCCGCGCACTCTCTCGGGGAGGGAAGGCAACCGCTGCAGGTTGCAGGGCAAACACTCTGCACCCGCCCCCCAGTACACAGATGCCCCCTTTTTGGCTGATGCTGCTGGCAGGACATTGACCAAAGCAGTGGCATCTTCATGGCCATTGTGTTCCCAAATAAACTCGGTCACTGCTGCGGCATAAAGAGCAGAGTGAAGCAAAAGCCGGGTGATGCCAGCCCCAGGAGAAACCTTTACTTACGAGTCAGCTGGGTCAGGTAGTAGCCAGAATAGACAACAGAAAAGACCGTGCAAACCGCGGCACAGACCTGCCCGATCATTTTGGCAGCGCTGTGCAGGTTTGCACACTGAATGCCAGCCAAGGCAAAGCCCAGACTCCTCTCGGGGTGCAGGCCGTCTGCTGAGAACTCCTTGAGCACAAGGATCCTCCTGCAGGGAGCAAGCAGAAGAGCCGCTCTGGACAAGCAGGCCTTGTGTGCACCGGGGCAACGCTGTGCTGACAGCACTGTGACGTGGCACCGCTCCCCTGACCTCACAATAGCAGCTGTTCTATGGCTTCCTTGTGCCCAGCAAGGCAACCTTCTGTACAGCTGATGCGAAAGAAAAGCCTGGGAAGTTCTCCTCACTCATAAAGCAGCAGAAAATGTCCTCCCAGTCCATAAGGCAGTGCTCAAGGCGTCCCAGGGGAACTCAGAAAATGGGCCAACCCAAGCGGCATCCAAGGAATCCAAGCAAACGCGCCTTTTGGTCCCAAAAGCTTTGACTGAAAGCAAAAGTCTGCTTCTTCTAGGTGGCATGGTAGCTGGTTCTGAAAAGTCTCACTTCTTCAATGACATTTAGGGGGAAAAAGAAGCAAAGATAATAAATTTCCAGGAGTATTTTAGGCTGCAGTCACTTCTCGAGCACGCGGGTGCGTGCTGACCTATGGAGGGGCTTGACAGCTGGCCTGCAAGCAAAGCTGAGTTCATAGAAGACATCCCAATTGATGGGTTTTGAGTGTATCCATAGCAAGGAAGAAGACAAGGCCGTCAGCATGGAAACCGATTAGTAAAGAGAGATGAAATTTTCGTAAGCTAGACTAGTGCCTAAGTAGATGTGTATACTTGCCTTATAAATTTCTGTAAAACTTTTGCCAATTCTATTGACGTTAATTGCTTTGCACCAATGGATATAAGAAGTTCTTGTGGTGTAGTCAGTGACTTAAGATCACGCTTTGTTAAAGAGTGTAGAAGCTGGAGAACACGCAGAATAAAGAAAACTTTTTTCTTCTTGGACCCTGATCACGTGTGTATGTCACGTCCGGCCTAATGGTGACAGTTGCCCATCTCTGGATCAAGAGACAAGTATCGTCTGACAGGTAGCTTGTCAACAAACTGAGAAAGAATTGAGTACCTGGGCATGCAGATTTCTGAAGGGAGGAAAGAAAAGTGTTGACAAGAATAAGCCTGAGTTTTAAACGCCTGAAAGAGTCAAAAATAACATGTTGTGGGATATTGTACCAGATGTTCCACAGAGTTAAAACCAACCACAACTCATTAGTATCTGGACTTCCTTGCCCACTATGCTTAGAAATGTTGCTTGAAGGCACTTTGTATCTAAAAATCCAGTTCCTGTAGATGACTGTAGATGTAGATCAAAATCCTACCAAAAACTCCGTGTCAAAACCAGCAAGAGTGAGACTTTTGTCCTTGGCAGTAGCTTCCAGGTGCTCCTGTGTCGCAGACATCTTTCATGAAAAATCCTTTCTTAGGATTTTTCCTTGTGAGAAGCTGCAGTTTCAGCAACCAAAAGTAAACAATGGTTATCTGCTGCTGTGGAATGCAACAGGTAGACCTGTGATTGGTCTCCTGTGGATCTTTGGATTTACTGACCACTCATGGCAGAGCTGGCTCTTACCCTCTGTCTGAGACACAGATCTTTGTTATTCATTCTTTTCTATTCTTAGCTTAGCTAGCTTCTGAAGAAACCTTTTCCTTTCTATTTCTTTTTAGTATAGTCTTAATGTAACATATATCATAAAATAATAAATCAAGCCTTCTGATCATGGAGTCGACATTCTCGTCTCTTCTTCATCCTGAAAACCCTTGTGACCACGGTCACAATTGGTGACCCCTCGACTGAGGAGGACAATCATCACTTGGTGAGACCACCAGAGGAGCATTGCTGCACTGGGTAAACCCCGAATGTGTGGCATTGATGGTTGCTTCCCAAGTGACCACAGAAGTGGATTCTAGCCAGGAGCCGAAGAACTGAAGATCCGGATTTGGACAGAGTTCACAGCAAGGCTGACCACAAAGAGAACCTTCTGAAAAGCCTCCAGGAAGATGTTCAGAAAGCTCAGCAGAACCATGCAGATAGCCAGAGAGTCCTGGACACTGTCACAACGTACTGTTGGTTTTTCCCCTCCTGAAGATGAGGCCATTCGCAGTTTGTGGCTGCTCATGTGGAGGACTTCCCCTCTAGAGGATGATGTTCCATTCTCCTCTTCAGAGGAGAAACTTATTGCCTGTAATGAGTTAATGTCTTAGTTTGTTCATCAAGACTATAGAAGGGGGAAAAGCCAATAATAGAAAAACCGCAAGAATAGATGTGACCAACTAATATGTTGCAAGATGAATATAACGGGCTAATATATTGCAAAATAACTGTCATAAGCTTAAACCACAAACTGTCAGAAGCTAATATGTTGAAAGGCTAACTAAGCAAATGTGTAACTATATGTAGCTATGTGCCTATATATGGTAAAGGCTATTGTAAGACCTTGAGGAAGAGGACGGGAGCCTTCATCCAGACGACCACCAGAAGGCAGAATAAGACCCCCTAGCAACTATCGGCACAGACGCAGAGAACACCGGAAGGACACCCAACAACAACAGATAAAAAGGAGGACTGAACTGCCGGGCGGTGTGGGCCGATGGTGGAGTGGTGACTCCCTGGCTACACCCAGCGCTCCCGGGTGGGTGCAAGCCTTTTGTTGGCTTCACCCAGTGCTGTAATTTGCCTGTTATCGCTTGCTCTATCAATTAATAAATTACATTTCATTTGGACGCACTTGTCGGTGATTGATTCCTCACCGCAACTTATAACACCAGACAAGATGTCCGGAAACCTTTGCAGCACAGAGCAGCCTGCTGAAGCCCAGAGGACACTGTCACAAGGTACTGTTAACTCTTCCCTTCCTGACAATGCTGCCATTCACAGAATGTGGGAGGACATTTGGGAGAGGGTTGCTACGGAGATGCAGGTTCCATTCTCCCCCTCAGAGGAGAAAATTATTACCCTCTGGCGAGAATGGGGTCATGAGGACAGAGTTCCTATGGTGACGAGACATTTCTATGAGTTTTTTAGTTGGACAAAACACCTTGGGTTTTTTGTTGATGTTCTGTATGCTTTTGATATATATATATATATATATATGGGAATGTATGGAATCGATTTTCGATGACACTAGTTATCAGGGTTTTGGATATGCTCAGATTTATCTGTCATTCAGAACTCTCTTCCCAGTTTTGAAATGGAAAGCAGCTTCTTTTCAGTGGATTGCCGACTGCAGGGGTCAAGCTCCCTTCCCGCCGGCCCCGGCAGGAGTGGACCCGGTCCAGGAACACGACCTGCTGCTTCCTGGCCCGCCTGAATCGCAGCGGGGGGTCGAGGCTTTGCCCGCAGCCGAAGGAGAGGTTTTTTCTGCGCCTTTGGAGCATGCTCAGACAGAGCCGCTTTTTCCCCCGCCTCGTTGCCCTCAGGGGAGATCTGAGCTTGGCCTCCGGGTCCTGCCCCGGCCACCCCCGCAGACCCCGCCCTGGCCAGCCCCACAGACCCCGCCCCAGCTGGCTCCGCAGGCAGCGCCAGTCCCCGTGGTGCCGCCTCCCGGGCCTGCGGGGCCTCCCTGGGCAGCCCCACCCGCGGCTCCGGCTGTTTCAGCGACTGCGCCTGCGCGGCCGATCCCAGAGCCAGGGGCCGACCCCCCGGCCCTGCCTCCCCCCCGGCTGTCCCGCTGTCTCCCGTGTTGGCTCCGCCGGTTTTGCTGTTTTGCCTGTGCTGCAGCTTCTGGAACCCGGAGGAGACACAGCTGCTGCCTCCAGCCCAGCGGGGGATGCACTCCCTCCGGCCTCGCCACCTGCCGCCGGCCCGGTCCCAGTTCAAGATGATGCTGAAAATGACGCCGAGCCTGCGGGACCATCATCAGAGCCGCCCGCGGTCCCGCCGCCCCCAGCAGCAGCTGCTGCGGCACCTGCAACCAGCGTGACTTCCCTACCGAGTTTTTCAGGCTGTCCTGGGGCTGCCCCTGCGGGGGAGCTGGGACAGGGGAAGGGGGCGTCAGCCTCTCTTTCCATGGAGGAGGCATGGCCCGACAGCTGAGTGTGGGCGCAGCCCGGCTGCCTGCTTTCAAACTCAGCATTTTTCACGAGCCAGTTTGCGTTTGGTTGGGAGTTCCCCCTTGGGGCTTGTAAAGCTCCCTGCCATCCCTCGTGCGCCCCAGTGGCATGGTGGGGGTGGCTCCTGAAAGTTCTGCCTCTGGTCTCCAGCCCGGAGGGGCTGGGGGTGGTACCGAGGGGCAGAAAGTGGGAACACCTTTTGCATTTGCATTGCAGGGGCGAGGGAAACGGCGGAAAGCGACCATCACTCACTTGCTGTGGGGGAAAAAACATCCCCAGATCTGAGATGAAGATTCTCAGGACAGCTTCTATTCCCCCACTGCCAGTATGGGCCGGTGGTTCGGGGGGAAGGAAGCGTTTGGTCACTCATCTGCCATTGCATTGGCAGCAGGGTGCTGGTCTGTGACAACGCAGAGCCCACCTCGTGGGTCGGGTCTGGGCCGTTTGGCTCGGTTCCCCAGGCCAGGGCCACTGCCCGGCCAGCTGTTGGGTTTGGGGGCTTTGCTTCCCCCGTCAGGACCTGGGCCAGCGTTCTGTGGGCAAGGTCTGGGGTTCCTGATCCTTCCAAGAGAGCCAGGGCCCCCTCAGGGCCTCAGAGACTCCTCTCTGCTGCTGCTGCTCTTTCCAAAAATGAAAATAAAATTTAAAAAAAATTAAATAAAAAGAGTTGAAAGAGCTAGCAGCAGCTCAAAAGCATTGAAGAGGCAAAAATTAGCCTCAGCCCAAGTGGTTCAATAAAGGACTGTTGCCAAGACATTCTAGACATTTTCTCAGAATTGTTTGATGACTATCAATGGATTTTTGATAACTATTGATGGATTTTTTTTATCAATTTGTTGTTTCAGGATTCTGCAAGCCTGTTTCAGGACCAAAAGAAACTTTCAGAGATGTCAAAGAGGAACATCTTCACTCCATGGACTTTCTCCTGAAACTCAGCTGTTTGGACTTGGAGCAATGAACTTTCTTTGCAATTGTTTTTTGCATTTTCTTATATTGTAAGATTGTTTTAGTGATATGATAGAATTTTATGTTCTCCAGGTGAAGAATTTCCCTGATCATTTCACATCAGCGCTTGATTAAGGTTTTGCTTGGCAACAGATAACCTGTCAAGTGTTTGTTCTTTCCTCTGCATGAGCCCAGCAGAAAAAATTACAAACACTTTTCTTTTTAATTTAACTAAAATAAAAAAGGGTGATATGTCACAGACATCTTTTACGAAAACTCCTTTCCTTAGGTAGGATTTTTCCTCCTGAGAAGCTGAGAGGCCTCAGGAATGAAATGTAAACAATCATTATCTTCTGCTGTGGAATGCAACAGGCGGATCTTTGATTGGCCCATGTTGGATGTTTCTAATTAATGGTCAATTACAGCCCAGCTGGCTCGGACAGAGAGTCTGAGCCACAGGCCTTTATTATCATTCTTTCCTATTCTATTCTTAGCTAGCCTTCTGATGAAATCCTTTCTTCTATTCTTTTAATATAGCTTTAATGTAATATATATCATAAAATAATAAATCAAGCCTTCTGAAACCCTCATCTCTTCCCTCAACCTGAGACCCCTGTGAACACAGTCAGAGGGGACACGCAGGGTCCTGCTGCCGTTCTCCTCCGCACTGCGTTCTGGGCCCGGACATGGAGGAGCAAGGGCAGCTCAGGCTGCAAAGGTCCCTGTCCTGCTGCTCCAGCTGCACAGCACCATGGAGTTAAAGGTCGTGCTGAACATGCTGAAGGGAACAAGGACCCTGGGTTTTAGAAGAGCCAGCTTGAGGATGCTGTGAACCCAGCCGTGTGGGATTCCATGGCAAGCATCCACTGAGGGCAAAGGAGCTTGCAATGCTGGAAGGTTTCACAAAGAGCTTCCTGAAAGCACAGCAATGCTCCATGCCTACACACGGACAGGAACAGGGCAGAACCAGAGACCACCATGGCCTAGCAGTGAGCTTTGGGTGTGCCTGAAAGCAAATGGAGCAGCAGCAGCAGGGAGTGGCTGAGACTCAGAGGCGCAACCGTCCCAGGGGCCGCAGCGCTGTCAGGCAGTGCCTGCACACTGGGTGCGGTTCCGGCGGCTCTGCTCTCCCCACAAGCCAGGAATCGCAGCCCCTGCCTCAGATCCAGTCAGAAACCCAACTAAGTGAGACCAGAGGCAGGGGGCCCTTCCCATCTCTCTGGGGCATGGCTGCAAACAGCTGCTGCGTCTTCCTGCGCCTGTGTTTGGGCTGTGCTGAGCCCAGAGCCAGCCAGCTTGTGCTCCGCTGTGCCAGGAGCGTTCTGGGCGGGCAGGAGAAGGGCTGCGTGCACAGTGGGGAAGGGGCTCACCAGAGCCTCCTGTGGGAACAGGGCTCCACTCCCAGGCTGGGAACAGCCTGGTTTTGCTGCCCTGAGCGCGGGCAGGAGCTCAGGCACATGAAGAGGCAGAGAGCAGCTCTTGTTTATAGGGGCCCTGGGCTGTGTGCCGCAAGGGACACGTGGAAACAGACTTGGAGGCAAGGAAGATGAGCTCCAGCTGGAGTGCCTGTGCTGCAAGAAGCAGAAGTAATTCAGCCCTGCCAGGGTTTCTTAAGCGTGTGTTGGTGTTCCCTGGGCAATGTAGGCATTTGGGGAAATGCCTTTGGAAGAGAGGGGCTTGCTTCTCAAGCAAAGTGCTTCCCCACGAGCCCCCAGTGAGGTAGGTACAGCCATCTCCCTTTGGCTCCCTGTGCTCCTTTCCAACCTTGAGGCCCCTTGCACTTTGCAGAGGGGTGAAGGCTGTGAAGAGCAGCTTTGGCATCTGCCTGGGCCTGCGGAGACCAAGCCAAGCACCATTGGCAGGGTGTGTTCCCCACCTCTGAGCACAGGACAGAGCGGGATCATCTCTGTCCAGCTGAGAGCCCCAAATGCCTCTCAGAGAGCTGTGATTGCAAAGGCCTTTATGCACACATTAATGCCATCTTGCCTCTCTGGTGTGTTTAAACTCTCGGCAAGACACGTTTGCCTCTTGCTTGCTGGAAGCTGCTCAGGTCCAGGGCCAGCACTGAGCTGGGCTGTGCAGCCCGGGCACTGTGGAGAGTCCTTCCCTGAGCACTTGGCCGGGCTTGGTGTGTCCAGGGCTGCGTCAGACACTCAGGGCAAGAGATTCCTTCCAACCGGGGGCAACTTGGGTGGGGAGGGGGCACGTGGTGATGAGCCTCCTGCGCTGTGCCCCAACGTGTGAGGGGTATGGGGCACAACTGCCTCAAGAGCTCAGTGCTCACCGGCCCATAGGGCCCCTGGCCCTGTCCAGCCTGTCCAGCGGGCTCTGCCAGACAGGCAGAGAGCTGCGGGAGCCTCGGGCCCCTCTGTTTCCTGAGCCTCTGCCATGCTCCCTCCCTGCCCCTCAGGGAACCGGGGTTCTGTCACCCAGCCCCACGCAGCTGCACGGGGTACGGGGCTGACGCGCAGCTCTCGTCCCACAGAGCCGCCGCGCTGATGTGGAGAGCCATGGGCACGTTGGGAGTGGCTGCCCAGGAGGTGCTTCAAGTGCTGCTCTCTGCCATGGAGGAGCAGCCGCCCTATGGCAGCTTCTCCTGTGGGGACAAGGCCGTCTTTGCCCTGGCTGTGAGTTTCTGGAGCTGGCCTTTGCTTGCCCTCCCGGTCACCTCTCCAGCAGCTCTCCCTGCTCTCCCCAGCCTGCAGCTCCCTGCCTAGGCTGAAAGCTGGCCTAGGGGCAGGCTCAGGGGCAGCAGGCCGGGTGCTCCCCCTGCGTCTCCCCTCGGCCTCTGCCTCATGGACACCCTGGCACTGAGCCCTGCCTCGGGCTGCTTTGTCTCTTGCAGGCAACTCTGGTGCTGTGGAGGATTGCCCCCATGTCCGAGTGGCACTATGCCATTCTCCTTTATTCTCCCCAACTGTTCGTGGCTCTGTTCTGGCAAATTGTCACCACCACAGAGCAGATGCCAGGGGACGTTGAGACCTGGAGCTTCTGGAGAGCATGCCGGGAGGAACACGGCCTTCCCTGCCATCCCCACAGGTGCCCATCGCCCCGTCCTTCCCACGCCCTTGTGGCCATGGCCAGCACTCCCAGAGTGACCTGGCCTTTGCCTGGCACGCAGGTTTGCAGCGCAGACCATGAGGGCTCTGCTCTCCCACCTGGGCTTTGACAAGGAGCTGGTGGCTCTGGAGCACAAGCGGGTCTGGGAGAAACTGCTCTGTGCTGACACCCAGCACTATGCAGCAGGTCTGCTGGCCAGGTGAGATCCCCTACTCCTGCCACCTCCGCCAGCATTTGTGCCCCCTGCCCAGAGTGCCCCACACAGTGCCCGGGGTTGTAAGCGAGAGGGCCTTGTCAGTGAGAGAGGGCCGAGCAGACTGGAAAAGGCTGGGAGAGGAGGGTGCCCAGGAGCAGCCGCCTCCCAAGGGGCCCATGTGCCCTTGCAGAGTGCTGGGGAAAGATCAGACCTCTGTGAGTCACTCCTGGGAGAGGTTTGCCTGCCTGCCGGCTCAGGGCCTTGGTGCCTTTTTCCCCTGGCAGGGAGATGCACCGTGGCTTGAGCCCCTTGTGTCCCTTCATGGCCTCACACCTGCTCAGCCTGCTCATGAGGAAGCAGCCCCGCTGGCATCTGCCTGCCCTGGCCTTCTTTGTGGAGGTGAGCCTGATGGCCAGCGCTGCCTGGCTGAGCTGCCTCCCAGCTCTCGGGCCTCTCGTAGCTGCAGCCGCCTGGGACGCCGCCCGCGCCCGCTGCTGCTGCCTGGCCCGGCCCTGTGCGGCTCCAGGCTCCTGCCGGCCGGCTCCCCTGGCACTGCCCTCCTGTGCCTTTCAGCTCCTGGAGTGCCTGGACTTGAGCAAACACGGTCCCAGTGCCCTGCTGCTGGTATCCAGGCACCTGCCCAGCCAGTGCAGGGACAGGCTGCGCCTGGCGCTCAGAGGCCTCGTGGTGCTCAGCCAGGAGCCCTCGCTGGTGAGAAGGGGGCAGTGGCTGAAGCCCCGCTGGCAGCAGCGTGGGGCTGGGCAACGCAGACCTCTGGGCTTGGCTGGCCTTTGGCAGCAGAGGCAGCTGCTCCCAGCTCTCCTGCCTCCCGCTTCAGCTGCTGCTGTTGGTGCTGCGGCCGTTCACGGCTTCAGAGCACAGCCTGGTCTTGCACACAGGGAGGAGGAATACGCGGCCTCTATCAACACCTGGTGCAGCAGCTGGCTGATCCAGATGCAGAGGTGGTCTGGATGAGCCTCTGTGTGCTCACACATATGCTCCAGGACAAAGAACTCCTGCTACCCAGCGTCACCGCCCTGAAGCTGGCTGAGCCCCTCCTGCCACACTTTGAGAACGTAAGGCTCTGTGCCCCCAGACAAGGGCACTGGATGCTACCTGGAAACTTTGTGCTCTGTGCAGTTCTGGGCCTTTGCCCCAATGGGCCAGGAGTAGTTGGTGCTTAGGACTTTTCCTTTCCTTCCAGGACAACAGCCACGTGCAGCTGCTCTCCATTCAGCTCTTCTGCAAGCTGATGGAGCTGGTAGTGGAAGAGGGGGAAGAGCTTCTCACGACAATCGTGAACCAGAGCCTGCTCCCTCTATTCTTGCGCTGGCAGGATAAGAACCTGCACGTGGCCAAGGTGAGGTTTTGTGTGACGCTGCCGCATCTCTGGCAGGAGGCTCGGCCGCCTCCTGCCCTGGCACCTGGCGGGCTCCAGCCTCCCCTGGCCGTGGCACAGGGACCCGGGTCCCGTGCCCTGGGCTCTGGTGCCACCTGCGGCTCTCTGCCACTCTCCAGGCCTCCGGCCAAGCCCTGCTTTGTGCGGCACGCTTCCTGAGGAGAAGGGACCTGGAGGAGCTGCTGATGAAGGAGCAGCGCATGAAGTTCGCCGAGCGCCTGGTAAGGACAGCGCGGGAGCCCCAGCCGCAGGCTGGAGAAGTCCCCTGCTCCCCGTGCCGGGGCTGGCAGCTGTGGCCCTGCCCAGCGCCGCAACCGGGCCCGCCAGCCTGCGCCCCACACGCCGCTCCCTGCCCTGGGCCGTGCGGGCCGGCTCGGCCACTTCTGGGCGCAGGGAGCGCCCGGCCGAGGGGCAGAGCCCGCGCCGAGCCTTCCCTGTTGGTGCTCCCCGCAGCTGCTGGAGGACGAGAGCCGAGCGGCCGAGCACCTGCGCTGGGCCCTGCACCTGCAGAGCCCACAGAGGCCCCTGCGAGAGGCGGCCGTCAGGTTCATCGGTGAGCCACGAGCCTGGCACCCCTCCCTGCCCCGGCCCAGCTGCTGCCCCAGCTACAGCGGGAGCCGCGCCCGGGCCGCTGCAGCCCCGCCCGCCCTCAGTGCTGCCGCCGCCCTCCTGCAGCCGAGCCCTCGGGCGGCAGCGTGCGGCAGGGGCCGGCAGGAGCCCTGCCCGGGCAGGAGGGCGTGCGGCCGCAGGGCTGGCAGCGCCCGTGTCGGGCAGCTGTGCCGCCTGGCGCCGCCACAGGCTCCGTCTTGCCAGGGCTCACCAGAGTGCTCATGATGGGGCAGAAGGAGGAGCTCCAGGTCCCCAGTCAGGGTGAGTGGGGGCAGCCGCGGGGGTGCCAGCGGGGGCCGCTGGGGGCAGCTGCACATCCCGGCTCTGGAGCTACAATCCCTGCCCGGGGTGCCGAGGGCTCTGCTCCCCGTGCGGACCAGGGGCGGCGGGGGCACATCCCGGAGAGCTGCCAGGGACACGAGGGGGAGCCGAGGCCAGCACCTTCTGGCCCAAGCCCTTGTCTCCAGCTCCCTTCTGGCCATAGCAGGAGCTGGCTGGGATTGCCTGCCAGGAGTGTTTCCCTGGATTCCCGCAATCCGGCCTCTAACCGTGGCTCTGGGCTTCTTTTTTCCAGCCCTTCAAGCCCTGAGGGAATATGAGTGCCCCTCCTCCATCAACCAATTCAATCCAGCTGAAGTTCGAGGCAAGATCTGCCGAACTTTGTCTGCAGGATCAGAAGAACCCGTGTCCTTTGGCAACCCCCAGTTCCCAATGCAGATGAGACCACCTGCAGAGCACAGGGTTCCAGCTGGAACTCCAGGCATGGCTCTTGTTGGTCACAGCTGAGCCTGTGGGAAGCTCCAGGAGCTCCTGTCATCTCCCTCCCTGTTGGCAGTTCCCTCCCTCTCTCCCTCTCTCCAGCCCCCAGGCCCTGCCTATCCCCTTTTCTGCCTCCCAGTTGACCCCTTCGCTTTGCCTTCCCTTAATAAAGTTTGGCTTTGTCACTTTACCCCCGTTTCCGTGGAGCTGAAGCAGCACAAATCCTGAGCTCGGGGACACGCAGGGCCCTGCTGCCGTTCTCTTCCACGCTGTGTTCTGTGCACGGGCAGAGAGGAACAAGGGCAGCTCAGACTGCAAAGGTCCCTGTCCTGCTGCTTCAGTTGCACAGCACCATGGAGTTGAAGGTCATGCTGAGCATGCTGAAGGGAACAAGGGCCCTGGGTTTTAGAAGAGCCAGCTTGAGGATGCTCTGAAGGCAGCTGTGAGGGATTCCACAGCATGCATCTATGGAGGGCAGAGGAGCTTGCAATGCTGGAAGTTTTTCACAGAGAGCTTCCTGAAAGCACAGCAACGCTCCATCCCTACACAGGGACAGGAAGAGGGCGGAAGCAGAGACCCTCGTGGCCTAGCAGTGAGCTTTGGGTGTGCCTAAAAGCAGCAGCAGCAGGGAGTGGCTGAGCCTCAGAGGTGCGACCGTCCCAGCGGCCGCAGCGCTGTCAGGCAGTGCCTGCAGGCTCGGTGTGGTTCTGGCAGCTCTGCTCTCCCCACAAGTGAGGAAAGGCAGCCCCTGCCTCAGGCCCAGTCAGAAACCCAACCAAGTGAGACCAGAGGGAGGAGACCCTTCGCACCTCTCTTGGGCAGGTCTGCAAAACAGCTGCTGTGTCTTCCTGCCCCTCTGTTTGGGCTGTGCTGAGCCCAGAGCCGGCCAGCTTGTGTCCTGCTGTGCCAGGAGCGTTCTGGGCGGGCAGGAAAAGGGCTGCGTGCACGGCAGAGCGTCCTGCAAAGGGCTCACCAGAGCCTCCTGCGGGAACAGGGCTCCGCTCCCTGGCTGGGAACAGCCTGGTTTTGCTGCCCTGAGTGCGGGCAGGAGCTCAGGCACGTGCAGAGCCAGCGGCAGCTCGTGTTTGGAGGGGCCCGGGGCTGTGCACCCAAAGCGACGCGTGGAAACAGACTCGGGGGAAGGAAGAGGAGCTCCAGGTGGAGTGCCTGTGCTGTAAGAAGCACAAGCAATTCAGCCTTGCCATGGTTTCTTAAGGGTGGGTTGGTGTTCCCCAGGAAATGTACACATTTGGGGAGGTGCCCTTGGAAGAGAGGGGCTTGATTCCCAAGGAAACTGCTTCCCCGGGAGCCCCCAGTGAGATCAGTGCAAGTGTCTCCATTTGACTCCCTGTGTCTCCTTCAGTCCTTGGGGCCCCTTGCACTTTGCAGAGGGGCATGCAAAGGGAGAAGGCTGTGAAGAAATACGAATTATGTTCTCTTGATGCAGAGTGTGATTTTATACCCTCTCTCCTATGGTGCAGATGCTCTTCATTTCTACTGTGTTGATTATTCTTATCAATACATATTTTAATTTGCTCTGGCATTCTTCCCATAGAAAAGCTTTCCTTGGGTATTTGATTTACGTCTGCAAATGTTGATACGTAACTTCAGGTATCTGAATTTAGCCCATTTCTCCTCTTGCTTTCATTTCAGAAAATGTCAGAATTACAGATGTACACACTAAAGTATCCAAGATTTCTGTGCAACAGAAAGATGAGTAAACAGTAGTACAGCCCAATCTACATTACCTTTAGCAGTTACCAAAGCAGTTACCAAAGTAGGTATTTAGAAAAGTGTGCCTTCTTTCAGCAATATTACAAATAGATTGTTACATACAAATTATAATATTATAATATTGGTTTTACACAAATATTAAAAGGGATTCTATATGTGTGATGTTAAAGTTGTGATCTTTATAACTTTGTTATAAAGATATAGTTTTTATTTCTGTTGTTAATTAAGCTTAGAGAGCTCCCAAGGCCTTGAAAATACTTGAGACTGATTTTGCAATAAACTATCTTTTAAAACTCTGTTTGGAAAGCAGAAGGAAGGAACATCAGTCATCTGTTGTGTTTGACTTTATTGTTATTTGAGATTATAGTAAATACTGAGCACGAGCTGGGATGCAGATTGTAATTGCTCATCTTTCCAAAGACAGAAATGGATACTATTAAACTGTGCCTTGTTTATTGTTCCTAACTGACTAATTGACTGCAGTAGTTTTATAGTGCATTTTTATTGTTGTAATGTCTAAATGTAGTGGGAGAATATATATTTGACTTGGGGTAGTATGGCTTTTGTTTTCGAATAATAAAACCACTCTCTTCAGCCTGGTGAAGAAGAAATCGGCTTCTGTCCTTGTATACAGCTATGGGTTTGTTTACACAGCTTCTCCTTCCCTTCTCTGCCTAGGCTTTCTCACCTGCAGTTTTCAGTAGAAAAGCAACAAACCTTTGAAAGGCTAAACCTCAACATAACTGTGACCCTCAACCAATACTTCCTTCTTCCAATTTCTTAAGATCTCTTTGTCCTGGGCACTCAGTATGGCCTTTTTCCTCAAAGTTCTTTGGCTGTCTTGAATGCTTACAGCGTAACAGGTAATCCCTGATCTATTTTCAACTCTCTGCTCAGATGCAGACTGCTGGAAGGAGGTAGGACTGGTACTGGAGACCTGGCAGCTTGTCCAGGAAGCAAAATTTTTGAAAGAATGGTAATGTGGAGAAGCATGCAAGTCCGGGTGGTGAACTCATAGATGCAAGTACTTGCCGTTTCCTGACAGGATTTTACAGTTCAAGGGTATGGTCTCTTCTTATTTCTGTCCCTTAACGCTCAATCCTTGCCACACTTCTTCAACTTCTTTTGCATTGTCATCTTCCGTGTTTTCTTCCTCTCTTCTTCTTTCTGTGACTTTCTGTGCAGGATGGATAACCTGTCATACACTGTCAGCTTGCTCAGTGACCGAGTAGTAAGTGATATGATGGTGTAGAAATTGGAGGTGCACAGTAGGCAAACGTGTCATGCTTCTGTGTGCCCTCTGCAGGCAAACCTGCTTCCCAAACCTTCAGTCAGACTTGGAAAAAAGGCTTGTCACCACTACTTTGTTGTGGTTTATGCATTGATGAAGAAACACTTCCATCTCAGCCCGCTTAAGCCACTGCAGAGCAGGAATTGTTGCTTTGGTAGCAGATGTGCTGGCAGGGTCCTTACAGCTCCACAAGATGTGCCTCTTCTGGAACAGATTTCTGCATCTTGGTGCAATAAAATCTATGCTTTAAATTGCACCAGGGCAAGTCATGCACTCATGTAGATGTGTTTTCAGACATAGATATTTATATATATGCCTAGTGAATGGCCTCCTGAGGAGCAGGGACAAATGAGGAAGGGGGCTGATAAAACATGCTTCTGCTTCAAGAAAAACCGCCGTCTTCCCTTTCCAGAGAAGGATATAAACTTTTTCTTGATTGGCCTAAAGGGGATAAACAAGTCCCTCCATGTCCTGGTCTTTTACTAGTCTCAAATTATTTAGAAAATTTGTAATTTTTTTGTTGTGGTTGGGGGTTGGTGGTGTTCAGGTCTGCACTTCAGACCTGTTCTCCCAGCAGCCAGGGACCTACAGCTGCTGTGGGTGGGGCAGGTGCTCAGGTAATTACCAACAGGTGCTTGGTAATTGCTAACAGCAGTTGAGGTGAGAAGTTGGCTTGTGCCTGGCTGAGGGCTTGAGGACTGTGGTGAGAGAAGGGATAGAGAGTGGAGTGGAAAATATTAGTTACACAAGCAAATCTGAGGTGTAGGTGGCATTTAACTGGATTAGGGACTGCATTTCATGGACTTGATCACAATTTATGAAGAACTGAACATTTAACTATGAGATAGGACTATTTAGTTGCTATTCTAAATGCTGCATTTACTAATATGTAATTCTTTGTATTTTGCTCAGAAGCTGTCTCAAAAACATTGAAGTCCAAATAAAGTCTTCATAAACACAAGTTAATAGCTTACTTGTTGTTAAAAAGAGAAGCTGAAAGGGCCAATGGCTCTTGCATTCAGTAATTCACACATTTTAAAAGAAGTGGCTCTCTCCTGTTCCTGTGGCTAGCTTGTCTCTTCAGGCTAGGAAACGTTTCTGAGAGCATTTCCTTGCTGCTCCTATATCTCTATCCCTGTGGAATCTGATGCTAATACTATATTTTTCTAAAATTAGAAAATTTTAAATTTCTGTAGGCCCTCTCATTTTGTCATTTGCACCTGGCACTTGAGGGGAAAAAAAGTCTGATAAGGCTTTTTTCTTGTAGGCCTCTCAAATTGCAGCCCATTGCATTTAGCTGCAAAATTCTTAGTCATGCTAACAGGATGCCTGAAATGGAAACTGGTAGAGAGTAAAAGAAATTGCCTGGTACAGATGCTATCAACTATTTTTAGTTCCTGACAGTCCAGTATTTCCCTTACCCAAGGACTGTTCATATTTCTTTCTCTTTTTCTTGCAGCTCTCAGTTCTGTGATGACCGAGAAACAAAAATACAAAGTAAGGGTATCCAGAGTAGATGGACTTTATGAGAATTAGGGGGCAATTTGACCATACACTGATCTGTATGATTGCCTTCTTCTGTGAAAGATTGTAGTGGTGTTGCAATATATGTTGGGAAATAATTCATGCTCTAAAAGCATGTATTTCATCAAGATTGTGAAATCCAAACAAGTCTCTTACCACCAGCAGCCCGAGAGGCAGACGTCTATTCAAATTCCGAAATTCCTGAAGGCAGCAGGAGAACAATCAGCACTTAGCTTATGAATAGAGGCACCCAGCACAATGATCACCATTATCCCAAGTCATGGGAAGACACCTCAGAGCGATCATTGCCCTGTTGATAACATCGATCAAGATGGCCAAAGTCGCCAGAAAGGTACATGTGAATACCCGACTTCCCCGATCCATCAGCGCTGGCTATCAACAAGGAAATGGCGATGGTCCAGCTCTGCACAGGGAAAGAACCAACTATGAATATGCAGAGTTACAAAAGAAACTGGGACTCCTTCGCCTCGGGCATAATAAACTGTACAAAGCATCCCTGCAAGAAGTGGCTCTCATGAACAATGAACGGGGCAGGGTCCGATGCGATAGAGGTGGGATCCAGGTTCACCCAGTGCCGGCCCCGGGCTCGACGCTGTCTCTTTGGCTGTGGTGGTTTTGAGGACCGTATTTTGGTCACAGAAAAAGATAAATAAATCTTTTCTCATTTTTGATAATTTGGATTTCGATTGATCATTTAATAGAGTGGGATTGCAATCATTTCTGCTGGTCAGTATTTTTAGTGTTAACACCGCTACCCAGGGAGCCAGACAGGTTTTATGACTCTCTTTGGAACTGAAAGAAAAAGAGAAGAAAATGTGTCTGTGGTATTTTCCTACAGCAGTTCTACATGCTATTGGTGGCATGTAACAACTGGATTTCACCCCTAGTAACTACTTGTGCTGCAGTCTTAAGCGCGCTAGTTGTGAGAGCTGCTTCTGTAGAAAGGTGATTTCTACTACTGCTGTGTTAATTCTTCCTATAAAATTTAAACAACCCAACAATTTCCTAGTTGCTTCTAGTTGTTTACACAAGTGCTTGTATTTGTACCCCTGGTCTTGGATCTTTTAATTCTGCACTCAAAATACCCAAAAGGTGCAAGAGCTGTATGTACCCAAGCAAGGGTGTGTTTGGATGGTGGTCTGGGACAGAGAGTATTCTCCTCTGGAGTTAAAACTGGCCAAGTTTCAGCTTTTTATTGGCAGGCATTTTTAACTGAAAAAATAACAGCTTAGAGTTTTGAAATCCCCAGAGTAGATAATGTAAACATAGAGCATCATTTACAAGCTCACTTTGGGAACTGGTTGCAATTAAGTGTTGCCTCCTGAGGTGTCTCAAGTTGTGGGTGTCTTAAAGAAGAAGAGAAATAGGAATTTACAAGACAGGAAACAGAACTCCAGAACTTTTCACTACACCAGGTCCTGTACTGAAGTGGCTGTTGTGAAAAATGCAGCCAGGACCATGGAACCTAGCAGTCTGAAGAAACTGCTGTACAGCAACAGCTTAACTTCAATGTGCTTGAGCCAGTGCTGCTGGCAGCATTATCTCTGCATCCTGGGACACTTCCCGGTTCCTGTGCCTTGACACTGCCTCCACATGGGGCTGGGGATGGAGTTTGGGTCTATGAACTGGCTGGTGGTGAGAAACAGGTTCATTTTTGTCAGATGAGGTGATGGTGTGCACGTCTCCCTGGCTTAGTGCCCTTTGTGAGCTTCTTACTTCAGCCAGAATCTGTGGAGTGTTTAAAGCTTGCTGCTTTTTTGGGGGGGTGGGTTTTTTTGGGTACTATTAAGAGAAATGAGTTGTTGATGTGCCTGAAATGTTCCATTTTCATCCTTATGCAAGAAAGTGAGGAATAGACTCTTTTCATCCCTTGGGTAATTATTTGCTTTATTATTGCACTGAAGTGAGATAGGATTAATGTAGGTTACAGGTAGTAATGGAATATGAAATAAGACAACAAAAAGCACAAGAGCAAAAGATAAAAATAGTCTCAGGAATTAACCTAGTACTTTGAGAATTTATGAATTTTCAAAATGCTTGCAATGATGCCTAAATCTATTTTTCCTTTCAGATAAAGAATGTGTTTTCAAGTATTTTGCATACAGGATTCACCGGGGATGTACAAACTTGAAGAATTTCAAGTGTGCAGCTTCAGGAATGAAGTAATAAACTTTTGAATCAGGTTCTCAACCTGAATAAACTGTTGAGTACCCCACAGCAATTGCAAGTTATATATTCATATATATATATATATATATATAATTGCAAGCTAATAACAGTGCAATAAAAACACAATTGCCCTTTTCCCCCCTTAGCATTTTCTCCCTGGCCCTGTAACATTTTTTTTTGTGCCTTGTTCCTTAGTTTGCTTTCCAAACCATTCCATATCCTCAGCAGACCTTGAGAACAATCTCATGAGTAGATCTGGAAAATCAGTTTTGAATATAGGAAATTAAATGAGGAATCACACTTCATAAGCTTGGGTTTCTGGATTGAAAACTTCAGATAATTCAAGCAGACATTGCTGAATGCTCATCCTGGTCTGGCAGGCTCCAGTCTCTGAAAGGTGGGCAACTGAAACCTCAGTGTTTGCACAGAACGGCAAGTTATGGGATAGCTAGTGAGAGGCATAGTGCATTTGTCTTTACAGACAAGCTGTGGGTCTGCTGGTAGATAAAACTAACAATGGGAAGGGTTCCACTGATTGGTGAATGGAAAAAGAGATTTGCTTTTACAAATAAATTTTAGTTTTGCGATAAATGAAATTGGATTAATTTTCCTAACATGCTGCTGCAGATTTTGGAGACAATTGTGCATAAGAACGGGCATAGGACCAGACTTGGGGCTGGCATGCTCTGCATTTCCAGGATGGCCCATGGACAGGGTGAGGTGGTACCCGTGCACTCTGCATCAAGCTGTGATTCTATGGAGACTTCAGCAAGAGAGGGTTTTTTCAGGCTGATTAAACCTTCATCCTTGCTATGCTTGCTGTGACATTTGCATCTCTCTTTTGTAAAACTTCAGAAATCTTAATCATCCTTGGCCCTGTGAAATGTTACAAACATCAGCAAAAGTCATCATAGTTTCCATGCAAAAATACATACATTTTGACATTTGGGAACTGGAAGGAACTAATTTCTATTGTTGATGATACACAAAGAGGGCAGGGTGGTGCCTTGGGGCCTATGTCTCCTACTGTTGACTGGAAAATACCTTTTGAAGTGGCACCTTATGGCCCTGGATGGCCAGAACGGAGGTCCAGGAGGCGAGACAGGTGTTTACTACTGAGTCTTTGACTCTTTAAGCCAAATAAAAGTTATAAATTCTTAGGCCTATGTATTTATAAAACAGAAGTATAAAGAAGAGATGTTGTAGTGTGTGCGTGTGTGTGACACCTTGAACATACCACATTATACTAACAGACTCTCCAAACATCCATTCTTTTTTATGACCATTATCCATTAGGAAATGCCATGTAAAACTTATTTCTTTGTTGAGAAGTACCTCACCTACTGACAACAATTAGAATTGCTTACAGGGCCTCAGCTGCAAATGCAAAACATTCAAAACTCAAACTAATTGGTTACATTAGAAAACACACTTTGCTTTTCTCCAGAGGTTGATTGTGAGCAATTTTGTGAGCTATTCATGAAAATACTCTGGGGCTGTTTGCATCAAACACTGGGATCTTGTTAGCAGTGAAAGAGGGAAAGTGCACCATGTGTGGCAAAGTAATTCCCTCACAAAATATGTGCTTGGAGGCTACTTAGGTCAAAAGAATTTCTTTTTAATTCCATGGGCTGAAGAACTGCCCATCATCTGCTTTTTCAGAAAAAGAGGGTTGAGTCTTTGGGCCCTTTCAGAGCCTTGAATGACTAAAGCTGAAGGGATTTCCCCCAAAAAGCAGGGAGTGTTTTGAGGAGCGGGGCCGCACCTGCCTGCAGAACTGACCATGGGCCAAGGGAAGGTGCTGCTGCCCGAGCCAGCCCGAGGTGTCCCTGAGGATTTGTCACATCCTCTGCCTCCCCTGGCAGTGCTGCCACAGAGCCCAGCAGGAGGGATTCCAGGGATTTGTCAGCACGGGGAGGCAGAGCGTGAGCTCCTACTGATATTTCCATCCAGGGCTGGCACTTTCAGGCCAGCAATGACAAATTCTGCAGCTCTGGCTGCACAGTTGCTGTTGGCACTGCTGTGGCAGCCTCTGCCACCAAGCAACAGCATCTGCAGGGGCAGGATGGTGCAGAGATGCCTCTCAGAGAACGGAGAGAACACCTTCAAACAGCATCTGGCAGAGTTAATGAAGGGCTGGTAAATCCCTTTGAAGGGGACGGGTCATAAAAACCTCTCTCTGTGAAAAGAAGAGACAATAGGAGTGAAGAGGGAATGAGAAAGGGGAAGGGAAAGGTCAAAAAAGAGGAAAAGGAAAGAGAAAGGGAGAGAGGGAGAGGATAGAGGCCTTGGAAATTCTGATTTGATCTAAAGGACATTTTCTGACAACATAGATATTTGCTACAATAAATAGTGCTTTCCCACAGGCTTTGGCTTTCTAGCTCTTGATATTAACTGAGCCCAGTGAGTTTTAAAAGAGAGAGGAAAAGAATTAGTAAAAAGTTTTCCTTCAAGACCAAATATCTGCCAGAGACTGAATGCTATGGTTAATGGCTTTTGAACATTGACAGGAATGGTCAAAGCATTAAAGTAATTCAACAGGGCTCTCAGTATCCAGCACAAGTTGTACTGGTGAGGAGATTAAACAGAGATTCTCATTGCCCTGTGTGTTTTATACTCTTGAAAACAGAGGCTTAGTAACAGTATTTCATGCACACACAATAACATAAAGAATGACAGCTCATGCCTTTTTGTCCTGGTAAGTATTTGCTGCAGCAGCCACCTTTCTTCCAAGTCATGATGTGTTCAATGCCATTTTTCCCTGTTTTCTGTTGAAAACTGTTTCATGTCAAAGAAGGATTAGTACCATATGTAGTCTTTTCTTCTTGTCAAGGAACAAGCTCAAATCTCCAGGCAAATATAAAAGGCTACAAGATTTTAGAAGTATGGAAATTACAGTGTTAATGAACCTGACTTGAATTCAGTTTTGACTTCTGAAGAATTAAAACTCCAAATGGGAATGACACAGCCTCACCTTTCCTAAGTGATATGTGAAAGGCCAGAACAAGAAGAGGGAATCTGGTGCCTGCTGAAATCAACATGTCCTGAGAAATTATTGTTATTATTGAAAGAACAGTTTAAATTACAGGAGGGTCTCTTGCCTTGCTGAGCCCTCAGCCCTCTGTGATACACCTCACCTCAATGCAGACTTCAGGTGGTTTGGGGTTTTCTTTTTCTTTCTCCAAAACACCAAGAGATCAAAATTCTTGGTAAAACAGGACTTCTACTTTCAGTCCAAGCCAAAGAGAAGCTCTGCAGGGCTTCTTCCTAGATACAGATAAAATACTCTGGTGATCTTATCACACCCTGTTCTCAAACTTTTGGCACCAGCTTCTACTCTGGAACACCATGACTTGTAATCTGAAAGAGGGAACAAATCAAACCTCAACAGCTGGTCCTACCTTGAAAACCAGTGTTCCTCCCACCAGAAACTTCTTTTCCTGTTGTGACAGATGAGTAATGTGATGACTGACTCTCACAATTAATAGACAAATATCATGTATATAAGTTAAGAAAAGTTTTATAGATTTATAGTTATGCTGCACCCCATGCCCTGGTTATCAAGGGAAAACTGGGGTTGGGACATCTGGGAGGGCTGGCTTGTCACTATGGCGACACCTGAGCCCCAATCAGAATTTGAGGAAGAGATCTCCACCACTGGACAGCGAAGAAGGGGTTGATGGACAGAACCTTGGGTGGGCTTAAAGGGTTAGAAAGGGAAAGCCTCCAGCGGGAGGGGGCTGAGCACATGGCGAGGAAAATCTTTTGCTGCTGGTGCTGTAACCTTTTTTCTTTATTCAGTCTTCTGTTGTATTTTTGATAAGGTTTAATAAACCTTCCTAAACTATGAAAAGTGAGTAGCTATTTCTCACACTGTGGTCTGCAACCCTCACTCTTTATTACAATAAAATACTACTTTTTATTAGGTTTACATCAGTTCCATACGCTTTTATGAGCTTTTTATGCCTTTTTATCTATATATGTTTAAGACCACTATCTGCTTATTGCAACATTCCAGGAATCCCTTTTGACTCTTCTCTCCATACTCCTGCAGAAGGTCAGGTCACTGTGGGTTTTACACCAATAAAAATCCAGGTTGTTCAGATCCTAGGTGTGACGGGCAGGCACAATTTCCCTGCTGACACAGGGACTGAAGACAAACCCCTCTGTTGTCACTGAAAACAAAAGAAAGGAGGAAGTTTCTGCCCATTGCAAAGTCCCCGTTTGCCCTGAAGGACTCTGCCTCTTCATTCTCAGCAGCAGCTCAGCAGCTGGATGCCAAGAAGGACAAGAGAGGGAGGGGTGGTTGATTTGTGTGACGAGTCTGTCAGCAACATCTCTGCAGAGGCAAGTCCTTGCTGAGGATGCAGAGCTGTGTCACTTGTGTTTAGTTTGCATCGAGTTAATGGCACGGTGGCTTTTCATGCTGCAGGTGTGGCCCCTGTGACAGCAGCCTGTTCATCCTTCAGGGGGTTTGCACCCACAGGGACAGTGCTGCTCCTGCCAGCACACTCCAGTTTGTCCTCATGCCAAAAAGCCCAGGCAGAACTTACTTCTTAAAGGAACGTTTTCCGTTTGCTCTCAAACCAAAGATTTAGATGTAATGGTATAATAGGAACAAATCTTTTCCCCTGCTCTCTCTTGGGACAGGAGGAAAATCCTATCACATCCAGATAGCAAGGCACTGATTTCACTTCCACTCTGGAAATGACTTGCAGGAGCAAGTGAATAAAATTCTCTGCTGGAACAGTGAAGTCCTGCCACTCTAAATCAGTGTGGTGCCTGAAGGGTTTTGTAGCAGGTTTGCACCTAAGTTGATGCTGAAGAAGTTTATGAGGTCCAACATAGACCTAAGGTTTGCACAGCAGAGTTTAGGCTGACAGCTAAGGGAGCATAAATTAAATGGTCTTTCCAGCCCAGAAGGCTGATGAGAATTGTTGGTATTTGTGCTCTCCTTCCTTGTTTAAAGGATAGCAACATATTTGATGAGATTTTGGCATTGCAGCTAAAGATCATGGCCAGATGAAGTCACCTGAGTGGTTGTTGTGCATTTCTAATTGTGGAGGTCAATAATCAGTGTAACTGCGTCTGGTAATCTGGCTCCAGTCTCGCACAGAGCATTGCTGGTTGGTCACTCTTATCTCCACAGCCCAGCAGAGATCCTGCTTTGGATGGCTCTCACTGCTCCCAAGGCCCCAGGGACCAGCCACTGCCTCTCCTCCTTCTGCTTTCCCTTCCAGGATCAGAGATTTCCTGCTGCTTCCTCCACGTCTGAGACAACTGGAGGAGATGAGGGGCTGAGGATGTGGCTTCTGACAGAGAGTTG
Source organism: Molothrus aeneus (assembly GCF_037042795.1). Taxonomy (NCBI): domain Eukaryota; kingdom Metazoa; phylum Chordata; class Aves; order Passeriformes; family Icteridae; genus Molothrus; species Molothrus aeneus. The sequence continues at coordinate 560,458 of NW_027098863.1, forward strand.
ATAACGCTCAGCTGAGTATTTTATTCTCCTGCCACTAAGCTGTCAGGCTGCTGCTGGAATTCCACCTGCTTGGAAAGGGCTGGTGTGAGCAGCAGGAATTGTTGCTGGCTGGAACTTTTCCAAGAGCTGGACAAAAGAAGCATTTTGTGGAAGGCCACCAGCTGCCCTTGGTCAGCAGCACAAGGTGTGAGGTGCCCTTTGAAGGCCATCCCTGCACAAGGACAGCCTGGCCTTCTCCAGTGCCCAGAGCACCTTCCAGGCTTTTGGGCTGGCCTCGTCCCTCACCCTGGAGAAGCAGGTTGCTGTGGGAACTCTCATATCCACAGTTTCTGGCTGGATTGCTGTGTCTTACCACAGACAGCCCCGGAGACACCAGTAGAGACTCCATCTGCAATAAAAGGGGACTGTTCCAGCTTTTCCCTTGGACCAGCATGCAGCAAGCCCACCTGGGCCTCATTCAGCTCTGTGTGGGCTGGTAGTCAGCTTCTGCTGGGAATTTAAAGCTTTTACCCTACTTTCCACAGCAAATAGTGGAGCAAACCCAGCCACACCAACCCCCAAATTTCACTCTAAAAACCACAATTTTCATTTTCCTCTATTCAAACCTTGAAGAAAACAAACTTTACTTGAGTAAGCTGGAGGCACAGTGTCCTCCAGGATCATTCTTGAGTAGGACAATATTGCAGGAGAAGACTGGCAAACCCAGAGTTTACTGGTGCTTAGGAAGCTTTGCAAAACCTTCCCACGTGCGGTGCTCTTGCAGCCTCCTGAGCTCCTGGAGCCCTCACTCAGCTCAGGCACAGTTGGGACAGAAGGGGATGGTTCCGTCTGTCAGATGTGGGGACAGGAGGAGGGAAGACTTTGCAAACGCTGCCACGAGGGCAGGGCTGTTTTCATTGATGGTGCCAATTGGTAGTACATCATCTTTGATTAAATGTGAGGTGCTGAAGGGCAAAAATTCTCAGTGCTAAGGAGAGAGTGTCTCCACTCACACAGCAAGGTAAGTGAAGGGGAAAGTGCAATCTGTATTTCATGGGAGGTGTTCAGTTTTTAACAAAACATTTTTGCAGAAGACGTGCCCAGGCAGGGGTGATTCAGAGCATTTTATCAGCCTCACAGAGTATCCCCTCATCTGCTTGGCCACATTTTCTCTCTTTTTTCATTGTGAATGATTTCTCCTGCCAGGGTTGCTCCTGCTTGGAGTTCTACTCTCAGTGGAGCCCCAGAATTTTCTCAGCAGGCCTCTGCAGCGAGTTCTGAGCCAAGGTGGGGCTCTGCTGCCAGCCCAAATCTGCGCTTCCCCTGCCCAGCCTGAGTGCAGGTGGGGCATGTGCTGGGCATGGCCGGAGACTTGCATGGCCAAAATCCTCCAGCATTTACATCTGCTCATGGCTTTGGGTAGCACAAATCACACAACACCCATCGCAGCTGACAAATGGCATTTCTTGCAGATTGCTACAGCTGCACTGCTGATCCATAAATACACGAGAATCAATTTCAGCTGAAAAATGTCATTTATTACAAAGTGCTACACCCACGCTGACAATACAGAACTATACAAATCTCAATTTAGGTTAAAAACGGGAATTTATTCTATTATTACAACCTTTCTATGTAATAATATACAAATACCAACTTCAGTTAATTTATTGCCAACCTCCACAACAACGCACTATACACAAAGATCAATTAGGTGTTTAACAACTTAATTTATTACATATTACTACAAGGATTAAGCTCATCTAGGAATACAAAAATATCTCCATAGATATGTAAATAGAATTACATCCAGAAACAGATAAGTATGCATTTAAAAATAGACTTATATACCTATACAAATACCAATATTCCTATTTTAAAAGCCATATAACAAAAATTGTATCAAAAGAGATACCTACACAACATTACCCACAGGAAACAGAAATTAACACAGATATAACAATATCCATGTATACATAGATAAATTTATACACAGATATGTAATTTCAAAAAAATATTTATATACACATAGCATACATTCATAACAAAATAAATATACATAAATATAAGAATATACACATGGAAATAAACACATACAAATAGCAACCCACATATGGAAATACACATATAATAACTGTGGCTACGTTCAAGTCCGTGTATCTTTAAACAGCACTCGAAGCAGAGGGACCCCAGCTGCCCCATCTTCAAAGCCTCTCGCTCGGTCTCCTCCTCCCGTGCAGAGCAGCTCTCCTGGACAGCGACAGCAGATGGAACACCTGGCAAGCAAAGGGAACACTGAGTGAGTATGGGGACGTTTCCCTTGGCAGCAGCTGCACTTCCATCAGGGAAGAGGAAATGTCAGAGCCTCCCCAGGGGGGTCAGAAAGAGAAAGCAGCCGAGCAGGCCAGGCTGTGGTGAGCGCAGCCGCGGCGGGACTGTCCCGCAGCCCCGGCAGCCCGGCAGAGCCGGCACAGCTCCCGGCCCTGCCGGCACAGCTGCCTTGCCCAAGGACAGCCCCTGTGCCGGCCGGGGCAGCTGCGCTGAGCAGCCCCAGCACAGGCAGGGCCCACTCCTGCCCCGCCAGGCAGTGCCCACGGCCACAGCCCACGGCACCCTCAGCCCCACCTGCCTCCCCGGGCCTGTGGCCTCACCCGGGCTCTCTCCAGGCTGGCAGTAGCAGGTCCCCGTTCACTGCTCTTGCTGATGGCCTTCAGCTCCTCCCTGCTGGCTCCCGTCAGTCTCCGGCTGTCCTCAAGGTCTTCATGGCAGCTGTGGCAAAAGTGGAGGCTCTGGAATTGCTTCCAAGGCCTGGCAGAGCTGCAGTCCCAGAGCCCTCTGTGCTCCCTGCTGGCCCCCTCCATCCCCTCAGCCCCGCCATGCTCTCGGTGAACCCCCAGCCCCCTTCAGTTTCTTCAGCTCCTCACAGTTCTCTCACCCCCCTCAGTCCCTTCTGACCCATCCTGTCCCCTGAGACCCACCACCCTGCCAGCCTGTGCCACTTGCCTGTCACCTCAGTGCCACCATGGCCCTCGGCTGCCCCACAGCCCTCAGCCCCAGCAGCAGCTCAGGGTCACCGTCCCTTCAGCGCCCCCTGAGCCCCCTCAGCCCCCTCTGTCTCACCGTCCTTCAGCAGCTCCTCAGGGGACAGTGCCTGGGGCCAGCGGCAGCTCCCACCGCTCCAGGGACAGCCGGGGCTGGAAGTGCTGCTCCGCCCGGCCCGGCCGCCAGCTCGGACCCAGCACAGGGACAGGGGACACAGGGGGCACCGGGGCAAAAGCAAGAGGTGAAAAAGGCAGCCGAGGGGGCAAAGAGCTAAAAATGCAGCCTAGGCCTACACAAACAGCAATCTATCCATCAATCTCTCCATCTAAACATTCCTATTCCTCTTACTAGATAACTACACATTCATAAATGTAACTTCATACATATGTATATATATATATATATATATATATATAAATATTTTACTCTGCACATATAAAAATCTAACTCTGAAAATCTATAAATGTAAATATATAATAAAATATAATTATATCACATCTATAACTATATACATATCCACATTTAACTATACAGATCTATCAATATATGTTCATATAAATAGAACACTATCATCTATAAATGGAACTATAACCACTAATAAATAGAACCATAGAAATCTATAAACATATCTACAAACAGAGGAGTTCTACCTGCCCAATGGTCACAGGCTCTCCCCTGTCTCTTCCTGCCGTGCAGGGCAGCCCTCCTGGAGATGTTGGTCAGATGGCATCTGGGAAAGCAAAGGGAATGCTCAGTCAATATTGGCCCTTCTGCACCTTTCCCTTGGGCAGCAATTGTCCTTCGACCAGGGGCTGTCAAAGATGGCCTGAAAGGCAGACTCTCACTTGGCAATTTGAAGCAATCTGCCCTTAAAAGAACAGGGACCATTCCAAGTGTTCAAAAGTGTGTTTCAAAACACTGAAGTATCTTGATAAAGTCTCAGTTCCCGCAGTGCAAAGGGCACCCAGGAGAGCTTGAAACACAGACAGTCCCAGCTGCCACAAGGAAGCCCAGCCTTGTTCTTTCTCTGTGCTGACAGAGGGACCTCAGCCCTCACTGAAATGTCTGAAGCTGAAGGTGCTGGGAGCTGAGTCATGAACCAGCTCCATTACCTGGCATCTACAAACTGCCCTCTGCAGTGAGCAGCAGCTGCTCCAACTCGACCATCAGCTCTGGCAGGAAGGGCTGGGAGGGACAGAGCTCCCTACGAGGCCTGCAGGCTGCACCAGCTTGGCTAAGGAATGGATCCACAGTGCTCCCTCTCTCCTCTTAGGCCTCCCTAATCAGGGTCATTCAAGCTTTTCCTTCTGATACTGGAGTTACTGTGATTTTTCTATTGGTTGGCCTCTGATGTTGTGCTCCTTGTTTTTCTTGTGGGTCAGGACCAATACCAGCAGAGTGGTATTACATTTAGTCAGTGATTTGGACTTCTACCCTGACTTTTTGCTCTTTTTTTCCCCTGTTCCTTCAAGAGTCGCTCAGCCTGGCCTCCCCTGGCACCCTGCAGCAAATTTATCCACCCACTTCAGCACAAAACTGGGACACCCGGCTTGGTGACACAACTCCCACAAGGTCAGGTTTATTCCCTGCTCTCTTGCCACAGCAGAGGACTCAGTGTCAGAGCCTCTGGAGAAGCGTGGAGGGCAGGGCTCAGGGAGGTTGTGCCAGTGCAGGATTTGAACTAAAGGCACCAGGAAGCACCAACCCTGCTCAGAGCAGCCATCTCACAGCTCTCTAAATCAGTGTGGGCTCTGTCCTTACCAGGCTCCTGGGGCTCCTGGGAACTGTTCCTGCAGCTCTTGGTGCCAGATGAAGCTTCCTCTGCTGCAGCTCTGTTCACAGGCTCCCCTCCTGAAGAATCAGGGGCAGCACCAACATCGTCCTGAGCAGAAAAACAGAAAGAAAGGAACCCAAAGATCACTCGCTATTTTGCTGGAATCATATCAGGGATACAATAACTCTCCTTCTCCACTCCCAAAGGACATGGAGCACAGAGGAGGGAACACTGCCCCCACGGTTCACATGACAAGCCTTTGAAACTCAGGATTCAGGGGGCCAAGGTGAAACTGAAGCTCTTACAAAATGACCTTTGAGACAAAACATGAACACAGAAAACCAGAAGACACCAAGTGAGGGGACGTGCCCCCACGCTCTGACCCTGCCTTATCCCAGAGCTGTGAGAAATCAGCCAGCACAAAGCCAGGGGCTCTCCTTGCTGCCAGCACGGCTGCCAGCAAGGGCAGAGCTCGCTCCCAGCCCTGCCCAGGGCTGTGTGCTGCAAACCCACAGGCAAAGCACACATTTCTGCCTGGGAGTCTCAGCACCCCCAGCCAACCACTCACACAACCCATCACAAGGTGCTGCTTCTCGGAGCCTCTGCTGCTGCCCCACGCGTGTCATCCAGGCAAACATTTATGCACCCTGGGTATTTCCAGGATCACATTTGAGATCAGTGGCAAAAATCTGTACATCGTTAGGGTAGGGAAAAAAAACAACCCAAAAGACAGGAAAAGCCAGACAACCAAGTAGTGTTTCTATTCCACTGAGGAAGTAAATGTCCACAATGAAGCAAATTACCTTTGGTCACAAAGATATTCTCACTATGACCGGTTTCAGAATATTTATCTCTTCTGCCATAGCTCATCCATCAGAACCCTAAAGATTCTAAAGATGGTTCAGAGCCTGCAATGTTTCCTTTTCTTATGGAATAAAATGCTTCTCTAAACTGCTATGTGTGACTTTACAGAGGACAAAAGTCATGCCACTTGAGAATAAGGTATTGGTCAATCCAAAAAATCCCACTCCCCTCCTTGAGTCATAATCACAAATGTACTGCAGGCAATGGGTCAGCACATCAACAGAAAGAGAGACATTCTTTGGCCAACACATGTCATAATCTGCAAAAGGACAGAGAGCTGCAGCTGCAGCCCAGCCCCAGCCACGGCTCTGGGAGCGCCTACACGCACGGCAGGGCTCACACAGTGATAGTGGAGCCCTGGAAAATGTTAAAGATAGACTTTGAAAATGTTAGGCTTTGTGTTTTCTCAGATCACTGCACCTGCGTAAGCAGTATGATGAATGATATAATTGTTAGATGTGATGATTGTTTAGTAAGTAAATATAATTATTGTATAATCATAAGAAGAATCATGAGAAACTATGTTAGAAATTTAAGGGGGAACCAAGAGAAGCTATGTTTAGCTGAAATCTGTGCCTACAATAGAACAATATAAGTTTAATAATTAACATGAAAGTTATATAACGATAGAGTATAAAACACGTTCACCTCGAACGTATGGTTGCAATCAGATTTGGGTGGAAACTACCCCGATTCCCAGAGCTCTTAAATAAAAAGCACTGCATATAATCGCTTATGTGATTATGTGTTTTTGAATGCTAACAACAGCAGCAGCAGCTGCAGCCCAGCCCTTGCTTTGCCTTGGCCTTCCCACCCAAAAGAGGCACAGCCCACATCTGCTGCAGCTGGGACAGAGGCACCTCTGGCATGCCCCTCCCTGCACGGGACACTTGGCCTTCAGTGCCAATTCCCCAAACACTCTTCTCCTCTTTCCCAGCAAGTAAAACCTCTTCTTCACTTCTTCTTCATCCCCTCTTTTAGAAATCTTTCTTAACTAAGAATAATTCAATAACTAAATAAGAATGAAGTAAGTTCAATTAAAGAAGCCTTTGCTTCTCAACTGTGTCACAAGGTTCAAAAGCTCTCAGTCCAGCCCCTTTTATCCCCATCCAATGGAATTACCTGAGCAGAGGGAGATCTTTCAGACAGGGACCTCCTGATCTCCCAAATCATTTTCTCTATGGCAAGGCCTAGATCTGCTGGTGGCCATTCCTCCTCCCCAGACGCGTTCTGTGCTGAGCTGGAGGCCGTCCATGCTGCACAAGCTGCACTGCCAGCAGGAGCGCTGGGCCCTGAAGTGCCCGGGCTGGCTGCAAGAATCCAAACACATTGGTCAGGCTCCACAACGTGGCTGTGGGACACAGAGCTCTAGTGCTGCTGTGGATCAAACATCACGGGAAGCACACAGGCAAACCAGGCAGAGAATCTTTCGGCCTCCTAGGTGCCCCTTGCTAGTAGGCTTGACAGCCTCTGGCCGAGAATGACAGAGCCTTGTGGAAAACTACTTGAAACGGTCACTTTTCACGACCTTTCGGAAAAACAGGGCTACAACTCTTTTCCTACCTCGTGTGTCGTAGGCTGCGGGCTGCTGCTCCCTGTGGAGCTGCTGGAAGCTGCAGGGCTGGACCCCGAGCACCTCCCGCTCGGCCGGAGGCAGCTGCTCCCCGTAGAGCTCCTGCGAGCGGCTGTGGGGCCCCTCCCGCCCGAGCGGCAGCGGCCGCTCCCCGTGGAGCCCGAGGAAGTGGCAGGGCGGGATGCCGAGCACCTCCCGCTCGGCGGGCGGCGGCCGCTCCCCGTAGAGCTCCTGGAAGCGGCTCGGCCCCTCCCGCCGGGCCGGCAGCGGCCGCTCCCTGTGCAGCAGGTGGAAGCCGCAGGGCGGGCGCCGGGCGAGCAGCGGCCGCTCGCTGGGGGGCTGCTGGAGGCGGCCGGGCCGGGGGCTGCGCAGCTCCTGCCCGTCCGGCAGCGTCCGCTCCCTGTGCAGCAGGAGGAAGCCGCTGGGCGGGTGCCCGGCCGGCAGCGGCGGCCGCTCCCTGGGCAGCGGCTGGAAGCGACCGCGCCCGCGCCGCCCGGCCGGCAGCGGCCGCGGCCCGGGGAGCTGCTGGGAGCCGCAGGGCGGGCGCCTGCGGCCCTCCCGGCCCGCCGCCGGCCGCTGCCTGTTGGCCGCGCTCCGGCGCTTGATGCGGAGCAGGAGGTCGGGGCGGTCGCGGCGAAAGCAGGGGTTGCAGTAGTGGAGCCAGGCCCCGGCATCGCCCGGCGCAGCCGAGCCGACCCAGCCCGGTACCTTGCGGAAGCCGTAGCGGTAGAGCTGCCGCACGAAGCTGCGGAACTGTGTGGCCCTGAAGGTGTGCGGCACCGGGGCCGGCCCATGGCCACGCCCCCTGTGGGCGTGGCCCGAGCTGAGCAGCTCTCGCTCCAAGAGGCAGCGGTCGATGAGGAGCCCCTGGGCGCGGCTGTCCCAGCGCACGGAGCGGACGCGGGGGCTGTTCACCAGGCGCCAGAGCTTGGCGGGGAAGGTGCCGGCGCTGAGCCTGGCGGGCAGCCGCAGCTCCGCCATGGCGTCGATCGCCGACTGTGGCCACAACGCCCGCAGCGCAACGGCCGCGGCTGCGCCGGCGGCGCGCGGCCTGAGGGGGGCGCTGCACTCGGGCCCGCGCGCCCAGCGCGGCCCCGGCACGGGCCGGACTTGGCGGGGACGAGCGCGGCAGAGCCGGGGCTGCGGGCACAGCGTGGGCAGGGCGGCTCCGGGGCTGGCCGCGCTCGGCTCGGCAGGGCCAGCTGTGAACCCCCTCTTTCTCTGGCTGCAGGCATCCTTCTGCCTTGGCCTTGCGCTACAACCCCGAACCAGCAAGACATGGAAGAGAAAACAGCCGCTTCTCTCGCAGTCAGCCTCCTGCTGCTCTTGATGCCTGCGCTTATTCCTGCCCAGGTCCCAGACTTCTCATTTCCCATCCTTGAACTCCATCAGATTCCCCTCAGGCCGCTTCTTTAGCCTGCCGAGGTCCCTCTGAATGGCGCAATCATTTGGGCTCTCAGCTGCTCCTGCCAGCTTTGTTTTGTCTGCAGACTGTCTGAGGGTGAGCTGCTCCTCCAGCCCGGCCTTGAATGAAGACATTAAAGAGCACCTGCCCCAGCATCAGCGCCTGGGGCTCAGAGCACCCGTGACTTGCCTCCAGCTCTACTTTGTGCCACTGATGACAGTCCTCATCCATTTTTCAGCCTTCCTCGCTGGGCATTTTGGCAGTTTGTGTTTAAGGAAGCTGTAGGAGACTGTCTCAAAGGCTTGGGGAAAGCTGGGGTAGACATCATCCATTGCTCCACCCATATCCATCCCTTTGGCTGTCCTATCACGGGCATCAGGTAGCTTAACCATCACTCCCAATCAACTTCTTCTCCGTTTGTTTGGATCGGTTTCCAGGATTAGTTACTCCATCACCTGTCAGGGGATGGAGGCAAGGCTGACTGACCTGTATTTTCCTCTCCTTCTTACTCTCTTGGAAGAAATCAGTCTATTAGAGCAATTCTGGCTGGTTTTAGCTAGGCAATTCCAGAAAAAATAACCCGTAGGAAAAATGAAGCTCTAAATGGAGTCTCTTAAATTCTTCTTTCTGCTACCATCCTAGGCCTCCAGAAAGATCTTGTTTTCTTCCCAGTACTGGACAGCTGATTAAAAAAAAACCAACAAGGCAAATGTCTCCTTAATAGAATATAATATACCTATTATTCGGAAGACAATAACTTAGATTTTTCTTTCAGGATTAGACTGAGATGAAAGGACTTGAGAGGTTCCAGAACTTTGATATTTTCTTGTCTCCAACTGTTTGGAAAACTGTTAGAACATGGTGAAGACACAGTGCTTTTGAAAATGCCATTCTGAAGTCTTGTATGCTTGTATTACATATAAAATACCTGCAAGAATTTTAGAAACCTGTAGCTCAGATTCCTTACTTTCAAAATGAGGAAATGCCAGAATTAGTTTGATCTTTGGTTTTTTATGTTGTGTTTCTGATTCCTACATTTTTATATGCATATGTATCTTTTTTTAATAGCATGGTCACATACTCCATTTTCCTTCCGATCCCAAAATCATCAGTGCTCAGAATAGCCAATAAGCAACTAATCAATATTCTTTTTAATCTCTTTTACTTCATAATAAACTCAGACACCAGTGATCTTTTGGGAATCCAGACTTGTATGCAAAGTTTGCAGGGAAGATTCAGCTCTCAAGCCCTGTGAATTTTCTCTTCTCTCCTTTCCCATTTCCCTTTTCCTTCATCTCTGGCCTGACCTCAGGGCCCTTTCCCCTCGTGTCAGGCCCTCTGTTTGCTGCACTCCAGGGAAGCTCTCAGCTGTGGGTTCCCCAGCGTGGCAGCTCCAGGCTTGGAGCAGCAGAACCCAACTGTGGCTGAGAGCCCAGACCCCCCCTGGGCCAGCTGGGCTTTCAGCTGCCAGGGCAGCACACAGGGAAAGGGGCAAGAGAGAGCTGAGGACGCTGCCAGAGCAGCCCTTGGGCAGTGCAGGGTGAGAGTGGCTTAAAGTTCTGCTGAGCCCCACTGCGGGGGCACAGGAGGCTGCTCTGCCATGGCCGCGGCTGTGCGGCCCATCCAGACAGAAAGGCAGAGCCAGCAGGCTCTGATGGGGGAGAGCAGCTCCATCCCTACCAAAACTTGGTCACTCCTGCTAAAACCTCTCTTTGTCCTTCTGTCTGAACACTGACACTGCTTTGGAAAACAGAATGGAGGTGACACGAGACAATCGATTATGACTTGTAAACAAATTTCCATGGGTTTTTTGGTTTTGTGAAAAATGCATGTATTTTATGATTGGCTTTGTGCAAATATTAAAATGAATGTTATATGTCTTGTGTTAGAAAGTAATGCTGTATTAATTCTCTTAAGTACTGTGTTAAATATAGTTTTAGGTTATAAATATTGTTAAAATAGAAACGATGCTATGTAGGATACTTTTTTTAAAGGAAGGGCTTGCAGCAAGGTAGCAGCCACAGGACACCTAAATCTTTCAGAGAAAAAGAATTTATGGCCCTCTTATCAGAAGAAACGAACTTCTTCCCGCCTCCAAGGCACTGTTAGGATTCGGAGGAAGAAGCTGACCATGACCAGACAGAATCCTGTGTTTGAATGGAATTTATGCATCATGTATGAAGTGTATGAATATGCAACAGGCTGTTGCTTTTAAGGGTTAATCCTGTGTTAACCGGGTGTCCTTTTTCGGGCTTTTGCTGCCCAGAAAAAGGTACCTGGACGTCCGTAACTCTTTGTATTTGTTGTCTCGTATTGTCCTAATTCAAATTTCCAAATTATTACTACTCTAATTGTATTTCTATTTTTATAACCATTTTATTACTATTAAACTTTTAAAATGTTAAAAACAAGTGATTGGCGTTTTTCAGAGTTTGTTGTGGTGTTTCAGTTTGGTTTGGGTTCTTTGCATGTGTGTGAGGCTTAAATGTGTCCTAAAGTTCTTGTGCATGCATGAGGCTGTAGAGTGGCCTCCACGGGGATCTCCTTGGCTCTGCACAAGCCCAGAGAGCAGCACGGGCACCTCAGGCCGAGCACAAAGGAGCACAGGATGATCTACAGGGTGCTCTGTGACAACAGGCACTTGGAGCTGTTGTCCAGTGTGTAAGAACCACATCCCCTCTTCTTCAGATTCTCCTAAAAATGCCCACTGTTGTTGTTTTGTATGATGCAGCTCTCCTAAGCCCCTATTACACTGTATCTGCACGAGCATTCACACAGGTGTTTGCTAAAACAATTCTGCTCCAGCTGAAAAGCACTGGGTACCCTGAGCAATAGCAGCAGATAAATGGACATAGAGAGACTTCAGGAGCAGAAGCAGCATTAAATCCATGACAATTGTGGAGATGTGAAAATACAGAAATCCACCAATGGTAGCAAAGCCCACACATCTCCACTGGGTTCTGCAGAATGGCAGCAAATAATGCATGGATGTGGAGACCATGAACTGGTTGGTGCTGCACTTATTTGTCAGTGAGCAGAGCTGTGGGAGGCATGGATTAAGGGTGATTTTGGAACAGGAAGAAGAAAGGGACAGACAAATTCCAGGTGGAGGCAGAGTGGCTCTGCTCTGCTGACCCAAGGAGAGCAGGGAACAAGTTGGAAAGGAGTAGGAAAAAAGAGTTTTGTAAAAGGAAACCTTGCTATATAGACATTAGTGTTCTTGCCACAGCCCACAGAGCTTAGAGCATGAATATTCATCCCATTTAAATATTCCTGCAAGATGTAAGAAAAATTCCTTTCCATGTGGTTATTTACACAAACATACCCATGAACAAATAAAAAAACTGCACAACTACATGTATCATTAAGCAGGATACTCTGTAGATTCTCACATTAACACTTGCAGAATTATATATGATACTTCCAAACATATAGAGACTTTTGTTCTCCGTTTGCTTCTTTAAAACTCACAAAATGTAATGAAATTCTCTTTCAAAACTGCAGAGCCTGCTGTGTGGCTAAGCAAGCCATTATTTGCTTGCTCACAATCATCTCTTCCTTGTGTGTTAGTCACTGATGCATTAATTGCTTATCCAAACTTGAAACGGTTCATGAGTCATTCTGAAGAGAAACTAAATATGAAGGAGCCCATTTGAATGGAATTCATGTCCTCTGCCTCTTAAAGCTGAAGGTCTGTATTTATTACCTGTCAGAATGAAGTCTTGTTGCCTAATAAATGGGAAAATAGGAAATATGCTGACTAGAGCACCATGTTTCAAGGGATCATTGCATTTTAGTTTTATTTGACCAAATCAGTAGTCAGAGAGAAAGGACTGGTCAATTACAACAGAGAAAGCAGGTGAAAGAGATGTCTAGGTCTGCTGCAGCTGGAGTCAAAAATGAAGTGTGTGGGTTTTGAAGTGGGGAAGGGATTCCAGATCAGATGATTTTAACTAACTTGCATTACTAAATGCATGATCTTCAAACAAACATGTTGGTATTCCTTGTATTGAGGAAAGGAAGGGTGTTGAGGAAGATGAAACAGGAAAGCCTTATAAATATGATTGTCTGGCAAAAGATTTTGAGAATATAGAAACTATAAGCAAGATTGAAATGAAAGCAAGCTTTGAGATACCTTAGTTAGTGAACAACTGGAAAACAATGGTGTGGCCCAACTGAAGGTAATCCCCTTTTGAGGAAACAATTCCCTCTGCTTGCAGGCAGGTCCAAGGTTCAGAGCAGACCCTACTAGCTCAGCAGAAGGGGTCCAAAGAGGAGTTTTTAGGGTTTAAAATGTAACACAGTATGGTGATGTAATGATTCTTACAGGCTGGATGTAAATGCTATAGGATTTGTATCTTGGACTAGATTGGTTAGTGAGAATTAGAATGTTCAACAGAGAAGAAGATTTATTGTATTGTAGCGGGAACCTCGCTCTCTTACGCTCTTCCCCTCTTACTCTCTCCCCCTCTCATCCTCTCTGCCCCTCTCTTCTCCCGGGCCTGCTCCGAGCTGTGCCTGGCAGCTCCAAGCAGGGCCCTGCACCCAGGCCCTTTGCAATGAGCCGCCGGTTCCACGGCCTGGCTGCAGAGATCTCTCGTCTCCGTCCGTCCCGACCGTCCCACCCCCCAGTGCTCCTGCAGAAGGGGAGAAAGAAGGCATGGAGTTTCCAGGAGTATCCAGATAAATCCACTTTATTCTGGATCAATATGGAATTTTCATGAAGCAAAAGCATTAAGTGGAGGGCTCTTCACCCATTTCTTTTTTTACTAAAATTCTATGAAAGATACTATTTTGGAGTGTAAAAACTTTCATGTTGAAAACATGAATGTGCTGAGAGAATTTGAAGTCTGGGCCAATGACAATTCACTGTTGAAAATCCAAGTCTAAAACTTTTCAGATTAAATGACCAGGATGAAGTAGGAAACACAAGTCCTTCCCTTGAACCTTGATTTGCCTCTTCTAGCTCATTCCTGAAAGTGGTAGGCAAAGAGGATCCCACAGAAATCAGAGGAGCATCAGGGTCTATCCCTAAAAGGCAACTGTAGATGGGAAACAACTTGGGAATTAGAGGGACATCAATGAGCCACTTGTGAGTCCAACTGTTAGTGAAGAGCCCTTTTCCAAAGAAATGCCAGCTTCTCTCAAGGAAGCTGAGCAGCAGGATATTGTGGCTGATGTAGCTGGCAGGTACAAAGCAGAGAAAGCGGGAAATTTCTGGAAATGAACCCTGTATTCACTGATCACAGCAGGATGAAGAACCCATTTGATCAGACTCTGGCTCTTAGTAAGAAAGGAAGAAAGCTCTATTTATTATATCAGGCCCAGCTGTTCATGGTCAGAGGTGGTATCAGCTGCTCAGCAGAAGGCACAGCTTTAACTCCAGCTCATCATGCCTGGAGGCAGCCCTGGAAGTGCTCCTGCACTTCAGCTGGTGCCAGGGCACAGGGACACCCGCACACCCTCCCTAGACCCCTGTATGCCATAAAACTAAAGGCATCTCCCCAGCCAACCATCCTATCCAGCACTTAGCACAGAGCATGTCACTGCCAGTGACATCTGCATGAAAAAATACAGAGAAAAGTGCAATTACAAAACATATTGGGGGCTCAATATAATACAGGAAAAATTCAGATTTTGGTACTTACCTTCATAAATGAGCATACCTACTAGCTCTTTTCCCTAAATCGTGGTTAAACGTCTGCACTTTCCATAGCAGTGTCCTAAAATTCTTCCATTCATGCATTCCCAGCTAGCAGAGCTCTCACACAACCTGTTTTTTCTCTGAAGTGTATGGAAGGACTTAGTTCAGATGAACTGTGCTGCTTCCTCTGAAAGATATAAAATTATGGAAATAATATCTGCAAAGTCATAGGTTCTTTAAGGCAGGCCTCTGGTATGTAAAATAGGGAGTGTTTACATTTAGCATCATGTGCACATAAGATAACGATCAAACCATTTTCTTACCTTCATGAAAAATAGTTTTTGTGCTCTCAGATATGGCACAGCCAAATAAGGCCGAGCTCAGACACAAATGCGTTCCTCACCATACAAATGGCCAAACAAATGACAGCTGCCAGTGACACTTTTCCTGCGGTCCCGAGTGCCCCAAGCGCGGATCCAAGCGGCGTCTCACCTGCTCAGCTCTTTCCGGCCCGCGGATCCGAGCCCGTCCCGGAGCGTCAGGAGCAGGGATGGGAGCTCAGCAGCTCGGGCTCAATGCCGTGTGCTCCGCTCGGGGCTCCCGACAGCTCCTGCGGGGCTGGAGCAGCCCCGGGCAGCGGGAGCAGCTCCTGCTGCGGCAGCCGGGCAGCCTCTCCCCAGACACACAGGTGACTGCACACCCGTGCATTCAGGGCCAGCTCCATTCTGCTGCCCTGGGGCTGGCGCTCTCCACTGTGTTGCTGTTAGTGCACATTGGTGTGTTGGTCCTGGAAACACCCAGGAACAGGCAACTCTCAGGCGCACATTCTGCTCCCCGGGATGTGCTGCACAGTCCCTGCCTGTTCCAAACACCAATTTGGTTTTGTTCTGAGAGCTGTGTTTTCCATCTCAGTGTTTGACCAGCTGATTGCCCACGTTGATTATTTTCATTCAGCATTTGTGGATTTCACACATTTGCAGTTGTGCTGACTGCTCCTTCCAGCTGCGCAAGGACAGCCAGTGTGGACCTTTTCCTATGTAAAATGCATTGTGTGAGGACTGTTGGGCTGGAGGGCCCTTCTGTAACGTTATTGCCCCAATTCCTTCTGCTGAGAAAGATAATTGGATTCAGGCAGTTAATCCATTTTGTAGATGCTGCAAAATCTAATCTGTAACAAACACACGATCAAGTATATGGGAATTGGTGTCAGTTCCTTCCTTCCCAAACTAGGAAAGCCATTTTTTCTAAAATCCTCTAGCAAATGGCTGTTCCATAGTGGAACTTCTCAGCATTAAAAAATTGCATTGACATCTCTATAAAATATTTCTCTGAATTTTCTTTCTCTCTTTTAAACTCTCATTGCAATCTAGATGGAAACCAATGTTCAAATGGCAGAATTTCTCTGCCAGTCCAAATACAGCAATTTGCCTAAACTTAATTAAACTGAAGTTTGGTGCAAACCTACACAGGCCTATGTAGATGAGAAAAAGATGAATACTGATTATTCCTATGCAGTATAGAGAAAAAAATAACCTATGGTTAAATCACGTAATGTGATATATCATATTTATTTATTTATTAAATAATGAAATCAGTTTATTATTTTCATATATCATGTAGCGCTAAATCCTGGTTTATTGTTTTCCTATTAAAATGTCATTGGTGGATGACGTAAAGCAATGAGTCAAATTAAGAAAAAAATTTTTGTATATTTTTCTGACAAGATTTTTTTAAGATTCAGAGGTAAATAACAACCATCTGATACAAGAAGTTGGTGAAACTGCATTTTGCCCTTTAGTCAGAATCTTTGATTAGCTCTATCCAGTGGTTTCTAGATCTGGCTGAAATGAAGTAGCTTTTTACAGATAATTTATGGAAACTTTGAGGGAGAGATTAAAAAGGCATTGACAGATCCTGATATCTGATTTATTGGGGTATTTAGCCATGTGCATAAGCACATGAACTGCAGTGATCTGCGACAGGATTCATTTGCCTAAAGGATCTGGCTTAACTTGGAATGCACAATTTGGAAAGAAGATTCCATGGACATAGACAATGAAGTAAGCTTTAAAAACTTGACAACAGCAGAGGAGAACTAGTGAAAGCCTTACTCAGAAATGAATAGAGAATTTTCTTTTTTCTAAAATTATAAGAGCATATTTGTTTGTGCCTCACCTCTGCCTAATGCTTTCTGCGGTTCAGCACGGGGAGCCATCCTAGACCAAATCCAGACCCAGACGAATCTCTCAGATAATCACAGCTCACCCCCTCTGCTCCTCTGCCTCGGTGAGCTGCGGGAAGGCGTTGCTCCAACCCAACTTGTTTTCCTTTGGAGGCCATTCCAGATTTTGAATCCAATGGCTATGTTTGGCAAAGGACATATGCTCTGTGTCATGCCATGATTTCTGTGACATGGGTCAGCCACAGGATCCATCTCCTTTTGCCTCTCTGTTTTGATTTACTCAGCTGTGAAAAAGTAGCCATGTACATATGTTTGGATGTACAGGCATGTGAGCAAATGGTTCATCTTGCTCACTGTGAAGGCAGGTGGGAAAAATTGGAAGAAAAAGACTGCTTTTATACAAAATTCAATACTAATTTCATAGAAATTGGCTTTCATAGAAAATCACTAAAGAGCTGATTAATGAAGAAGATCACTTAATGCTTCCTAATTAGATTGATGGCATTTACCCAGTGCCCTTAATTCATTGTGCATTAAGGAGAAATGGCAAAGGTTTTCAATTGAAGGCTTTGTTTACTTCCAGTCCTTAATTTCAAGGTTGTCATCCATGCAGTGGAATTTCCTTTTGTTTTTTTGCATTAAGAGTTCAGTGTAAATAACTTGGCTGGTTAAAACCAAAGTACAAGGAAGGCTCCAAGGGTATTATGGTAAAGATCTATGGGCAGAAACATCATTAAGGAAAAGAGGAAAACACCATTATATAAGGGTTGCAGTGTTGATCCAAAAACAAGGCAACGAGGATGATGGCATCCAAAAGTGACCAGTATGATTTGATGATTATGTAATTGCTGGAACCGATATTACAAGAGGTGAAAAAAATCTGAAAAACCTAGAGGAAATGCTCCTGGATCTGAATCCTGATTTCCCCACTATACAGCTGCTTATGGCCTCTGTTCTAATTTCCATCCATCTACAAAAAAAGATGAAATTACCACAGAAGCTTTCTTTCCAGACTGATTAAAGGGAGCAGGATAATAGACAACAGAACTGGTAATACATTAGAAGTAGAGACTTGTTGCAATGTAATAGTCTAAGGCATAATTTGTGGCATAAATCCTATTTCAGGAAAGAATTTAAGCATATATTTAAGTCTATCTTTATTGACACAATGCCTTTAAAATATGCTTCAGATGAAATGTGGGCTTAAAGTCAAATTAAATATAATATTGAAATATATGTGCAAACTTACAATGATTTTTTTTAGGATTCCCAAGTGAGGATAACTTCAAAACCATTTTATTTTGTCTTAAATTAACATTGATTTTGTGCACAAGAAAGTTATCCAAGATATTGCTAGCCGGGGGTCTATGTACAAATCATGAACGGGACGGGACTGCTGAGGAACGTGCCTCGAGCTGTTTGTTTTCCAGCATCAGTCTGTTATAAATGATAATCGAAAGCCAAATTATCAAAAATGCGAAAAGATTTATCTTTTTGCACAGCCAAAATATGGCTCTCAAAACCACCACAGCCAAAGAGACAGCGCCAAGCCCGGGATCGGCGCTGGGTGAACCTGGATCCAGCCTCTATCGCATCAAATCCTCCCCCCGTTCATGAGAGCCGCTTCTAGCGACGAGGTTTTATACAGTTTATTGTGCCCGAGGCAGAGGAGTCCCAATTTCTTTTGTAACTCCTCACATTCATAGTTGGTTCTTTCACTGTGCAGAGCTGGACAAAGCCCGTCTCCTGGTTGATAGCCAGCGTTGATTGAGTCCGGGGAAGCCATGTATTCACATGTATGTTCCTGGCGTCCCTGGCTATTTGATCGATGTTATCCGCAGGACGATGATCGCTCTTAGGCGGTTTCTGATGACTCGAGATACCGGTGATCATCCTGCTGGGAGCGTCCATTCTTACGCTAAAGTGTCGAACTTTATCTAGCCGCCTCTGGGAATCTTAGAGTTTGAATGGACATCCGTCCCTCAGGCCGTGTGTGGTCAGAGACACGTTTGGATTTCACAATCTTTATAAAATACATTCTTTGGTAGCATGAATTATTTCTAACATATATTACAAGTCTCATTACATGGTTATGACAATGGGAAGATGCCAGCAGCTCACATCCCCAGCAGCAGACAAAGAATGTCTGTTATCAGCAGATGTCCTCTCCCGAGGGAGGTGTGAATGTGGTCACTCAAAGAGAGAGATAAAGCAAACTGCCCACTTGACAAAAGATAATCTGCCATACAGATGGTAATTGAAAACATCTTGCATTGCAATCTTCAACATTATCCACCCCTTTTTCTATTTCCATTTGCATCACAAAGAAACCTTACACACAATTCTCACTTAAGACTAAGTTTCCCTGTGGTACACAATGGCTTTCTCCATCTTTCTGCTTTACCCACCAAGTGCAACCAGGTCCTTGAGCAAAAACAATTCCACAGATGGGTTTGTCTTTGCCTGAGGTGGGAGTAACCCAAACAGTCTTTCCTAAAATACCTTTCACATGTACAACAGGGACTTTATCTCCATCCACTGTGTGCAGGGGTTGAGACTGGGCAGGACCAGCTCGATTTATGGACCCTCTGGTGTTGACCATTCAGGTGGCTTTTGCTAAGTTCATTTCCCAATTTCTAAAAGTCCCCCCGCCACCCCCCCGCGAGTGCTTAAGGGTAGTTTTAAGTATCCATTGCACCGTTCAACTTTCCCAGCAGCTGGTGCATGATAGGGGATATGATAGATCCATTCAATACCATGTTCCCTGGCCCAGGTGTTGATAAGGCCATTCTTAAAATGGGTCCTGTTGTCTGACTCAATTCTCTCAGGGGTGCCATGTCTCCAAAGGATTTGCTTTTCCAGACCCAGGATGGTGTTCCGGGCAGCGGCATGAGGCACAGGATTGGTCTCCAGCCATCCAGTGGTGGCTTCCACCATGGTCAGCACGTAGCACTTGCCCTGGCGTGTCTGGGGCAGTGGGATGGAGTCAATCTGCCAGGCCTCCCCGTACTTGTACTTGGATCACCACCCACCATACCACAGGGGCTTCACTCGCTTGGCCTGCTTGATGGCAGCACACGTCTCACAGTCATGGATAACCTGAGAAATACTGTCCATGGTTAGATCCACCCCTCGGTCTCGTGCCCACTTATAGGTGGCATCTCTACAATGATGACCTGAGGCATCATGGGCACATCGAGCTAGGAACAACTCCCCCTTATGTTGCCAATCTAAGTCTATCTTTGACACCTCTATTTTTGCTGCCTGATCTACCTGCTCATTGTTTTGGTGTTCCTCATTAGCCCGACTCTTGGGGACATGGGCATCTACATGGCAGACTTTCACAGGTAGCTTCTCTAACAAAGCAGCAATATCTTTCCACTCATCAGCAGCCCAGATCGGTTTTCCCCTACGCTGCCAGTTGGCCTTTTTCCACCTTTCCAGCCAGCCCCAAAGAGCATTGGCTACCATCCATGAATCAGTGTAGAGGTAGAGCTTTGGCCATTTCTCTCTCTCAGCAATGTCCAGGGCCAGCTGAACAGCATTGAGTTCAGCAAGTTGACTTGATCCACCTTCTCCTTCGGTAGCTTGTGCAGCCTGTCGTGTGGGGCTCCATACGGCTGCTTTCCACTTCTGGTTCATCCCTACAATGCAGCAAGAACCATCAGTAAAAAGAGTGTATCGTGTATCTTCTGCTGGCAGTTCGTTGTATGGTGGAGCTTCTTCAGCATGTGTCACTGGTTCTTGTTCCTCTTCATCAGTCAGACCAAAGTTCTCACCTTCCAGCCAGTTTGTAATTATCTCCAGAATCCCAGGGCGATTCAGGTTTCCAATACGGGCGCGCTGTGTGATAAGAGCAATCCATTTACTCCATGTAGCGTCAGTGGCGTGGTGGGTGGTGGGAACCTTTCCTTTAAACATCCACCCCAGCACTGGTAGTCGGGGTGCCAGGAGGAGTTGTGCTTCCATGCCAGTCACCTCTGAGGCAGCCTGGACTCCTTCATAGGCAGCCAAGATTTCTTTCTTTGTGGGAGTGGAGTTGGCTTCGGACCCTCTGTAGCTTCAACTCCAAAATCCCAGTGGTCGGCCTCGAGTCTCCCCAGGCACCTTCTGCCAAAGGCTCCAGGACAAGCCATGGTTCCCGGCTGCAGAGTAGAGCATGTTCTTTACCTCTGGTCCCGTCCTGACCGGGCCAAGGGCTACTGCATGAGCCATCTCCTGCTGGATCTGGGCAAAGGCTTGTTGCTGCTCAGGGCCCCAGTGGAACTCGTTCTTCTTGCAGGTTACCAGGTAGAGAGGATGCATGATCTGACTGTATTTGGGAATGTGCATCCTCCAAAAACCTATGGCACCCAGGAAAGCTTGCGTTTCCTTCTTGCTGGATGGTGGAGACATTGTAGTGATTTTGTTGATGACCTCAGTGGGAATCTGACCACTTCACTCCCAGGAACTGGATCTCCCGGGCAGGTCCCTTGACTTTACTCTTCTTGATAGCGAAGCCAGCTTTGAGCAAAATCCTGATGGTCCTCTCTCCTTTCTCAAATACTTCCATTGCCGTGTTCCCCCACACAATGATGTCATCGATGTACTGCAAGTGCTCTGGAGCCTCACCCTTTTCCAGTGCAGTCTGCATCAGTCAATGGCAGATGGTGGGGCTGTGCTTCCATCCCTGGGACAGTCAGTTCCAGGTGTACTGCACGCCCCTCCAGGTGAAAGCAAACTGAGACCTGCATTCTGCTGCCAAAGGAATGGAGAAAAATGCATTAGCAATGTCTATAGTGGCATACCACTTTGCTGCCTTGGACTCCAGCTCGTACCGGAGTTCCAACATGTCTGGCACAGCAGCGCTCAGCAGTGGAGTCACTTCATTCAAACCACGATAGTCCACAGTCAATCTCCATTCTTTGTCAGACTTGCGCACAGGCCAGATGGGGCTGTTGAAGGGTGAGTGAGTCTTGCTGACCACCCCTTGGCTCTCCAGCTCACGGATCATTTTATGGATGGGGATCACGGCGTCTCAATTCCTCCGATACTGCCGGGGGTGCACTGTCGAGGTGACAATTGGCACTTGTTGCTCTTCCACCTTCAGGAGACCTGCTGCTGATGGGCTTTCTGATAGTCCAGGCAAAGTGTTCAACTGCTTGATGTTTTCTGCCTCCACGGCAGCTATGCCAAAAGCCCATCTGAGTCCCTTTGGGTCCTTGTAATAGCCGCTCCAGAGGAAATCTATGCCCAGAATACACGGGGCCTCTGGGCCAGTCACAATAGGATGCTTTTTCCACTCTTTCCCAGTCAGGCTCACCTCAGCTTCCAACATGGTCAATTGCTGGGATCCCCCTGTCACCCGGGCAATGGAAATAGGTTCCGCCCCCACATGTCCCAATAGTATCAGGGTACACTGCGCACCAGCATCAACTAAGGCATCGTACTTTTGTGGTTCTGATGTGCCAGGCCATCGGATTCACACCGTCCAGAAAATCCAGTTTTCCCGTGCCTCTCCCTGTCTAGAGGCATGGCCCCTCTAACCCTGGGTATACATGGTAGAGGTACCTTCCAGGGGATCTGACAGATCATACTCAGCAGCTCGGTCATGGGAGGCTGAGGCTACCTTCACTTTACTGGAGTTCCCTCAATTAGTGTTTCCCTCCTTGAGTTGATGCCCCCGTGCTGCCAGGATAGAAGTGGGTTTTCCATCCCACCTTCCCATGTCTTCCCCATGGTCACGCAGAAAAAACCACAGGTCAGCCCGTGGGCTGTACCCTCTCTCTGTAGCTGGGGAACATTGGGCTCTGACTCTGGGGCCTGTGACTCGCACTGGTGCCATATAGGAACTGTTCCTCCTCATCATCTCCCTCATCTCCTCTCTGAGTCCTTGGACCATGGCAGAGACAGGAGCCTGCATCGGGCCATTGATCATACTTTCATAATTCCTAAGCTTGTTGGCCACAGAACCCACAGTCTCTCGGTTGGTATCGGCATTAATTGTTGCAATAAAGGTGGTGTATTGGGATGGCCCTAGATTTGCCAGGCTCCACAACATTTGCCCTGTGCACCTGACTTGCCCAGGGTCATTATCATGCTGTCCATCCTTCCCAAAGAGTACCTCCAATACTGCCACTTCTCTGAGCTGTTGAATCCCCTTCCTCAAGAGTCTTCCAGTGCATTCTGTGGTGCTGCTCCTGCATTCTTTCCCTGTGAACAAGCCTCTCTTTGACACTTATTAAAAGCCACTCCCAGAGGGAAAGGGACCCTGGCTTCCTTTACAAAAATCTGATTGATACCTGAATCCTTGGTCAAGGGTCCCAAATTCCTTGCCTCACCACCATCCAGCTGGACGCCTGTACCCATAAGATCCCAGACCCGGAGTAGCCAGGTTGTATAAGCCTCCCGTCCCCGTTGTACAAAGTCTTTGTGCAGATTACGGAGACTTTCGTACGTCAGGGACTCGGTGATGATCGCAACCTCTGGCTCCCCTGTGGGTTGTGAGAGCCCTCCCCTATCTGGGTGCTCTGCTTTCATCTTAGATCTCCTTGTTTCTACAGGGGCAACTGCTGCTGGCTGTGATTGCCTTTGCAGTTCAGCTGGAACCTGAACAGTTGTAACATCTGTGGGTTCTGCTGCTGCACTATTAGACTCTCCCTCTTCAAGGCAGGGGGAGGGCTTCTCACCAGCTGGGGAAGTGTATTCCTTCAGCACCTGGCCCATCTCACGTATCTCCTTCACCAGACCCCCCATCCAGTCTGGGTAGTTCACATCTGGGCTGGGCTGTGGGGCAGGGTCAGGCTCTGGGGCAGCAGCATCCCTAGACTCTGGCGGCGTATTAGGTTCTGGGGTAGGTGGCATGGTAGTTATCCAGGTTAGTCTCCCCTTCTCTCTAAATCCTAAATAGAGCAGGCCTACCAGCAACACCAGCCACTGTATGATATCATTAAGATTTAGAATGGATCTGAACCCTTCAAAAACTGGTGGGGCGGACCCAAATAAATGGCTTAAGTCCTGGGAGAAGATTTCACCTGGTGTCATTTCTTTACAGCAGGTGCCATTATTAAAGTAACCCCAAAAACATACAGTTAGTGTGTGATAGCTGTGAATCCATTTGCCTGCTTTCCAGAAGAAGTTAAAAATCCATTAATTCCTCACCTTATTCACCCATAAAACAAAGCGGATAACAGACACAGTAGCCTTGGTTATAGGACCCATGTTTAGATAAGGGCCTATAAATGGGAGAAATACAGCCACGATCACGTGCCACCCAAACCAGGGCAAGTTGGACCACATGGTGTTGCTTAATGAGGTTGCTATAGCCACACACAAAAATTAGATTGCTCAAGAACTGTTATTCCCTTTTTGTTTCTGTGCCCTTGAGCCCTACGTTGGGTGCCAAAATCTGTCTTGGTTTTGGAAAGACGGGAGTCTGCTAAGGAAGGCAGGAGCCTCCCCTGAAATGGAGAATGTAAACCCTCCCCACCCCTCCGAATTGCTATAAATTTTACATTAAGGGGCTCTCAGGCAAAAATATGGGAGCAGGAAATAACAGTTCTTTATTGGGGAAAAGAAAAAAAAAAGGATAAAATAAACAATGCAGTACACTAGAACAAGACTGACAGAGTCAGAACCTGACCTGAAACCCTGTGGGCCAGGGTGCTGGTGGCAGTCCAATTGGAAATGTGGCTGCTGTCCTCCTAAAGTATCAGGTGTGGTGCTGTTGGAGCGAGGGGGATCTATAGAGATGGATGTATTCTTCCTCTGAAGATCCAGTGGAAAAAGAGGAGCTGCAGTTTCTCTAGGGAATCACGTGGAGAAAGCCGTGTGGTGTCTCAAGAACTTCTGGATTATATCTGGGGAGCAATGCTTGGCTCCTCCCTCTGGGCAGAGCATCTCACAACGGGATGTTTTAGTCCTTATCAGCCATGCAGTGACATTCAATGGTCTGTTATCAGCAGATGTCCCCTCAGGAGGGGGTGTGAATGTGGTCACTAAAAAGAGAGAGATAAGACAAACTGCCCACGTGAAAAATGTAATCTGCCATAGAGATGGCAATGGAAAACAACTTGCATTGCAATCTTCAAAAGGGGGGAAACGAGAAGGGCCAGATGCCGCTATGAGAATGCCATTCCACCCCATAGGTGACATAGTGAGAGGAGGCTGGGAACAAAATGGTCATTCCTGCTGATCACCCTGACATCTTCACGACAAGAGGCCCAGAAAGGAGTGCACATCTGCCTCCTGGTGTTGTCCTGAATGTGAGCTCATTACCTGGCGTTCATTACCCGCAAGTCTGGCAGCTTCCCGCGGGCATTCCACGCTTCAGGCAAGCAAAGCTGCTTATCTCACTATGTTCTTTGGGCCTCTGAAGGGGACCGTCCACTTAGCTACAGCCTGGCAAGGAAGGGAGTCTTACAACACTCTGGATAGTTTAGACTTTTATTGTCACTCGGGCTGAAACAAAGTATCCCCTCGCTACTTCTCCATCTTCATCCTTCTGTCCTGCAGGTGGCCTGTTCAGGCTGACAGCTTGGAGCGCCTGCAGGTTCCAGTTCGGCTGCAGCGCAGCTTTTCCTCTCACAGCTTAATTCTTATTATGACAATTCTTTCATTTCTACTTCAAAGATACCTCAGAGCTTGCCTAAATTAACAACACTCTATTCTAAGCTAAACAATCCTCTATTATCTAAGCTATCTACATTCCATAGCCCATAAATGGTGATCCCTATATATTCTAATTCTTTTAAACTTTCATCTCTTGGAGAAAGAAAAAACAACAGAGCTTTAAATTGAACCTAGCACACACCTAACCAAACCTAACCTAACCTAACCTACCCTAACCTAACCTAACCTAACCTAACCTTACCTTACCTTACCTTACCTAACCTAACCTAACCAAACACCTAAACTGAGCAAATACGAAAAAAAAATCACATTTCCTATCTATGGCACAGCTCCTCTTAATACTCAGGGGATGGCTGGAGCTCTGCCTAAAGATGACACATCCCCTTTTCCCTCCTCTGGGCTGGCGGAGCATAAGGGCCTCCTCAGACGCAGGTGTCTCCTCTCCAGTCTTCCTGCACTTGCTTGGCTGAGATGATCAGAGCAGCCAGGCTGGAGGCAGGATCGCCGGAGGTCACAAAGGGATGCTGCCCAGAGGAAAAAGAACAAAGAAAGGAACTCTTACTTTCCAGGATCCCATCCTCACGGGCTCAAGCAGGATTCCCTGGCTACCAGGAAGTCACACAAAGAGCACCGAGGGCAGCATGTCCCCCTGCGCCTTGCTGTGCTGGGAGCTGCCTGCGCCACGTGGCCCACACTCCTCCTCATGCCTTCATGCAGGTGTCCTCAGCTGACAGGGCTTTTTGCCCCTTTGCTTTTTCTTACCTGCAGGAGTTCCTGGGCAGACCAGCGCCTGTCCTCATCTGCCTGCAGGGAGCAGCGGAGGAAGTCGCGCAGGAGAGCCGAGTGGTGCCTGGGGTTCTGCAGTTTTGGGGGCCCATTCCTTTCTATCAGTTCAAAAACCTACAGCACACGGATGCAAGAGGACACTGCACCTGCTCCTTTGCTAGCCACAGCAGCTCTCTCCACACAGAGCCCTCTTGCTAAGCTGCACCTTACCCTGAGACGGGCTTCCCACTCGTAAGGAGCTTCCCCTTCCACCATTTCCAGCCCCATGATGCCCAGGGACCAGATGTCCACTTTGGGGCCGTAGGCTTCTCCTCTCACCACCTCCGGCGCCATCCAGCTGGGAGTGCCGACGCTGGAGCTGCGCTTGCTGCGCTCAGGGCTGAGCTGAGCACAGAGGCCAAAGTCACCTGAGGCCAAAAACAAAGCCTGTCAAAGCCAGCTACCACTGGCAAAGCGGCCAAAACCATTGCCCACTCCAAGCCTGACCAGGCCTTGCTGAATCTAGCTGAAAAAGCAGCTGAGCTCTCCTTCCACATGCCTGGAGCCAGGCAAATAATGCATCGGCCACATCCACAACACCCTCACCATTCACGCACTGGCCAAGCGGCGCTTCTGCCCCAGTGGCAGTCACCGAAATGCAAGCGCACGGCAGGTGCTGGAAATGCTGCAGCCCAGCAGGGATACCCACCCAACTTGACAGATCCATCCATGCCCACAAGGATGTTGTTGCTTTTGATGTCTCTGTGGATGACTTGGCGGGAATGAAGGAAATGCAGTCCTTGCAGGCACTGAGAGAGAAAAAGGAGGGAGGGAAAGTTAACGTACAGGATCGGATTTCATCCCACCAGAAAGGAAAGAGCTCGACGGGACTGACGGCTTTCTCAGGGAATTGTGAGCGAGGGTGCAGCATCATGGTGCTGTCACGAAGAAGAGCTTGCTGCTTCAACACTCTTGGAAGTTTTTCTCGATTTCCAAGCAAAGGCATCCAAGCTCCCAAAAGTTCCGCCAGCCTTGGGTAGGAAGCGCGTCACCTTTGGCTGGGAGGCGGCACGGCAAAGATTTTTGGGGAAGCCTAGTGGCAGCAGAGGAGGAAGCAGCACCTTAGAGCTGTTCCAGAATCCGTCGCCATGCGGGCTGCAATGCTATCCTTTGCAGCTGAGGACGGCTCTTTGCCCTTAGCTTGAAATTCTGCCACCTGCATGGCAAGGAATATAGGACAGACAGACAGGCTCCAGGCAAACATTCCCAGGCAAAGCTGAGAAGAGGAAGCAAGTGAAACCAAGCGAGTGAGCCAGCACCAGCGCCAGAGGACACACAGGATGGAAGAGTGCAAGAACAGAGCCTGAGGAGTGCGGGCACAGCGGCAGGCAGTTCACTTCCCATGCTCGCTCTTCTCCTGTGTGTGGTCAAGGCAGCAGCAGCAGCAGCAAAAGAAAGGTGAGAGCAAGAAATCTCGGCTGTCCTTAACCTTCAGCTGGCAAGCAGCATCCTGGGCAGGCTTGGGGAAGCACAAGCGGGATCCCTCACCTCCCGACAGACAGCGCCTATCTGTCCTTCCTCCGGGTACACCGCGCTGAGCACATCAAACAAGGTGCCGCCGTCCATGAACTCCATGGCCAGCCAGAGCTCCGCATCCACCAGGTAGCTGAAAGAAGAAAACCACGGCATGGAGAGACAGCAATGGGCACAGCCTCAGTCAGCCAGGGGCCCGAGCCAGGTTTTTGCAACTGCTCTCCAAGCTACGTGTGCCACAAGAGATTCATGATCACCAGCTCCAACTCCTCCCACGCTCTGGAGACCAGCAGAGAAATCACCACCAGCTCCCTTCTCTGCCAGGGACCAAAGGGCATCGTCTCTTCGGGCTTGCACTAGCTAAAGCTACATTGACATGAGAATAGGCCAACCTGTCTAAGTAGGTAACGATATTGGGACTCCTGTTGTCCCTCATGGCCAGGATTTCATTGGCAGCCAGCTCCTCGGACATCTCCTCCTCAAGCGACATGATCTTGATTGCCACCTGAAATGACATTGGCCACCGTTTACCTTGAGAAGACGCCCCCTGCTCGAGATCACAAGCAGCACGGAGTGAGTGCTGCTGCAATGAGGCAGCGGGCTGGGCCAAAGTGCCTTGTCACTCGACAGCAGAGCTTAGCAGAAGCACCAAAGGCCATCCCAAATGCATTCTGCCTCCTGAGCCTAGAGTGTACTTCAGAGGAACAGCCTCTGCTGCAGACATGGAGCTGCCACCCAAACCTCCAGGCAGGGCTCACAGCAGCGGGGAAAGTGCTCCAGAGCTGCAAAATGGCATGGGGCTGTTGGCACTTTACCTGTTGTCCGCTGCTGGTGTCAAGGGCTTTATAAACAGCTCCAAAGCCCCTGGAAAGACAAAAGCAGCAGAAAGAGCCCTTTATCCCTTGGCACTGAAATCAAGCCTAGGCAGCAGATCTCCCCAGGCTGCCTGCACGCCTTCCTTAGAAAACGCCTGGCTGTGGCGTCTCTTCGGCCAACAGCACGTCGGCCCGTGAGCCCTCTGCCCTGCGGGGCAGCCTGTCCAAGGGAACACTAAGGTGCAGCATGAAGACCAAGGGCCGCTGGAAATCTCCAAGGCGCACGCCCAGCCAGGTCATTTCCAAACCTAAGGGGAACTCTCCTCCTTGTGCGGGTGTGCATGCATGTGTGTGTCAAAAGAGTGACAACAATTAGAGTCAGAAGACTGTCCTTGAGAATCTGACATTTCTTGAGTGGCAAGGTGCTCTTTCAGGCCAGAAAGCGGCAGGGGCAGAGGGTTTCCCAGCTCCTGCTCCTCCTTGCTGCAAGCAAGACAATGCCAGCATCAACTTGTCTTTGATGAGGCCTTCGCATTGCTCTGACCCAGCAGTCCAGGCAGGCGACAGGAGGTAAAGCCAGAGCCTGACCGTGATTGGAGCTTGCCTGACTTCACGCTTGATATTGCACCAGCCAAAGACCTGGCACACACTTTTGTAAAAGGAGCCGAGGCCACGCTTACCCTCGTCCCAGTTCTTCAAATGCCATGTATTTGCTCATTGGCTGGCCCGGACTCACAATGCTCCCTGAAAGACAAAAGCAGCGCAGGGCACTCGCTTGCACACAGAGACGCCGCTCCCCACACCCTCCCAAAGGCAGCCCCGCTGCCGGCAGCTCTGGGCCCTTTGCGGTCCCCTGGCTTCCAGCTGCTGAGACCAGCAAGTGGGAGGGCCATCTTCTCCACCTTTCATCAGGTGGCCTTTCCCAGAAGGCCTTTATTTCTTTCAAGCGCAGCATCCCATGCCATAAGCCAAAATGATGAGACCTTAAGAAGAGGGCCCTAAGAGGTCACCAAGGGCCTTTGCAGCCTCTGCAGTCACACCCATCATCACTGGCAGGTCCACTGCCAGGGCCACAAAGTGTCTGAGCCACAGGAGGTGCAAGAACGGGAGCCCGAAAACAGCTGGGGCCAGAGAGCTCCCTGGGGCCTAGTCACTTGCTAGGTGCCAGCCTTCTGCTCAAGCAGAAACAATCTCTGCTTTTGTCTTTGGCACACAAGGCAGCCCAGGCAGAGCCAAGCCAGGCCCAGCCGCCCTCACAGGCAGCAGGAAGTCCCTGAGCGCTGCCGCGCTGCCTCAAAGCACAACAACAGCTTCTGCCGAGAGGCCTAAGCGCCTCTGAGACCGAGGGGCAACTTCTGGCACAGCCTACCCCCAGACACGCACACAACACACTGCTCTGGCAGACAAGAAATGCACCCGACTCACTCAGTGTCTTCCGGCCCTGCTCCTGCCTCATCTCGGGCTGCTGGGCTGCGCTGCTGCAGGAAGTGCCAGCAGCGGGGGGCGAGCTGGCTGCTGCAGCCCACACTGGTCCAGCGGCACCAGGTTGAATTGCAGAGCCTGTCTTGAGCTGGGACCAGAAAGGATTGCCCGTCAGAAGGGTGCCTGGCACACATGCCCCGCCCAGCGCACGGCCAAAGCAAGGCCTTGGGAAGGTGCTGTCAGCCACCCCCAGGCCTCTCCAGCTGGGGCGTTTCCCATGTCCCCTTCTCAAAGGCAACTTTGGCAAAAGCCCAAAGGCTACTTGGATCCAGCCCCTCAGGGCCACCTCCATGCTCCATGTTTTCAGCTTTCCTGCAAGACACTGGCAACAAGGGATCGATGGGGCTGCCAAGATCCAGAAAGAGATCAGAGCAGGGCCCCAGGGCCTTGTTGCTTTCCTCCTCCTGTCTTTCCCTGGGCAATGAAATCAGCCCGCAACTGGCATGCAGTGGTCTGCTCAGAAGCCCGCAGCATGGCCCTTCTCTGATCTTTTTCACGCATTGCCCCTCTCCATGGCAGCCTTTAGGGAGCGGCCCTTCGGAGACGCCTTCCTGCCCTGCCCAGACCCACCCGCCCTTCACAATGTAGGGCTGCCAAGGATTCTCCTCTCCAAAGGCTGCTCTGACCGGCTGGAAGTGAAGCACAGCCTGAAGCTAATTAGTCCATGGAGAGGGCAGGTCCCTTCCAGGGGCCAGTGTCTGCCAGGTCCCCTGCAAGGCCGGCAACTGCGTCTTTGGGCCGCTCCGTCCGCTGACCACAGGCAGCCTGCACTGACAATGGGCACACGGGGCTGACTCCTACACTGAGAATCATTGAATGCTGCGTCCTGTCTGATGCCAAGAGACATTCTCAGGCCCTCTCAGCATCCCAGCTTAAATGCCAAACTTCAGAACCCATTGGCCAGGGCTCCCTGGCTTGCCTGAAGCAGCACTGGGTCACGGCAGGCACACAGCCACCAGCATCTTCAGCCACGAGCACCAAGGGCTGCTCCAAAACTGGAAGCCTGGCCCTGCACCAAAGGCAGTGCCATGCTCAGCTGCCACTCACCGGCTCTGCAAGTTCAGGCTGTGCAGGGAAAGCTGCTGGAGTCTTGATGCTCCTTTGCTCCTCTTCAGCCTCTTCCTCAATGCCAGAGGCAGCCAGAGGAGCTGCTGACCCTGCTGTTGAGGCCTGCAGACAGACAGACGTGAGAGAGATGGGCAAAAGGCAATCCCTTAGGAGCTGCTTTCTGTTGAGCTGGGAAAGGACCCAGAAGAAGGGGAAATGGTAGACTTTGATACAAGTGGGACTCTGAGTCATGAAAAGCCCAGGAAGTTGGCTGAATGAGGTGCTACTCCCATCTTGCTGTGCATTTGAGCTTCCCTGCTGCCTAGAAGCAGCAAGATGCCTTGGAGCTGTCCCATTTGCCTTTCATCTCTTGAAAGGCTCTTCCCTGCAAAATCAGCAAACAGCCAGTGCTCCCTTTGCTACTGCTGATGCCACGGGGCACTTGGCCTTTCTTTCAGCCTCCCACGCTGGCACTCCACACTGGACTGCAAGAGGCCAAGCTGGCAGAATTGCCGCCCCGTTGTCACACGCCTGCAACGTCACAGCTTCCTTTGCCACTCACCAAAGGCCAGGCTTGCCTCCATCCGCGTGTCAGGTGACCTGCAGCCAGCAAGGGAAAAGGAACCAGAGGCCCTTAGAAAAGTGCCTGTGCTGGCCACTCCCGCAGCACAAGGCAGTCCCAACACAGAGCATTTCCCTTTCCCAACAGGCCTCCAGGAGCAACAGCTCTTTCCCACAGCAGGCAAGAGAACAACAAGGACGCTAGAGTAGGCTCTGTCTATATTGGGCCTCTTTTGCCAAGAGAGAAATAGAAAGACGCTGCTGGAAATGCCCCTTGCTCTTCAACACTCTGAGCTTCCCTTGTGCCCAACAGCTCAAGCAGCATTTTCCTCTTCTCTTTCCTGCATTTTAGATCTAGATTCTTTTAAATGGCATGCCCTAATTCCCATGCCTTGGCTGAAGATGGTAGCCCAGCAGAGCTTCCACAAAGGGCCCTTTCCCTGTGGCAGCTCCCTGCTGAAGCAGCCCAGGAACAGCTGCTGGGCTCAGCAGCAAACCCTCCATGCACTGGACTTTGTGCTGCATCGCCAAGGGAATCGCAGTCTTGGCACACCATCAAGGGCTCAAGTCACGCAGCCAAGGCCTCTAAGGGGCAGAATTGGGAGCGAAAGGTGCTTTCCTTCGCTCCAGGAGAGAGCCACTGAGTTGCTAGCAGTACTTCTGAGCATCTCCCCTCCGAGTCTGCAATTAGCAGCTTGTCTTGCTTGAAGCAGCAAGAGGAGGAAATGACAGACTCCAGTGCCGCGCACTCTCTCGGGGAGGGAAGGCAACCGCTGCAGGTTGCAGGGCAAATACTCTGCACCCGCCCCCCAGTACACAGATGCCCCCTTTTTAGCTGATGCTGCTGGCAGGACATTGACCAAAGCGGTGGCATCTTCATGGCCATTGTGTTCCCAAATAAACTCGGTCACTGCTGCGGCATAAAGAGCAGAGTGAAGCAAAAGCCGGGTGATGCCAGCCCCAGGAGAAACCTTTACTTACGAGTCAGCTGGGTCAGGTAGTAGCCAGAATAGACAACAGAAAAGACCATGCAAACCGCGGCACAGACCTGCCTGATCATTTTGGCAGCGCTGTGCGGGTTTGCACGCTGAATGCCAGCCAAGGCAAAGCCCAGACTCCTCTCGGGGTGCAGGCCGTCTGCTGAGAACTCCTTGAGCACAAGGATCCTCCTGCAGGGAGCGAGCAGAAGAGCCGCTCTGGACAAGCAGGCCTTGCGTGCACCGGGGCAACGCTGTGCTGACAGCACTGTGACGTGGCACCGCTCCCTTGACCTCACAATAGCAGCTGTTCTATGGCTTCCTTGTGCCCAGCAAGGCAACCTTCTGTACAGCTGATGCGAAAGAAAAGCCTGGGAAGTTCTCCTCACTCATAAAGCAGCAGAAAATGTCCTCCCAGTCCATAAGGCAGTGCTCAAGGCGTCCCAGGGGAACTCAGAAAATGGGCAACCCAAGCGGCATCCAAGGAATCCAAGCAAACGCGCCTTTTGGTCCCAAAAGCTTTGACTGAAAGCAAAAGTCTGCTTCTTCTAGGTGGCATGGTAGCTGGTTCTGAAAAGTCTCACTTCTTCAATGACATTTAGGGGGAAAAAGAAGCAAAGATAATAAATTTCCAGGAGTATTTTAGGCTGCAGTCACTTCTCGAGCACGCGGGTGCGTGCTGACCTATGGAGGGGCTTGACAGCTGGCCTGCAAGCAAAGCTGAGTTCATAGAAGACATCCCAATTGATGGGTTTTGAGTGTATCCATAGCAAGGAAGAAGACAAGGCTGTCAGCATGGAAACCGATTAGTAAAGAGAGATGAAATTTTCGTAAGCTAGACTAGTGCCTAAGTAGATGTGTATACTTGCCTTATAAATTTCTGTAAAACTTTTGCCAATTCTATTGACGTTAATTGCTTTGCACCAATGGATATAAGAAGTTCTTGTGGTGTAGTCAGTGACTTAAGATCACGCTTTGTTAAGAGTGTAGAAGCTGGAGAACACGCAGAATAAAGAAAACTTTTTTCTTCTTGGACCCTGATCACGTGTGTATGTCACGTCCGGCCTAATGGTGACAGTTGCCCATCTCTGGATCAAGAGACAAGTATCGTCTGACAGGTAGCTTGTCAACAAACTGAGAAAGAATTGAGTACCTGGGCATGCAGATTTCTGAAGGGAGGAAAGAAAAGTGTTGACAAGAATAAGCCTGAGTTTTAAACGCCTGAAAGAGTCAAAAATAACATGTTGTGGGATACTGTACCAGATGTTCCACAGAGTTAAAATCAACCACAACTCATTAGTATCTGGACTTCCTTGCCCACTATGCTTAGAAATGTTGCTTGAAGGCACTTTGTATCTAAAAATCCAGTTCCTGTAGATGACTGTAGATGTAGATCAAAATCCTACCAAAAACTCCGTGTCAAAACCAGCAAGAGTGAGACTTTTGTCCTTGGCAGTAGCTTCCAGGTGCTCCTGGACATCGCCAGGCCTAGACACAAAGATGTGTATTCGGCGGAGGGAGAGAAGCCTTATGCTTAGCTCTAACTGTGACCTTTGCTAGCAGATCTTACTAGCAGGTAATAAATTCCATTTGTTCTGCTCTTAGCCAGAGCCAAGATGGGAATCCAACTCTAGATCACAGGAGAAGATCACAGGAGCCTCAGCTATTCCAGAGGAGGAAAAATACAAAGGCTAGTAAATTTGCCCTGGGTTGACAGGGGTTTTTTACAGATCCATAGACAAGTGATGAAGCTTAAAAGATGACAGCAGAGGAAAATCAACAGATATGCTGAAACTGAGTGAAGAGGAAGGAGACTTCAAATTAACTGAAAAGCTGCACCGAAATCTTCTCTACTTTTTGCAGTTGCTTCAAGTTTAAAATGACAAACTCTAGCAGCACTTCCAACTTATTGTTCTTAATTCTAGGATAAAGACAATCAAGACTGGGTACTCCTGCTTAGAGTATGAAGTAAAGCACAGAAAGGCATTAGAGTAAGAAAAATTGTGTTTAGAAGGCTGAGGCAGACTTAGGTCTAGGAGGAATGGGGAGGCGTGGAAATCAGGCCTGTGGGCACCAGTCAAGGAGCATCCAGTCCCTGAGCGGTCCCTCACAGAGGGTATCCCAGCAGATGGAGTCCAAATGGAGCCACAGCTCGGTGGGAAAAGTGCCAGGCTGCTGAGCCGTCCTTAGCAGGGGCTCCTGCATCAAATTGCTCCCTGACAGGTGCGGTATGCTGTGTGTGTGTGCCCAACAGCTGGCAAGAGCAGGCTGGCCCAGATGTGAGAAAAGGCCAAGGAGGCAGCAGAGTGGGAATGGGGCTGTGCAGGAGGCCCTGGTGGTTGCACACAGCCGTGGGGGATCAGGCTGGCCCAGATGGTCCCTGGGGCTCTGGGCTGAAAAGAGGGGAAAAGAGAAGCAGGGAGGAAGGGCCAGATGCCGCTATGAGAATGCCATTCCACCCCATAGGTGACATAGTGAGAGGAGGCTGGGAACAAAATGGTCATTCCTGCTGATCACCCTGACATCTTCACGACAAGAGGCCCAGAAAGGAGTGCACATCTGCCTCCTGGTGTTGTCCTGAATGTGAGCTCATTACCTGGCGTTCATTACCCGCAAGTCTGGCAGCTTCCCGCGGGCATTCCACGCTTCAGGCAAGCAAAGCTGCTTACCTCACTATGTTCTTTGGGCCTCTGAAGGGGACCGTCCACTTAGCTACAGCCTGGCAAGGAAGGGAGTCTTACAACACTCTGGATAGTTTAGACTTTTATTCTCACTTGGGCTGAAACAAAGTATCCCCTCGCCACTTCTCCATCTTCATCCTTCTGTCCTGCAGGTGGCCTGTTCAGGCTGACAGCTTGGAGCGCCTGCAGGTTCCAGTTCGGCTGCAGCCCAGCTTTTCCTCTCACAGCTTAATTCTTATTATGACAATTCTTTCATTTCTACTTCAAAGATACCTCAGAGCTTGCCTAAATTAACAACACTCTATTCTAAGCTAAATTAACAACACTCTATTCTAAGCTAAACAAACCTCTATTATCTAAGCTATCTACGTTCCATAGGCCTTGAATGGTGATCCCTATATATCCTAATTCTTTTAAACTTTCATCTCTGGGAGAAAGAAAAAACAACAGAGCTTTAAATTGAACCTAGCACACACCTAACCAAACCTAACCTAACCTACCCTACCCTAACCTAATCTAACCTTACCTTACCTTACCTTACCTTACCTAACCTAACCAAACACCTAAACTGAGCAAATACGAAAAAAAAATCACATTTCCTATCTATGGCACAGCTCCTCTTAATACTCAGGGGATGGCTGGAGCTCTGCCTAAAGATGACACATCCCCTTTTCCCTCCTCTGGGCTGGCGGAGCATAAGGGCCTCCTCAGGCGCAGGTGTCTCCTCTCCAGTCTTCCTGCACTTGCTTGGCTGAGATGATCAGAGCAGCCAGGCTGGAGGCAGGATCGCCGGAGGTCACAAAGGGATGCTGTCCAGAGGAAAAAGAACGAAGAAAGGAACTCTTACTTTCCAGGATCCCATCCTCACGGGCTCAAGCAGGATTCCCTGGCTACCAGGAAGACACACAAAGAGCACCGAGGGCAGCATGTCCCCCTGCGCCTTGCTGTGCTGGCAGCTGCCTGCGCCATGTGGCCCACACTCCTCCTCATGCCTTCATGCAGGTGTCCTCAGCTGACAGGTCTACCCGAGACTTTTGGGACAAGAGGTCTACCCTGAGCATGGGATGCTTAATGCCAAGTCCTGGCCTGGACAACAGGTCTACCCCAGGGCCTGGGACAAAAGCTCTACATCAGGGGCCTGGGACAACAGGTCTACCACAGGCGTCGGGACACCAAGTCTACCCTGTGGATGGGCTGCTTAATGAGAAGAACAGGACAACAAGTCTACCCCAGGGGTTTGGGACAACAGGTCTAACCCAGGGACCTGGGACAACAGGTCTACCCTAGGGCCAGGCTACTGAACTCGAGGTCCTGCATGGGGAAAGCAGGTCTACCCAAGGCATCGGGGACACCAGGCCTACCCTGTGAATGGGCTCCATAATGCGAAGACCAGGACAACAGGTCTACCCCAGGGGCCTGGGACAACAGGTCTACCCCATGGATGGGCTGCCAAATGCGAAGTCCTGGCCGGGACAAGAAGTCTACCCGAGGGGTTTGGCACAACAGGTCTACCCCAGGGGCCTGGGACTACAGGTCTACCCTGTGGATGGGCTGCCTAATGCGTAGTCCTGGCCTGAACAACAGGTTTACCCCAGGGATTTGGGACAACAGGTCTACCCCAGGGGCCTGTGACCCAAGGTCTACATAATGGTCCTGGGACAACAGGTCTACCCCCGGCGTCTGGGACACCAGGTCTACACTCTGGATGAGCTGCTTAATGCGAAGACCAGGAACACAGGTCTACCCCAGGGGTTTGAGAAAACAGGTCTACTCTGTGGATGGGCTGCCTAAAGCAGTCCTGGCCTGGACAACAGGTGTACCCCGGGGTTTGGGACATCAGGTCTACCCTGTGAATGGGCTGCTTAATGCGAAGACCAGGACAACAGGTCTACCTTGGGGGTTTGGGACAACAGGTCTACACTGTGGTTGGGCTGCCTAATGCGAAGGCCTGGCCTGGACAACAAGTCTCCCCGAGGAGGTTGGCACAACAGGTCTGCACAAGGGGCCTGGGACTACAGGTCTACCCTGTGGATGGGCTGCCTAATGCCAAGTCCTGGCCTGGACAACCGGTCTACCCCGGGGGTTTGGGACAACAGGTCTACCCCATGGGCCGGGGACACAAGGTCTACCCCACGGGCCTGGGACAACAGGTCTACCTCAGGCCTCTGGATAACAGGTCTACCCTGAATGGGCTGCTTAATGAGAAGACCAGGACAACAGGTCTACCCCAGGGGCCTGAGACAATGGGTCTACCCTGTGGATGGACTGCCTAATGCCAAGTCCTGGCCTGGACAACAGGTCTACCCCGGGGGTTTGGGACAAGAGGTCTACCCCATGGGCCGGGGACACAAGGTCTACCCCACGGGCCTGGGACAACAGGTCTACCTCAGGCCTCTGGATAACAGGTCTACCCTGAGTGGGCTGCTTAATGAGAAGACCAGGACAATGGGTCTACCCCAGGGGCCTGGGAGAACAGGTCTACCCTCGGGCCAGGCTGCCGAACTCGAGGTCCGGCATTGGGACAACAGGTCTACCCAAGGTATCGGGGACACCAGGTCTCCCCTGTGAATGGGCTGCTTAATACGAAGACCAGGACAACAGGTCTACACCAGGGGCCTGGGACACAAGGTCTACCCTGTGGATGGGCTGCCTAATGCCAAGTCCTGGCCTGGACAACAGGTCTACCCCGGGGTTTGGGACAACAGGTCTACCCCATGGGCCGGGGACACAAGGTCTACCCCACAGGCCTGGGACAACAGGTCTACCTCAGGCCTCTGGATAACAGGTCTACCCTGAATGGGCTGCTTAATGAGAAGACCAGGACAACAGGTCTACCCCAGGGGCCAGGGAGAACAGGTCTACCCTGTGGATGGGCTGCCTAATGCCAAGTCCGGGCCTGGACAACAGGTCTACCCCGGGGGTTTGGGACAACAGGTCTACTCCATTGGCCGGGTACACAAGGTCTTCCCCACGGTCCTGGGACAACAGGTCTACCTCAGGCCTCTGGATAACAGGTCTACCCTGAATGGGCTGCTTAATGAGAAGACCAGGACAACGGGTCTACCCCAGGGACCTGGGAGAACAGGTCTACCCTCGGGCCAGGCTGCCGAACTCGAGGTCCGGCATGGGGACAACAGGTCTACCCAAGGTATCGGGGACACCAGGTCTCCCCTGTGAATGGGCTGCGTAATACAAAGACCAGGACAACAGGTCTACACCAGAGGCCTGGGAGAATAGGTCTACCCTGTGGATGGGCTGCCTAATGCCAAGTCCTGGCCTGGACAACAGGTCTATTCCTGGGGTTTGCGACAACAGTTCTAACCCAGGGGCCTGGGACAACAGGTCTACACTAGGGCCAGGCTGCCGAACTCGAGGTCCGGCCTGGGGACAACAGGTCTACCCAAGGCATCGGGGAAACCAGGTCTACCCAGTGGATGGGCTGTCTAAGGCGTCCCTGGCCCAGATAAAAGGTCTACCCCAGGGGTTTGGGAAAACCGATCTACCGTGTGGATGGGTGGCCTAATGCACTCCCGGCCTGGACAACAGGTCTACCCCAGGGGTTTGGGACAACAGGTCTACCCCAGGGGCCTGGGACTACAGGTCTACCCTGTGGATGGGCTGCCTAATGCCAAGTCCTGGCCTGGACAACAGGTCTACCCCAGGGGGTTTTGGACAAGAGGTCTACCCCATGGGCCGGGGACACAAGGTCTACCCCACGGGCCTGGGACAACAGGTCTACCTCAGGCCTCTGGATAACAGGTCTACCCTGAGTGGGCTGCTTAATGAGAAGACCAGGACAACAGATCTACCCCAGGGGCCTGGGACAATAAGTCTACCCTGTGGATGGGCTGCCTAATGCAAAGTCCTGGCCTGGACAACAGGTCTACCTTGGGGGTTTGGGACAACAGGTCTCCCCCATGGGCCGGGGACACAATGTCTACCCCACGGGCCTGGGACAACAGGTCTACCTCAGGCCTCTGGATAACAGGTCTACCCTGAATGGGCTGCTTAATGAGAAGACAAGGACAACGGGTCTACCCCAGGCATCGGGGACACCAGGTCTACCCTGTGGATGGGCTGTCTAAGGCGTTCCTGGGCCGGATAAAAGGTCTACCTCAGGGGTTTGGGAAAAATGACCTACCGTGTGGATGGGTGGCCTAATGCAGTCCCGGCCTGGGCAAGAGGACTACTCCAGGGGTTTGGGACAACAGGTCTACCCCAGGGGCCTGGGACAACAGGTCTACCCTGTGGATGGGCTGCGTAATGCCAAGTCCTGGCCTGGACAACAGGTCTACCCCAGGGGGTTTGGGACAACAGGTCTACCCCATGGGCCGGGGACACAAGGTCTACCCCACGGGCCTGGGACAACAGGTCTACCTCAGGCCTCTGGATAACAGGTCTACCCTGAGGGGCTGCTTAATGAGAAGACCAGGACAACAGGTCTACCCCAGGGGCCTGGGACAATAAGTCTACCCTGTGGATGGGCTGACAAATGCCAAGTCCTGGCCTGGACAACAGGTCTATTCCAGGGGTTTGGGCCAACTGGTCTAACCCAGGGGCCTGGGACAACAGGTCTACACTAGGGCCAGGCTGCCGAACTCGAGGTCCGGCCTGGGGACAACAGGTCTACCCCAGGCATTGGGGACACCAGGTCTACCCAGTGGATGGGCTGTCTAAGGCGTTCCTGGGCCGGATAAAAGGTCTACCCCAGGGGTTTGGGAAAACCGATCTACCGTGTGGATGGGTGGCCTAATGCAGTCCCGGCCTGGGCAAGAGGACTACACCAGGGGTTTGGGACAACAGGTCTACCCCAGGGGCCTGGGACAACAGGTCTACCCAGTGGATGGGCTGCCTAATGCCAAGTCCTGGCGTGGACAACAGGTCTACATTGGGGGTTTGGGACAACATGTCTACCCATGGGCCAGGGACACAAGGTCTACCCCGGCTCCGCCCGGGGACACCAGGCCTACCCCGGCTCCGGCTGGGGACACCAGGTCTACCTCGCTCCGGCCGGGGACATCAGGTCTACCCCGGCTCCGGCCGGGGACACCAGGTCTACCTCGCTCCAGCCGGGGACACCAGGTCTACCTCGGCTCCGGCCGGGGACACCAGGTCTACCTCGCTCCGGGGTCCGCCGGGGGCCGGCCTTGCCCCTGGGTGGCGGACGCCGGCCGGGGACACCAGGTCTACCCCGGCTCCGGCCGGGGACAACACGTGTACCCCGGCTCCGGCCGGGGACAACACGTCTACCCCGGCTCCGGCCGGGGACACCAGGTCTACCCCGGCTCCGGCCGGGGACACCGGGTCTACCCCGGCTCCGGCCGGGGACACCGGGTCTACCCCGGCTCCGGCCAGGGACAACAGGTCTACCCCGGCTCCGGCCGGGGACACCAGGTCTACCCCGGCTCCGGCCGGGGACACCGGGTCTACCTCGCTCTGGCCGGGGACACCGGGTCTACCTCGCTCCGCCCGGGGACAACAGGTCTACCCCGGCTCCGGCCGGGGACACCAGCTCTACCCCGGCTCCGGCCGGGGACACCAGGTCTACCCCGGCTCCGCCCGGGGACAACACGTCTACTCCGGCTCCACCCGGGGACACCAGGTCTACCCCGGCTCCGCCCGGGGACACCAGGTCTACCTCGCTCCGGCCGGGGACACCAGGTCTACCTCGCTCCGGGGTCCGCCGGGGGCCCGCCTTGCCCCCGGGTGGCGGACGCCGGCCGGGGACACCAGGTCTACCCCGGCTCCGGCCGGGGACACCAGGTCTACCCCGGCTCCGGCCGGGGACACCAGGTCTACCTCGCTCCGGCCGGGGACACCAGGTCTACCCCGGCTCCGGCCGGGGACACCAGGTCTACCTCGCTCCGGGGTCCGCCGGGGGCCCGCCTTGCCCCCGGGTTGCCGGCGCCGGCCGGGGACAACACGTCTACTCCGGCTCCGGCCGGGGACACCGGGTCTACCCCGGCTCCGGCCGGGGACACCGGGTCTACCCCGGCTCCGGCCGGGGACACCAGGTCTACCTCGCTCCGGCCAGGGACACCAGGTCTACCCCGACTCCGCCCGGGGACACCAGGTCTACCTTGCTCCGGCCGGGGACACCAGGTCTACCTCGCTCCGGGGTCCGCCGGGGGCCCGCCTTGCCCCCGGGTGGCGGGCGCCGGCCGGGGACACCAGGTCTACCCCGGCTCCGGCCGGGGACACCAGGTCTACCTCGCTCCGGCCGGGGACAACAGGTCTACCTCGCTCCGGGGTCCGCCGGGGGCCGGCCTTGCCCCCGGGTGGCGGGCGCCGGCCGGGGACACCAGGTCTACCTCGCTCCGGCGGGACTTAGTGCAATTTCGGCACCGGCCGGGTAGACCTGTTGTCTCGGCCGGCTGCGGAAGTTCACCAAGGGGTCGCTGTTGTCGGCCGCCTCCGGCTGCGTCATCGTAGGAGGCGGCCTGCTTTGGTGCCCCGACCCGGTCGAGCTGCATTGGTCCTCTTGGAGGCCTCGGCGGCTTTGGACTCGTCTGTCCGTACTATGGGAGCGAGGTGACGGGCCACATTCCCGCAGATTGACTGACCCCGTATCTGCGTCCGAGGCGGAGCCGAGCGGCCGCGCGTGCGGCCGCCAGGGCAAAGCGAGTGCCGCCTAGCCGGGACGAAGTTGCGCGTGCCTTTGTCCCGGCTCCCGTCCTT
Source organism: Molothrus aeneus (assembly GCF_037042795.1). Lineage (NCBI taxonomy): Eukaryota > Metazoa > Chordata > Aves > Passeriformes > Icteridae > Molothrus > Molothrus aeneus. The sequence continues at coordinate 602,070 of NW_027098863.1, forward strand.
CCCAGGGAAGTGGGTCCAGTTGGAGAGGCCGAGAGAGAGAGAAGGGGCGCGAAAGAGCCGGATCCGAGGAGGCGAGAGAGAGAAGGGCCGCGCAAGAGCGGATCCGTAGAAGGCCGAGAGAGAGAGCGAGCAAGAAAGAAGGGCGAGAGGCGATCCGAGAAAGATGCTCGCCGGCCCCGAGGCGAGCCGAGAGAGAGAGCCGAGCGAGAGAGAAGTCGCGCGAGTGTGTCCCGTTCCGGCCCGGCTTCTGCCGGTCGATTCGCCACGGGGGGGGCGGCCCCCCCCGGGCACCGGTGGCGGGCGAGGCGGCGGCGCCTCGTCCCTTTTCTGCCCAGCCTTAAGCCGGGGCCCGCTCGGCGGGCGCGGTTTTGGGCCCGTCGGTCCGCCTCGGCGGTGGCGGCGGTCCTCGGCCCGCGTTGTAGAAGCCGTCC